>NC_134779.1:53561122-53563622 GCF_046742065.1 Oratosquilla oratoria | reverse complement strand
CTCCTCCCCTTCCTTATCCTCCTCCTTTTCCCCTTTCTCCTTCTTCTCTTTCTTCCTCCTCCCTCCTCTCCTCCCCTTCCTTCTCCTCCTCCTTTTCCCTTTTTTTCCATCCCCTCCTCCTTTTCCTCCCTCCTCCTCCTTCTTCCCCTCCTATTGCTCTCCTTCCTTATCCTCCTCCTTTACCCCTTTCTCCTTTTTTTCCCTCTTCCTCCTTCTCGCCCTCCTCTTGCTCTCCTTCCTTATCCTCCTCCTTTACCCCTTTCTCCTTCTCCTCCCTCCTCCTTCTCCTCCTCCCCCTCTCCTCCTCCTCCTTCCCCTCTCCTCCTCCTCCTCCTCCTCAAGTAGTAGTCTTCTGTAAGCCTTCTTTGTACAGCTTGCCCTTACTAGACTCTGCTTGTGCCTTCTTTTGATGCCTCCTCCCTTCCCTCCCCCTCCTCCCTTCCCTCCCCCTCCTCCCTTCCCTCCCCCTCCTCCCTTCCCTCCCCCTCGTCCCTTCCCTCCCCCTCCTCCCTTCCCTCCCCCTCCTCCCTTCCCTCCCCCTCCTCTCTTCCTTCCCCCTCCTCCCTTCCCTCCCCCTCCTCTCTTCCTTCCCCCTCCTCCCTTCCCTCCCCCTCCTCCCTACCCCCACCCCCCACCCTTCTCTACCTCCCAGAGCGTCCTTCAACTCCTCATGTTAGTCGATCCTCCAGAACTTCCTCCATATCAAGTTGGACCATGGTTCCTGCCCTCCACACCTCCATGCCTCCATCTTTATGTAACTCTGAACTTATCTTCGACGAGTATGCTCCTCTTTCTCCTCCTCCTCCTCCTCTTCCTCCTCTTCTCCCTCCTCCTCTTCCTCCTATTCCAAGACTTCCCACTCCTTCACATCTTCTTTCATACTCTCCCTCCTCCTCTTCCTCCTCCTCTTCCTCCTCCTCTTCTTCCTCCTCCTCTTCTACTTCCTCCTATTCCAAGATTTCCAAACTCCTTCACGTCCTCTTCCTCCATGCTCTCCCATTCCTCTTCCTCCTCCTCCTCCTATTCCAAGACTTCCCACTCCTTCACGTCTTCTTTCATACTCTCCCTCCTCCTCTTCCTCCTCCTCCTCCTCCTATTCCTCTTCCTCCTATTCCAAGTCTTCCTACTCCTTCACGTCTTCTTCCTCCATGTACTCCCTCCTCCACTTCCTCCTCCTTCTCCTTTTCCTCTTCTACTTCCTCCTAGTCCAAGACTTCCTACTCCTTCACGTCCTCTTCCTCCATGCTCTCCCTACTCCTCCTCCTCTTCCTCCTCCGCTTCCTCCTCCTCCTCCTCCCCTGCTTTTTATCTATTGTATCGTTCGTTCACCTTCTGCTCTTCCATATGTATTACTTGTTAGTCTCCCCCCTTCCGCTCTTTGACCCCTTTCCTTAATCCCTTGGGTACCGTGTAGTACTTTCATGTTTCGTCTTCCTCCTCCTCCTCCTCCTCCTCCATCACCACCACCTCTTCGTCCTCATCCTCCTCTACCTCTTCGTCCTCCTCCACCTCTTCATTCTACTCCACATCTTCCTCCTCCTCCTCCTCCTCCTCTTCCTCCTCTTCCTCCTCCATCACCACAACCTCTTCGTCCTTATCCTTCTCTACCTCTTCGTCCACCTCCACCTCTTCGTTCTACTCCACCTCTTTCGTCCTTATCCTCCTCTACCTCTTCGTCCACCTCCACCTCTTCGTCCTCGTCCACCTTTACCTCATCGTCCTCGACCACCTCTTCGTTCTACTCCACCTCTTCGTCCTCGTCCACCTCTACCTCATCGTCCTCGTCCACCTCTTCCTTCTACTCCACCTCTTCGTCCTCGTCCACCTTTACCTCATCGTCCTCCTCCATCTCTTCGCCCTCCTCCTCCTCTTCCTCTTCCACCTCCTCCTTTTCGTCCTCTTCCCCCTTCTCCAGTTCCACTTCCTCTTTATTCCGCATTCCTCTCTGGCTCCCTTTTCCTTCTCTCTTTCACTTCTTCTAGTATTTATTCATTTCTCTGTCTAAGTAATTATTATTATTTTCAACATTCGTACCTTCTTTGTATATGTTTGTGTGTATATATATATATATATATATGTGTGTGTGTGTGTGTGTATGCATGTGTGTTTGTGTGTGTGTGTGTTTGTGCGTGTGTGTGTGTGAGAGAGAGAGAAAATATGGAAGGTTTGTTCCACACTTTGGAGGCGATGTGAGTAGCGGAGCAAGTAAAAGGTTGTTTTGTTCTACGAATTTACTCAAGTAAATCACATCCAGTTGTCTTGTCCAGAGCCAGTTGAGATCTGCGCCAAGAAGCAAGGCAACTGACCACGAAGGCTGTGACGGTTCCCACTACATGAATTCTTTATCGTACAGTAATATTTACGGTGTGACAGAAGTAGGTATTTACATGGTTAGGTGATACACTCGATATTAAACAAAGATATATACAATTATGATACGAAGGACATGGCTTATTTTAGTAATACACGGTGAAAAGATAAAATATAAAGATAATTCCTT
>NC_134779.1:53556122-53558622 GCF_046742065.1 Oratosquilla oratoria | reverse complement strand
TACAAAATACATATACACATACAAACATACTACACATTCATAATATACGTACACATAGATATACATATCTTCACATACATATATATTCAAAAATTCACATACATTAACATACATATACATTCACATACGTTCACATACATACAGTATACATACTTTCACATATACATAAATTCACATACACATTCACATACTTATACATTCACATATACGTTCACATACATATACATACTGTCATATATACATATCTTCACATATACATTCACATACATATACGTTCACATTCATATACATACTTTCACATATGTACATAAATTTACATACTTATACATTCACATACATATACGTTCACATACATATACATACTTTCACATATGTACATAAATTCACATACTTATACATTCACATACATATACGTTCACATACATATACACACTCTCACATATGTACATAAATCCACATACATATATGTTCACATACATATACATACTTTCACATATGTACATAAATTCACATACATATACATTCACATACATGTACGTTCACATTCATATACATACTTTCACATATATACATAAATTCACATACATATACATTCACATACATATACGTTCACATACATATACTTTCACATATGTACATAAATCCACATATACACACATTCACATACATATACGTTCACATACATATACATACTTTCACTTATGTACATAAATCCACATACATATACATACTTTCACATATGTACATAAATTCACATATACATTCACATACATATACGTTCACATATGTACATAAGTTCACATACATATACATTCACATACATATGCGTTCACATACTCTCACATATGTACATAAATCTACATACATATACACACATTGACATACACACCTCTCATGGCGCTGTGGTTAGAGCTCTGGCCTGCCACTACGGAGGTCCGGGTTCGACTCTCGCCCGGGGCTGAAATAATATCAGTATCGCAGCGCTGAGGGGTGTTACTCCAACTCTCGTGGGCGGGGAGTTGGGGGTGTGTGTGTGTGCAAGGTCATAGCATTACCCATAGATCGGACCCACGAGCTCTGAGCTCTCTTCCAGGAGGGAAATAGCTGTCGATCACGAGTCCAACACGTGATCCAAAAGACCAAGTGAATACAGGCGCGCGCGCGCACGGTAGACATCAACTTTGCTCCACTTGAGCAGGTCAGAGTCCCAATCAATAATACGATGCCTGGAGGCGGCGACTGTGGTTGTGGAAGCCAGGAAGGACGGGACTCGCCAGCCAGCCAGCCATCGAGCGAAGAAGGAGAGATAGACAGGAGGCAGGGAGGGGGAGGGAGGGAGAGGAGGAAGAAGGATGAGAGGAGGGGAACAAGGGAGGGGAAGGGACCGAGAGAAGAGAGGGAGATAGGGAGAGAGGAGGAGAGTGGGAATGGAGGGAAGAAGGAGGGAGAGAGGGAGAGGTGGAAGGGAAGAGGGAAGAAGAGGGAGAGGAGGAAGGGAAGAGGGAAGACGGGGGAGGGAGGGAAGAATAGGAAGAGGAGGAAGGGAAGAAGGAAGACGGGGGAGGGAGGGAAGAAGAGGGAGAGGAGGAAGGGAAGAAGGAAGAAGGAGGGGGGAGAGAGGGAAGAAGGGGGAGGGAGGGAGAGAGGGAAAAGAGAGAGGTAGGGAGAGAAGAGGGAAGAAGGGAGATGGAGGGAGAGAAGATCATGGAGCCAGAGAGAGAGAGAGAGAGAGAGAGAGAAAGAGGAAGAGAGAGAGAATGGAGAGTCTCGTGGTCCCCTCTACGCCCTACCCCTAGGTTGCCGTATATAACAGGTTGCGTAGCTGATTCCCAAGGAAGAACCGTGAACATTAGGTAAATGTATACAAGAACATTTTTAACCTATTGGGTTTGTTGTTGTCGAACGAGATTAATCTCTGTTTCTGTCGTGTTTATTTGATGTGTTTGTGCTTTGCATATTGTTTATTATTCAAGTTGGTTTGTGTGCGGGAGGGAGTTTGAATTATACAGACTCTACCCGGGACGCAGTCTTAAACCCGACTGACTGCTCGATCTAGATTTATTTGTTAAAAGTGAAGATTGAACTCCCTCTTGCTTACTAACTACGACGAAGCCTATGGAAGGGCAAGGCGCCTCCTCCAAGGTTGAATTTAGTCGTCCTTAAGATTGATGATTAGTCATCTACATTTCCTTATTTTGGTCAGTGGCATAAGGACCTAAAACGCCTCTGACGTGTCCACATGTGTCCAATTTGCTGAATAGAGCTTCTTCCTGTCGGGGTTAACATTGTCATACCATAGAATCAATCAATCAATCAAATCAGCCATCCTGAGTCCACTGCTGAACTCCTCCTTCATAGCATTTCATGTATTCACACGACCGCGCCATCCTCTGCCACGTCACTCCTGCAAACTTCTCAATCTCGTGGTGAAGTGATATCGAAACAGCATCACCACAGAGGGAAGATGGGGAAGGGAGGAGGCGAGAGAAGAGTAGGAAGC
>NC_134779.1:53548622-53551122 GCF_046742065.1 Oratosquilla oratoria | reverse complement strand
CCTCCCATTTTGTACCACTGAAGCGGATTGCAGTTAGCAATCGAAATATATTGATTCGCTTATTCAACTCTCTTAAGAATGTGATGGCAGCTGTGATTTACAAATGCGTTACTACATTTTTCACCAGTGAAATATGTGTATGTATATATATATATATATATATATATATATATATATATATATATATATAATGTGTGTGTGTGTGTGTGTGTGTGTGTGTGTGTGTAACAGTACGAGAATGTTACTTGTGCTTTGGTGCCGAGGTAGCGAAGGAGACTCGAGTGAGCTTGGTGGCTTTATTCTGGTTAGCGCGAGTGTCGACCTATGCTGGGTCGGCGGTCAGGGCTCCGAGGCTTGCCCTAACCACAAAAGTGACCGCCAGGCCCTGGGTCGTGCACCGCTTGTGACAAGTACAGAAGTGAACTGAACGGGGACACCAAAACCTGGCATCCTTATATACGCACCCTGCGTACGCTAAAGTAGCAAACGACCCATCCTGACCGAAACATGGCTCGGCAGGGCCTAGGTTGTGTTTTCATGAGGATACAAATGCCTGTAGTAAAGGCGTAATATGGAGTCAACCTACACAAATGTAATACAAGGCCAAAGGTCAGCTATTTCTACACCACATATACATTACTTGTCCATCCCATTTCCGCAGCGGCGATATTATAAGCCAAAATATCGCGTAAAACCACATGTGGGGGACTCTGTTCACCACATATACATATATATGTTCACCACACACACACACACACACACACACACACACACACACACACACACACACACACACACACACACACACACACACACACACACACACATATATATAGTTATGGGCTGTAGTTCACCCGCGCTCCTATCCTTGTGTTTTTTATCTATTATAAATTTCTACATCAACGCGGGCATACATTCTTATCACATATTATAGTTTAAGGTAAAGGTGTAGCACTGGGCGAGTTAAGGATCCCTTGTCCTGTGCTATATCGCTGTAAACTAGTTTACCAGCGCTTCTTTTCTTGTGGAGAATCTCGCGACGTTGTCGTGAGTATTAAATTAATAAACATCAATAGGTGGGAAAGGGGTGATGGGGTAAAATGTTGTTAAAAGGTGTGTGTGTGTGTGTGTGATTCACCATGGTCTTTGGTTCATGTGTTGGACTTGTGATCGACAGCTATCTCCCTCCCGGAGGAGAGTTCAGAGCTCGTATATGACCGATCTATGGGTAATGCTGTGACCTTACACGCACACACACACACCCAACTCTCCGCCCACGAGAGCTGGAGTAACAACCCGCAGCGCAGCGATACTGAAATTATTTCAGCCCTGGGCGGGATTCGAACCCGGACCTCCGTAGTGGTAGCCGGGAACTCTAACCACTGCGCCACGAGGTGTGTGTCTGTGTTGGGGTAAGTTTTTTTACTCGAGTGAGGTGGAAGGGAATGCTACATGCGAGTTGCTAAAAAGGGGATAAGTTGTTACTTAAGTGGGGTGAGTGGGGTTGGTATATGGGTGGTAGGGGGAGGTTGCTGTTAAAGATCTGGATGGGGTGGGGGTTGGCACAGCGAGGTAAAGGGTGGGATTTTTTTTTTTTTTTTTTTTTTTTTTTTTTTTTTTTTTTTTTTTGATGGTAACTCATCGAGCCAGTCCTTGGTTTGGGTTCCTTCCCGGACTCTGACCCGGAACCCGAACCGGATCACGGCCAGGACTCCGAGTCGGAACCCTACCCGGACCCATACTCGGAATCGGATGCGGACCCCAACTCGAAACCCGGTTCAGAACCCGATCCAGATCCGGACCCCGGAATCCTACCCGATCCCGAAACCGATTCGGACCCGTCTACGGAACCTAACCCCGGAACCAAACCCTGGAACTCGACCCCCGGACTCCAAAACCCTACCCGGGCCCCAACCCGAAACCCGATCCCGAAACCGATTCGGACCCGTCTACGGAACCAAACCCCGGAACCCGACTCCCGGAACCCGACTCCCGGAACCCGACCCCCGGAACTCGACCCCCGGACTCCAAAATCCTACCCGGGCCCCAACCCGAAACCGATTCGGACCCGTCTACGGAACCAAACCCCGGAACCCGACCCCCGGAACTCGACCCCCGGACACCAACTCCGGACACCAAATCCGGGCCCCAGACCTGTACGGACCCCTGGACCCCATCGAACGGACCTCGAGCACGTCCCCTTTAAGCTTGGCAAGTGTGCCATCCGGACGGAATTCGGGAGGGCGAGAGGTAGGTCAGGCACCGCCGCCGCCGCCCGGCCTGGAACGAGGTCAGCTTCTCCTGGGGAAACCTGGGTCATGTTAGGTCAGGTCAGGTCAGTCAGGGTCGAGGTTGTCTCACAATAGATCACGCTAGCGGGGTGGAAACAGGTCAGCCGCAGAGGAGGAGGAGGAGGAGTAGAAGGAGGAAGAGGAGATCACCGGCGAGGGAAGAGGAGGAGGAGGTGGTTTGGTGGGACGGTGGTTAAAGTGCGAATGTG
>NC_134779.1:53526122-53543622 GCF_046742065.1 Oratosquilla oratoria | reverse complement strand
CCTTGTTAAAACCTTTGATCCACTTGAACACCTCTATTAGATCACCCTGCTTTCGGCGTCTTTCCAGAGAGTATAAGTTAAGGTGCCAAAGCCTCTCTTCGTAAGGTAAATTTCTGAGCCTTTATATCATTTTGGTCATTCTCTTCTGTGCTGATTCAAGTGAATTGATGTCCATTCTATAGGACGGAAACCAAAATTATACTGCATAGTCAAGAATGGGTTTAACTAACGCTAGATAGAGTTTGATAGTTACCTCTGGACTTCTATTCGTAACCGTCCTAGCAATGAAACCTAATGCTCTGTTAGCTTTATTCCAGGCTGTAATGCACTATTTCCTGGATTTAAGGTCAGGACTCACTAGAACTCCCAAGTCTCTCTCGCACTCAGTTTTCTCTAAAAACGTGTTATCTAAGCTATATCTGTTTTCAGGGTTGTGTAGCCCTATGTTTAACACACTGCACTTTGAGATATTGAAGTCCATTTGCCATTTCACCGACCATGTGAACAATTTGTTAAGATCATCCTGCAGAATCTCGGTGTCGTCTTCTGGTGTAATTAAGGCGTCTTATTTTAGTGTCGTCCTCAAACTTACTAACATCATTATTAATCCCATTGTCCAAGTCGTTAATGTACATAATAAGGGACCCAAAATCGAGCCCTGGGGAACTCCACTAGAAATATTCCCCTATTTGGGTTTTACACCATTTATGGTGACCCGCTGTTTTCTGTCACTGATCCAAGCTCTAATCCATTCTAACACTTTTCCTCCTATGCCATGGGCTTTGATTTTATTTAGAAGTCTCTGGTGAGGCACCTTGTCGAATGCTTTGTTGAAGTCAGGGTAAATAATATCGTAACTATCATAGTTATCTGACGCCTTATATACTTTCGTCTAAAAAGATATTAGTCACATTAGAACTTAAAATCATGCTGTAAGTCACGAATCAGATTATGTCTCTCGATGTGATCTATTAACTATTATTGATTCAAGCATTTTACCTATAGGCGATGTCAAACTGATTGGCCTGTAGTTGTATATAGACAATTTATCTCCTTTTTGAAAACAGAAACAACTTTTACCGGCCCAAAGCAATAGGCACAAAACGAGTATTACTCACTTATTAAGTATTTCTGTTAACTGGTCGCACATATTTCAAATTTACACTATTTAAGCAGTCCCGGAAGAAAGCTTTTAGTCTTTCAATCTGTTTGACTACTTCGACCTTACTAATGCTGATATTAGTTAGTCTACTTTCTTCATCCCCACTGGAAATGGGATCGCAGTCAGGTACCTTATCTAACCTTTCCCTAGTAAATACCGAGAGAAAACATTTGTTAAACGCCAGACTCGACCATCTGTGCCCCAAGTTCCGTTGTTGTTGTTATTGTTGTTGTGGCTTCAGTTTTACCAACGCTTCTATCCTTGTATACAGCCTCACGGCTCTGTCGTGCGATCTTGAATGTTTAGATGTTAAAGTGATGTGTGTATGTGAAAGAGAGAGTGAGAGAGGCAGGGGCGTGCACGCGCGTGCAGTCCTAATTATTTACTTGTATTATTGCACCCGAGTTTTTGTGTTGTGTAGGAGGAGGAGGGGGATGGGGAGGAAGAAGAGATGGAGGAGTAGATGGTGGTTAGGTGGGGGTGGATGATGAGGAGGAGAAGGACGAGGAGGTGGAAGGGAAGCGGGAGATAAAGAAGTGGATGAGGAATAAAGTGGTGTTGAAGGTGGAGTAGGAGTAGATTGTGATGGTGGAGAAGGAAGAAGAAGAGGTACACGAGGAATAAGGTGGTGAGGGTGAAGGTGGAATAGATTGTGATGGTGGAGAAGGAAGAAGAAGAAGAAGAAGAGGTATATGAGGAATAAGGTGGTGTTGAAGGTGGAGTAGGAGTAGATTGTGATGGTGGAGAAGGAAGAAGAAGAGGTACATGAGGAATAAGGTGGTGGTGAGGGTGGAGTAGGAGTAGATTGTGATGGTGGAGAAGGAAGAAGAAGAAGAAGAAGAGGTACATGAGGAATAAGGTGGTGGTGAGGGTGGAGTAGGAGTAGATTGTGATGGTGGAGAAGGAAGAAGAAGAAGAAGAAGAAGAAGAAGAAGAAGAAGAAGAGGTACACGAGGAATAAGGTGGTGGTGAGTGTGGAGGTGGAAGAGGAAGGACAAGTACTGTAGATGAGGAATAGGTAATGGTGGAGATTGAGGCAGAGGCAGCGTCACGGGTGCCTCCGTGACGTCGGGGGGGTTGCCTAGCCGTAGCGCTAATCCCACAAACGTTAAAGGAGACCACGTTTACCCTCCTCTGCTCGGCCAAGTCTCTTCACTCTAACTTAGCAGACGAGACGGGGCGAGAAGGTGGGGGGAGGGAAGGGTTGGGGGGTGGGGATCATTTCCCAGAGGAGAATCACATCAAGTCTATAATTAGAAAGATGGTTTTAAGTTCTAAGAGACTGATTAGGAATAGAAACGTATATTGGGATTCTTGGAAAGAACTTAGAAATGGGAGTACGTGTTTGCTATGGAGATGAATTAAATAACTTGGAGAAGGGTTGCTTCGTTGGGTGCAAGATGACATCCGAAGGCAGCTCGAACACCGACGCAACTATTTGCATGAAACCGATCACACACACACACACACACACATACACACACACACACACACACACACACACACACACACACACACACACACACACACACACACACACACACACACACAGCCTTCCTGTACCCTCCACATATGTGCACACACATACACAAACACACACAAATACATGCACACACACACACACACACACACACACACACACACACACACACACACACACACACTGTTACGCCCCGCGATCGGTTTCATGCAACTGGTTGCGTTGGTGTACGAGCCGCCGAAGTGAAAGTATCAGTAATGAATATTCAAAGAAGGTAAAGTTACAGTTCAGCCTTAATGGTCCACTACAGAACCGGCATATCCCGTGAGGGACGATACAGCCTCTATACATCACCATGGTGGCTTAACCCGGGTTGGTAAGGTTTCGTGTATTCTAATAAGTACAAGTGACGTTTTTGGTGTGTTGGCATGGCTCTGTTTGTGAATAAAGTCAGAAATCAGTGTAATGAGCTTAACCATACTGATAAGGTGCTAGCATATATATGCAATGTAACATATGAGTGTCGCGCAAGGATTCGAACCTGCTGCTCAAGATGCCAAGAGGCCCCATGACTACCGCCTTACTCCGCTCGACCACTGATGTTTAAAATCGTATGAACTCAGAACACTAATAAAATAAAAATTATCTGATCGATGTCGCTGTTCACTAGCGAATCTCTCATATATGAGTGTGTTACTTGGGCTAGGTGAAGTAGAGGGAGAGTGATGCGCAGTTTCGTTGTATACTTTATTCTAGTGAAGGTACTACGTGTGTCAGAGGCAGACGTGGCGTGGTGGTCCCCGAAGTGGGGGAAGACCGACCGCGAAGGCCTAGTGGCGCATACCAATTCGAGTACAGAGGAGAACTGACTGGCCTACCCGCTTTTTTTTTTTTTTTTTTTTTTTCTTCTTCTTCTTCTAGCGGAGCTAGCCGATTTAAGGATTGTCTTTACTTTTATGGCCATAATATCTTTCCTTTTTTATTTATTTATTTATTATTCATATATATTTTTATTTGTTTATTTCATATACTGCCTGCCCACTCGGGGCCGGCAGTATATATACGCGGGACCGACCCGACGCTATGACGCGGCTTGACCTAACGCGGTGACACTTTCTGGTCTGTCAACACCAGGGTCAGGTCCTATACACTCCAAATCCAAATGCATATAATTTGCAATGATGCTAGAATCCTTGTGGGGTACATGTACACCATATATAACACTGGACTACGGCACCTCTGATGTCCGCCGTTATGGGGATGGGTTGGAAAGCCATGGAAGCATTGTACACTTGCCGGGGATCAGACCCAGACGCGATCCGGGGTAGGAACGTGACCCACGCGGGTTTGTGCAGTAGAGAAAAATATGTAAATGAAGTTAAATCCCATTTGTGGGTCAGGAAGGATGGCGTTGCTTCCATGGTGATGGACACTAATCCAGATCGTAAAAAATAGATAAATAAAAACAGATAAATTAATCAATAAATCTGGAAGTGTGTAAAGAATCTAAGAGCATTAACCCACATTTATATCACCATAAAAACTCTCCTTGTGAGTCCCTGGCCATGTAACTAAATGATCCTTGTGAAGTCGTTAATGATCCTGATGATGTTTACACATGCGAATCGGGTCCGATCAAAACGTTTCGTTCGATTTCGTTTTCTAAAGGTGGATTTAGGCATAACGAGCGAATAAGAACGGACATTAGTGAACAAGCACGTATAGACAAAGAGTCAAAACATTTCGAGAAAGATTATTCTCTTTGTTCTCTTCTTCCTCTTCCTTTATGCAACGCGGGAATACAATGTTGATGATTTATTTGATCTGAATATATCTTATTTTATGTTATTATTTATCTATTCACTGTAGAGAAATAATTAACTAGCGATGTTTGGATACCTGTTTACTAGTTTGCAAACGCCAGCCACGCCTTCATATGCACTCCCTTAAATTCAGGCATCTGACATCTATACTACTTTATTCTTTGATGGCGGAGACAATCTTTGCTAGTGTTGCCATATAGTTGGTTTATAATATTCCCATTCCCATGATTTATTGGTTTCAATTGTCTATTTTCTTTTCTTTGTGAATCTTTTTATATATTTTTTTCGAAAGGGAAATAGAATTTGTTGTATAATAAATCCTCGCCAGTTAAGACAAGTAACAATTACCTGCTTGTGGTGGCCCCTGTAGGCTGACTCTCGGTCGACTGACTGGGCCCAAGATATCTCTTACACCTTTTCACACATGGAGACCTGACAACCGGCGACTGATCTTTTCTTCCTACTTTCAGCCGGTGATATGGAAACAGTCATTAATACAACACAAACAGTAGTCCAACGTCTCTTCCCAGAGAGATCAATGAGATACGGAACGTGGCTCGTGCGCTTGCGTGGCGATTGTTCCTTATCAACAAGCGCAGTGTTTTCATCTAGGGTGTCCCTTAAATTTTGTATTATCTTTGATTTGTTTGCTTATTTTGTTTTATCGCATTTACCCGTTTCTTTTATTTTATTTGGTTTCGTTGTTTTTATTTTTTTTTCCATTTAGTGTTACCCTTTATAGTACCTTGTTTTTATCTTTATTTTATTTAATTTTGTTGTATTTACCCGTTTATTGTATTATGTCGCCGTCAATGTGCGTAGTGTTTTTAATTAGCGTTCTTTCATTTTGCCTTAATTTTTTTGGTAAAATATATTTATTTTCTTGTTATTTATTGTCGTTTATAAATCTATTCGCTTATTTTTTGTTCTATTTATTTATCTGTTTAGTCATTTATGCACGTCAGCGTGTAGCATCATTTGCAAAAATGTCGAAATGTGTTTAGGGTTCTTGTCAGTGACGGTTATGGCAGTTATAGCGGTTATTTTGAAACGCATTCAAACTCTGCATCGGTGTGTTTCGTAAACATTTTGAACGGTTCCTTTATCCCGTGGAATTTTCATCAAACATGCTATTCTTTATATTTGTGTGTGTATGTGTGTATGTATGTATGTATGTATGTATCGTGCGTGTAGGTGTAGGTGTGTGTGTATGTATGTATCAGTCATGCGTGTAGGTGTGTGTATGTAAGCATGTATGTGTGTATCGTGCGTGTAAGTGTGTGTGTGTATGTATGGATGTGTATGTGTGTGTGTGCGTGTGTGTGTGTGTGTATGTATCGTGCGTGTAGCTGTGTGTATATGTATATGTGTATGTATGTATCGTGCGTGTAGGTGTGTGTGTGTGTGTGTGTGTGTGTGTGTGTGTATCGTGCATGTAGGTGTGTGTATATGTATATGTGTATGTGTGTATGTATCGTGCGTGTAGGTATGTGTGTATGTATGTGCGTGTGTGTGTGCCGTACATGTACGTGTTTATGTGTGTGTGTGTGTGTGTGTGTGTGTGTGTGTGTGTCTCCTTCAAAGACTTCATTCTGGCTGATTCCAACTCTGACCTCCTCCCCCTCCCCCTCCACCTCCACCTTCAGGGGAATAAAACGGTTTGACATAACTCGTTATGTAAATAAAGTAAAAATAATGGCACTTGATGTATTAAAAAAATAATACGTAATAAAATTATAATAGTATTCATAATATGATACAGTACATGTGTAGGTAATACTGATGTTGAAATTTGACATAAGAAAAACCGATCACAAAAGAAAATGATCTATGATAACTGCATTCACATTTATTTTACACAAAGTAAACATAAGGAAAAAATCATTGTAAGCATTGGAAATAGCACCATCATATATATATATATATATATATATATATATATATATATATAACCTAAAATAATAATCAAAAACTCTTAAATTCTGGCTATTAATTGAGAACTGAAAATGTTTTTAACCTGATCCTTAGAGACATTTTGTGTTGGAAAGGCTCTTGTGTTTGAAGGGAGGTCATTCCATAGTACAGTACCAGTGTGATAAAAGTTGTTTTGACAGAAGAATCCAGAGTGTCTAATTTAGTAGAAGACTGAGCTGTTTCTGGTCCGGTAATGTACTACTGGCTAGAAATTGTATGTTAGGTACTTTGGAGAATTGTTGTTACTGATGTTGTATACATTATTTAATTTCAACCGTTAGAGCATTTAGCGAGCACTTTATGAGCTATGACCTCTCCTGACCTAAGGCAGGGGTTCCCAAAATGTGGATCATGAGCCTTTATCTGGGAGTTATGGAGGGTGGAAGTATATACAGTATACATTCAGCCACACAAACCCGCGTATTGATTTGCTTGTATCAAAAAACAAATACAACCTTCTCATTAAAATATATCATCAGATCAATTCTTGTTAATAAACATTGATAAACAATGATATATTTATATTTCTCTCTTGTGATTAATAAAGTTTAGATTAATATATCAGCGATATTAAAGATTAATACGTTTTCAGAAGGCTTAGGTGAGGGTCATTGTAGGTTTGGTGTTACTGAAAGGAGTCACGTATTGGAAAAGTTTGGGAAACACTGGAACTCATAAGGTCACCCCTAAGTAGGTAACCTTTTATATAGTCACTGTTTCATTGTCACCACATTTTATCTTTTTAACCAGCGTTTCCCAACCTGAGGTGCTAACACCTGGAGGTGGTGAAATCAATTATACGGGGTGCTGGAAAATGATGCACACAAAAGTCACATTGATATATGTATCATTGATTACCTAGTTTATATTTGACCTTTTCCCACGTTATTTGATTTTTCTAGGGTGTTCTTATTTCTTCTATAAACAATATCGTCAATTTGTTTCAGCTCTAAGGAATCAAGAAAATAAATCATCAAGAAGTACACTTCACTTTATTTTATCTTTCTAATAACAAGATAGGGGTACTGAACTGCTTAGACATGACGACAGGGGTGCTATGGTCGGAAAAGGTTAGGAAACGCTGTTTTAAACCATCACACTGTTTCAGTTTACGAATGGGTACAAACATAGATTATGGTAATAGGGCTGACCATCCCATGATATGAAAGCATTAAAAAGAATTATGTGAAATCTTTGAAATAAAAAAACGGCAAATTGTCATTATTTATTTTTTATGTTTAGTGAAAGTTACTAGTATAAACTCGTATGTTTTATGTCTATCTTTAGCGTGGACACAAACATTTCATGCACTAATGAAGTATTCGTAACACTTGCGCAATACAGAAATTACCTTCCAAATTAATTAAGCCCCAGTCACACCAAGCTTACAACCCGTTTCCGACCACCTTCGACCGAAAATCAAGCGATCGGTCGGCGACATAAAACCTATGCAAAGAACTGAAATGGAAAAAGTTAACGTGGTTGAAAAGATGAAAATCTGTGTACTGGGGACTGTTCAGTGTGTGTTGTAATATATCTATCAATCTATCTATTTATCTATCTTATTACCGACTACCAGCGACTTCCAAAGACTACCTGCAACTGGTCGCCGGTGGTCGGAAACAGGTCGTAAGCTTAATTGGTGCGACTGTGCCCTTAGCCTGTTGAAGTCTGAGCTACAGGCAGAGCAAGTCGCAAACATTAAGCATGATTGGAAGATGATGTACGTTTTATCTGACGCTGAGTCATCGCTTGTATTGTGACTAGTACAGTCCTTTTGAACCATCACATGTAGCATGGTCGCTAGCGTCTTGGCCTCGTGATTATCGACGCACGGGTCAGGGTTCGAATCCCATGGCAGAGCTTCTAAAAATGTTCCATCACTTGTGTTCCTGAAAAGACACAAATGAAAATAAAATTGTCATGAATGGGTAGCAAGGATGATTGATTACAAAACATTGAACACACAGGCAATTGCCAATAGTTTTAGAATTACACTCACCTAACCTCACTCTGGGTAAAAAAAAAATTCATCAGTGCCCAGCCTCACTCTCAGATCATGGTACAATTCCAAGCAGCACAGCGGCGTCTCTCCTCTCTTCCCCTCTTTTCGATTGTACATGAGGGAAATCGGAAAGAAAAAAAAAAAATACTAACGGTCAAAATGGAGGGAAATCGAAAAAAAAAGACTAACGGTCAAAATTGAGGGAAATGGAAAAAAATACTAACGGTCAAAATGGAGGGAAATCGAAAAAAAGACTAACGGTCAAAATGGAGGGAAATCGAAAAAAAGACCAACGGTCAAATTGAGGGAAATCGAATTTATTTTTACTAACGGTCAAATTGAGGGGAAAAAATTACTAACGGTCAAAATGGAGGGAAATCGAAAAAAAGACTAACGGTTAAAATGGAGGGAAATCGAAAAAAATACGGTCAAAATGGAGGGAAATCGAAAAAAACGACTAACAGTCAAAATGGAGGGAAATCGAAAAAAATTACTAACGGTCAAAATAGAGGGAAATAGATTTTTTTTTAACTAACGTTCAAAATGGAGGGAAATCGAAAAAAATGACTAACGGTCAAAATGGAGGGAAATCGAAAAAAAAATATGACTAACATACAGAAGCTAAAGATTCACAGCTCAATTCTGCACACTCTATGCACAATGACATCTTTGTATTTATATACACCGTTATACGTCATCAACATGTCAACCACTCATTACAACTTTTGTAGCAGACGACTCGTTTAGGTGAAATAAAAAAGCCGATTAAAACGTAAGACAACTCCAGGATGTCAGAAAAACAAATTTGAAAATTGTGATGAGACCTCTTTAAAAGCCGGTTAACAAGGAATAAAACGTGGCCCAAGAATGTATAATACACAAACACACACACACACACACACACACACACACACACACACACACACACACACACACACACACACACACACACACGACTCGGTGGCGCGGTTGGTAGAGTCCCAGACTGTCAGTATGGCGGCACCGGCGGTACCTGGTTCGAATCCTGCCCAGGGCTGAAATTATTTCAGTATCGCTGCGCTTCGAGTCGTTACTCCAACTCTCATGGGCGGGGAGTTGTGTGTGTGTGTGCGTGTAAGGTCATAGCATTACCTAGATCGGTCATACGAGCTCTGAGCTCTCTTCCGGGAGGGAAATAGTTGTCGATCACGAGTCCAACACATGATCCAAAGACCAAGGTGAAACACACACACACACATACACACTCACACACACACACATACATACACACACACACACACACACACACACACACACACACACACACACACACACATATATACACTCACACACACACACATACATACACACACACACACACACACACACACACACACACACACACACACACACACACACACACATGATTGGCCGCAAAACCACACATTCATTGCACATTGAAACCGGAGCGACCGGCTGGCTGTGAGGGGTAACGCTCGGTCAAGGAGGCATACGATCCTGCGATCCATAAATAGTGTCTGTATTCAGAACCTTCATGCCAGAGGTTCTCGATCTGTCTTCACTCGCTTACTCCCATACGTTATGCTTTGCTGTTGAATCTCCTGGGGAAGGCCACGTTCTTAACACTAAATTTAATCGTCTTGCATCCACTAACTCTCACTAATTTTCAGGCTGTTGTCACGCTTGTGGCCTTCTTGGCAATTGGTGTCTTTTGCCAGGCCTTAGGGCTGCCGAGGACGGCGTAGTATTGTGTTCTTTATCTTCTGCGTCATGGTTGCATTGGGGGGATAATGGGCCGATTCTGTGTTGGTACTGTTGTGGCAACGCCGCCATTGCTGTAGTGTTCCCATATCAGACATAGCTTAATTGTAGATAAAATTTGTAATCTTGGTAAGATCATTATTGTACGTCAATTATAATCAAATCATATATTGTAAATATTGTACCACATTCAAGGATGGCCATCGTATTGTGGAATCTATTTGTACATAACATTATTTGCATACTTTGTACAGAACATTAATGTATTCATCGTGTATTACGTATGTCATGGCGGACGGGCAAATCAAATGTAAATCTAAAGAAAACCTGGTTTTCTCTGATCCATATCTCATGGAAAACTTCGCTCTTCATGAAGTTGGAACACTTTTACTACACTGTATCCTTGCTGGATTGAGTCGTGCCAGTGTAGGCCTTGCTTGTCGTGGGAGTGTGTAGATGCATTATGAAATGCTGTTTGTCTTCTGTGTCGTGGTTGCTTCTAGCGTATTTGGAGGCTCTTGCCTTGCCGGTTCTGTGTTGGTATAAGGTTTTCATGCCGGATGGTAATCAGAGCGAAGGCTTTCCAGCGCAGTCCTTGTTTTATCTTAGGGATGTGGAGAACCATATAAGATGTTCTTTGTGTCCATGTGGTGATAGCAGTGTCCAGTCAAATCCCACTCATCAAATCCAACATTCAAAATCCCATTGGTCAAAATCCCACATAATGTCGACCAAAATCCTACATTATATAGTTTTTTGTGTATATATGGAAGACCCCACTTATAAAACTTTGTATCATACCTCTAATAATATGTTAGGCCCTTTTATATGAGGTATTTTGACCGACATCAGAAAGAATTTTGAATTGGGACTCTGATATGGTTCCAGGGCAGTCGGTGCCTTTTGGCAGTCGTCTGTTTTCTGTTGACGGTGTTGTGTGTTGGTACTCTACACCGTGCTGGGTGGTGACCAGAACGCAGACGTGCCAGTGCGCGGCTCGCTCGCTCGTCTCTGGAGTGATTTCTCTGCTGAGCTCGTTTCCGAGAACTGACAAGATTGACCCAAACAATTTCCATCTCAACTGTCGAGTTATTTCCCCTTTGATGTACAGGACGACCTGGTGTGTTCTTTGGCTCTTCCCGGAGGAAGAAAGGGTCCGGGGATCTTGGTATTTTCATTCTTTCATCTGGGAAATTATCCGGCTATTTTTGGTCCGGTGAAGAATTGAGGCTAATGATCTGCTTCAGCCGTTTAGGATTTTTTTTTTTTTTTTTTTATGGACACCACCGTTCAGGTGCAGCCTCGGAGAGTGTGGGGGGGGGTCTTCCCTTTGCAGAATAAAATCTCCTGACAGGAGATAAAAAAAATACAAACTGAACTGGATAGTTTAAGGGTAGGCGTAGCCTTAATATGTGCTCTGCTTATGATAAAAAAAAGTGATGTTTGTCTTCTCATTTCTTTGCAGACTCTTCGCTCACCAGTCACCACGTCACCACTACATGCAACACCATCCCTACCATCACCACCACCATCACCACCACCACCCTCAGCACCCCCCTATCCTCCTCTTCCTTCACCAACAACAGCATTACCCCTCGTCTCCACCACCACCACCTCCTCCTCCTCCAAAACGGTCTTCCTCGAGAGTGATGGAGATCTGGGTCCCACGGTCTTGACGACAATGGCCGAAAGCACCTCGCCCTCGCCCTTAACTCCGTCGTCGGCCATCTCCTCCCCGGCCATGCCCTCCCCAGGACCCGTGTCCTCTCCCCCCGTCCCGACAAGTCCTGGGTTCCCGACCCAGTACTTCTCCCAAAGCCCCTCTTCCTCCTCGGACATGGAGTGTTCCTCCCCGCCGATGTCGACTTCGTGCATGTCGCCGCCGTCGTCCAGGACTTCGGCGAAGAAGAGGAAGAAGTTCGCTTCTGCGGCTCACGAGGGTCGTCCTGCCGAAGGGAACTCGTCTCCTAGCGGAGGCGATGCAGAAAAGGGGAGAACCGCCGCCGGTGGCGGTGGCGGCAGCGGCAGCGGCAGCGGTGGTGATGGTGGAGGCGGCGTTTCTGGTGTGGTAGACCTCAGCGATATCATGGAAGTGTCACCAAGGTGAGTTTTGTTCTTCCCCGTTTGTTCTTCGTTGTTCCGATGTTCTGCGATGTAGGCAGAGGCGCTGCTTGAACGTTGTGTGTGTGGAGATTGATCGTCTGAATGCAGATAGATTATCTCTTTATCAGTTATGTAAAGATTACCGCGAGGTCGATCTCTGGAAGTGAACAACCAGATCGAGGCGGTTCGAACCCGTCCAGGAGTCATCGCGTGGCGGCAGTGGTATTAATAGGGGCGTATGCTCTTAAGTCCTGAGTTTCAATCCAGGTCCTTGTTAACCCCGTGAGAAAATCGGGGATTTATCACGTAAAATAGACCTTTGAGTTGAGGGATTTGAGATTAATGGGATGTTTCAGAGTGGTGGGTCTCAGCTTTATTCCACATTCCTCCCGTTCATAAATTCTCTCGAATTACACTAATAATAATAATAATAATAATAATAATAATAATAATAATAATAATAATACAATAATAATGATAATGATAATAGACGTATATACAGGGTGCTACCCCCAAAATATGACTAATTTTTTGTGACCATTCTTGTGATTACTTGTTTTGGAACACCCTGTAGGCGCTGCTAGATATCCTGAGTGGTGCAGCCATTAGGCTAGAGTCTCATCAGTCCTGCCTCGTTGCCCACACGTTTTGGTCCTGCAGGGAACGCTTACACACGCGCACACACACACACACACACACACACACACACACACACACACACACACACACACACACACACACACACACACGACTCGTGACGCAGTGGTAGAGTTCCTGGCCGCCACTACAGTGGCCCGGGTTCTAATCCCGCCCAGGGCTGAAATAATTTCAGTATCGCTGCGCTGCGAGTCGTTACTCCAACTCGTGGGCGGGGAGTTGGGTGTGTGTGTGTAAGTGTAAGGTCACAGCATTACCCATAGATCGGTCACATATGAGTTCTGAGCTCTCTTCCTGGAGGGAAATGACTGTCGATCACGAGTCCAACACGTGATCCAAGACCATGATGAATCACACACACACGGAGAGTAGACCATCGAGAACGAAAATAAGTTTCGAGAAATCAGCTGTTTTTACTGACAATTCCTGAAGACAGTCACTAAGTTCAAGGAAGTCGAGAATAGGTTGAGGTTACTTGGTGACGTCAATGCTGACACTTGATCCTGGAGGAGGAGGAGGAGGAGGAGGGGGGAGGAGAGTGGTCAGTCGGACATAGACCGGAGGACCGGTATGGTGTCATTGGTCACCATTGGTCATGTATTCTTCACTTCCCTCATCTTACTTTCACGATATAGTGGCCTATTGACGTTCTGGATTCGCTGGCGCTATGACGAAATTCTTTAAATGTGCAAGGTCGTAGTTGCCCGGTGAGACTTGAGCGAGACATCGTAAGTTTGAATAATTCATGACGTCGTAAGTTTTAACCATTTAAGACATCATAAGTTTTTTAAACGTTCAAGACATCGTAAATTTTAAGCATTCAAGACACCGTGATTTTTAACTATTTACGACATCGTAAGTTTTAACCATTTAAGATATCGCAGGTTTTAACTTTACGATATCGTAACTTTTGATAATTTACGACATGATACGTTTTAACCATTTACGACGTAAGTTTTAACCATTTAAGACATTGTATGTTTTAAGTATTTACGACATCGTATGTTTTCACTATTTGCATCGTAAATTTGAACAATTTCCGATATAAGCTTTAACCATTTAAGACATCGTAAGTTATAACTACGACATCGTAAATTTTAACCCTTTAAGATATCGTAGGTTTTAACTGTTTATAATATCGTAAGTTTTAACCATTTACGACATCGTAAGGTTGAACTATTTACAACATCGTAAATTTCAATATATGACGTAAATTTTAACAATTTACAACATCGAAAGTTTTAACCATTTAAGTCATTGTCAGTTTTAAATATTTACGACATCATGTTTTAACTACATGAGTTTGAACAATTTAGGACATAGTAAATTTTAACCATTTATGACATCATAATTTTTAACTATGTATGACATAAGTTTGATCCATTTACGACACGTAACTTTTAACTACGACATCGTAAGTTTGACCAGTTCACGAGATCATAAGTTTTTATAATTTAAGGCATCGTAAGTTTTAACCATTTACGACATCGTAAGGTTGAACAATTTCCTAAATCGTAAGTTTTAACAAGTTACGATATCGTAGGCTTTAACCGTTTACATCGTAAGTTTTAACCAGTTACGACATCGTGCCTTTTTAACAATTTATTACATCGTAAGTTTTAAACATTCACGACATCGTACATTTTAACAGTTTACGACATCGTAGGTTTTAATATTTAATTAAATCGTGTTTTAACAAGTTATGACATAGTACGTTTTAACAGTTTATTACATTGTAAGTTTTAAACATTTACGATATCATACATTTTAACAGTTTAAGACATCGTAAGTTTTAAGGACTCACAACATCGTAGTTTCTAACTTCGTAACGATAAAAGGTTTTTTCGTAGCTGAATGAAGTTGTTGGGCATCAGGCAGGAAAAATTCCCATAAAGTGTGGCAAATTCGACACTAATTTAATATTTTTTTCTGCTGGTGTAGCGTTCTTCGAGGGATGCGGAGGGAACCAGGGATGACCCTTCATCCACGAGATGCTAAGATGGGAAAGGGTCGCTTCACATTCCCCATTAAAAATGGTATAAGGAATTTTTTCATTTGTGTAGTGGGTGACGAGGATAAAAAGAAATGGTGTCCGCCATTGATGTGCCACATGTCAGGCTTCTCACAGTTTGAGGCTTTAAGAGGCAAAAGGCGCCTTTGGTCATCCTTGTACAGTGAGTCCTCCTTATACAGTAATTCTTTATCCGGTAAATTAAAAAATCAACTTGGTAAAATGGGGACATGCCGAGAACAGAGCCTGTGGCCAATGCGGACACCGAAGTCAGACCATATAATATGATCATCATCTCACTACCTGACCCCCTTTGGAGTCCGAGACGCATAACATCCGCTGACCTCTGTCAGGTCAACAACGGAGCAAAGGCACGGGTGTCTTTCTGCCGTGACACGATACGATGATGATGATCTGGCAAATCATCCTGGTGGCGTCATCGGCAGCGTACTGGTCCCGCGTCCGTTTCGCTCTGGGTTGGAACCCCGAACTTCTCTCCGATTCTCAGTAGTAACTGTAGTTGCAACAGTCCTTCAGGCTTCGGCCGCAGCTACTCAGCGCCTCCTGGCGTAGGCTCTTCCTCACCACCTATTAGTCACTGGCCCACAGTCAGGAGGCTCGGCTGACAGGAAATATGACACTTGGTGACAACGAGTCTGCTAAGAAGTAAAGTCAAAAGTCAACACAGACCCAACATTGGACCCAAAACGTTCATCAAGTGAATCACATGTGCTGAGTCAATGGGATTCTTAAAAGTCTCGTTCGAAATTGAAATTAGTTTAAGAATCAGGTCAGACGCTTGAGGTTCAGGATAAGCGGGCTGGATTCCTCTCCAGAAAAAAAGAATTAAGTGTTATTTCCATCGTGATTGGCATGATCTTTTAAAAGAATTTGAAGATTACGGTGTCATTCGGCCACGAATGTGGCACAGATGAGAAGCACTTGTTTATAGACTCGTCAAAAGTAATCTTGAAAGCTGTCCTACTCCACAATGGCTGTAAGTTCGTCTCTTTCCCTCTGCCTCACGTAGCGAACACGAAGGAAATGAAGCTTCTTTTAGAAATAAAATGTGGGGTCTTCATGTGGAAGGTATGTGATGACGTAATCAAGAATTGTCACTTTCTCTAGGAATGCAACTTGGTTACACAAAGTTCTGTCGTTTCCTCTGTGAGCTGGATAGTAAAGTCAAGAAAAAATCGTGTAAAGAAACTAATCACAGCGGACATCAGTGAAATTTTTGTTGGAAATGATATGTGGGGTCTTCATGTGTAATGTGTGTGGTGACCTAAGAGTTGTGTCACTTGCGCTCGGAATGCAAGTTGGTTACCCTAAGCTCTGTTGTTTTCTTCGTGAGTTGGAAAAAAAATCGTGTAAAGAAATTGTTACCACAGCACCAATGATTTTTTTTTCTTGCTAGTAGAATTATTTTTTTCTTTTCATTCTTCGTGTTTTTCTTGGTCTCGACCCGAAAGAATAATATATATATATATATGAATATATATATATATATATATATATATATATATATATATATATATATATATATATATATATATATATATATATATATATATATATATATATATATATATATATATATATATATGGTATAGGTGTGGGTGAGGAAGATATAAATCAGAATCCAAGTTTATTTTTTGTGCGAAACTAGTCAGAAATAAATTTGGATTCTGATTTATGTCTTCCTCACCCATCTTTACCAACTTCTCACAATGCCTCAACATGAACGAAATCGCCTTAAGGCGACAGCCAGAATAAAAGTACAAAGTGCCACACCCGCTACGGAAAGGGGATGGGAGGACTAATTTGGGTCAGGAAAATGGTCCCGTCACACTTCTTCTTCTTCTTCTTCTTCTTCTTCTTCTTCTTCTTCTTCTTCTTCTTCTTCTTCTTCTTCTTCTTCTTCTTCTTCGTTTAGGGACTTAAAGCCTCATTCATGTGAGTTGGCGACCCCATACAACAATGTGTGTGTGTGTGTGTGTGTGTGTGTGTGTGTGTGTGTGTGTGCGCGCGCTTGTATGTGCGTGTGTAAATGTACTTATGCAGGAAAAGAGCAATACTCGTGTGGTCCCGTCTCTTAATCTCCAAGTGACCATACTGTGTGTTTATGAAAAGATCAAATGAAGTGTATCTGCTTGTGTATGTATGTGATTCACCATGGTCTTGGATCACGTGTTGGACTCGTGATAGACAGCTATTTCCCTCCCGGAAGAGAGCTCTCAGAGCTCATGTATGACTGATCTATGGATGTGTGTGTGTTTGTATATATATATATATATATATATATATATATATATATATATATATATATATTTATATATATATGTATATATGGAACAAATAAAAGTACACATGACTGTGTGTGTCTTTGCAGGTGTATGTATATATATATATATACATATATATATATACATATATATATATATATATATATATATACATATATATAATTAATTAAGGCTGTTTGCGCGCGCGCGCGTGTGTGTGTGTGTGTCTGTAGCTATAC
>NC_134779.1:53506122-53521122 GCF_046742065.1 Oratosquilla oratoria | reverse complement strand
GTCATTCCAAGTGGCTAATAATAAATTGGCCAAAAAGTGCCTCTACCATACAGCAGTGGCGAGGTTGTAAAAGACTATTTTGGCTGCCATGAAATTTTTAAGCTACAAGTGTCCCGGATCAGCATAAAAATGCTAGTCACTGATTCGGAAAATATTCCTTTAAGTAAGGACAGCATTACAAATAGAGGATAACGAATTGGGGCTGCAATTTAGAAATATTTGTGGATAAGGATAGGCCACTGGAAATGTTTTTCTTTGGCACTAGATGAGACAACGGGCATTGCTTGTGTCACAACTAATGTGTTTCATACGCTTTGTACAGAATGATGCTACGGTTAGTGAAGAATGCCATTTACAGGCAGAACAACTGGAAAGGATTTGTATGATGTTCTCGTGAAGTTTCCCACTTCAGAAAACATAGATTCGAGTAAACTTGTTTCTATTGTCACTGATGGTGCTCCTTCCATGGTTGGTGAAAACAAAGGTCTCATTGCCTATTTAAAAACAGATGACAAAATCCCTGTTTTTTGTTCATTATCACTGCTTATTACATGTTGAGGTGTTGTGTAGCAGACTGAAAAGTTAGACAAAACTCATAGATTACCTGGAAGAACTGACAAGGTCTTCAACTTTATAACTTCAAAGCCCCTGAGTAGACGGTTTTTGAAAGAATTTCTTGAAGATTCGCAAGGTTTCCACCCTGAACTTATTGTTCTTGCTGAGATTCGTTGGCTTAGTCGTGGTCGGGCATTAACGAGAATTTGGGGAGTCTTTGAAGAAGTGAAGTCCTTTTTGATTGAACACAAGAGCGACAGTGTTTTTCCTGACATTTTTACCGATGAATTTAAACTGACTTTTGCTTTCTTGGTTGATCTTTTTCATCACCTGAATGTGTTGAATTTAAAATTGCAAGGGAGGCACAGCAGTGTCTGGGTGTTGTATGAACAATTAGCAGGGTTTCAAACCAAACTTCAACTTTTCCGTTCCCAAATACAGAAAAGCAATTTGCTTCATTTCCCAGAACTACAAAAGTGTTTGAGTGAAACGGAAAATGGATGTTGCCCATCATATGTTGAAAGCGCTCTAACAAATCTTATGACAGAATTTCAAGAGAGGTTTGTCTTTTTGAAGGAACAGGAAACCAGATTCCAGTTATATTCTCAGCCTTTCAACTTTCCAGTAGAAGTCGTTTCCAAAATATTCCAACTTCAAGAAAAAGTAACAGTAGAACTTGAGCTTGCGGATATACACTCGTCCATATCTATAAAGCACTTCTTCCAGAAAGAAGATATTTGTTCGTGTTGGGGATCAAGCGACTGTCAGAGGATAGCACCTACAGTACATTGCGAAAAGAGGCTTTCGAAATGCTGTCAATGTATGGAACGTCTTATATTTCCGAGAGTTTATTCTCTCTTTTCAGTAATATTGAAAACGAAAAAATGGTCATCAACTAACATTAGAACATTTGGAGGAACGTCTTCGATTGGCTCTTCATGAAAGACACTTGTGTGTGTGTGTGTGTGTGTGTGTGTGTGTGTGTGTGTGTGTGTGTGTGTACGAGTATGTCTGTATATATGAGGTAATTTTGGCCAATGACATACAAAGTTAAGGACCACGTCAAAAATTTATAGGTAAGACTTTTACTTTTATAATTATAATTTAGTTCTATGTTTTACATATTTTGTTTGTGTTTCTATTACTCATAAAGTATTTTTTTCTCACAAATGTAGTACACTTCTTTATAACCTTTTTTGGTGTGAACGTGGATAGGTGGTAAAGGGAAGACGGGCTGAGGGGAAACTACTATTCCTAACTAGTTTCGCCTGAGTGGTTTCTTCCGAGGAGTAATGCTCGAAGTCAAGCTGACCAATTTATACATAACAAGAAAGGGACACGGCGACGTGCCTTGCCGTAACACCAATCAGCGTCGCCTGCCGGTGGCATGAGTTGTCCGCCTGTGCCAGTGGACGAATTATCCGCCTGCTGGTCGTCTCGTGGATAAGTTGTCCGCCTAGATCAGAGGCTCTGCGCATTTTGTTCATGATAATGATGCGTGCTGCTGCTTTAGCCCATACCAAATCACCAGTCCTTTTATTGATGATTTTCTGTTTGGCGATGAAAATTTTCTCGCTTGGTGAGATCGTTCACTACTGTTTTTGCGTCATCCCATTTCGGTAAATGACCTTTGTTGACATGATCGACTAAGAAACTTATTGTCGTATATTACGCGTCCGTTGAAAAACGTAACTCATTAGGTACGCTTCAGAGGGTACTCGCTTGACCGGAGTTTCTTAGCTTCAGTGCTCAAAGAGATAGGTTAAGAACCCCCGAAGATTCTAAAGCATGTCTCAATGCTTCACCACCCCCTCGTGTGTGTACACACACACACACACACACACACACACACACACACACACACACACACACACACACCCACACACACACACACATATATATATATATATATATATATATATGTGTTTATGCACACACACACACACACACACACACACACACACACACACACACACACACACACACACACACACACACACACACACACATATATATATATATATATATATATATATATATATATTATTGGAAAGGTGGAGGGGGAAACACGGGTCTTTATCTGAATATCGAGTTTATTCCTGACCGGTTTCGCTTGCAGTAGCTTCTTCAGCTTCATAATTTGTCCCAATGTCTCTACATATATATATGTATATATATATATATATATATATATATATATATATATATATGTGTGTGTGTGTGTGTGTGTGTACGAGTATGTATATATGAGGTAATTTTTTATTTCAACTAGTTCATGTTTTTTTTTATTACCTCGTTACATATTATTCGCATGCCTGTCGTGCTTGATTGTTTATCCTTATTCATATAAATGCTTTGTCAGCTCACCTCCATCTCGGACTGTCTTGGAAAGCTGCCAGTCCCCCCCCCTTCCCCCTCCCCCTCCCCCACCCCCCTCCCCCACACACATCCAAATCACGTGATCAGGGTCTGAATTCGCCGGTAACTGGATTTTGAGAAAGCGTTTGACTGAATCCTTCTTCTTATAATGGTAATTATTGCCTCGAATGGACTGGAAACTCGGAGCCCCACAGTGGGCGGCAACGGTCCTCAGGCCTGGCTATGGGGTCTTTCTGGGAAGAAATGTTGGACCGTTGGGTGTGTACACTGACGCACACAAATACGTACACACATATGCACACACTCAGTGAATACACACATACACAAACACAATGCATACATACACGTATACTTATAATTGAGAGTTTAGACGTTGTTGAACACAAAAACTCGTTTTTTGAAACCGGCTGGATTGCCTCTCTCTCTCTCTCTCTCTCTCTCTCTCTCTCTCTCTCTCTCTCTCTCTCTCTCTCTCTCTCTCTCTCTCTCTCTCTCTCTCTCTCTCTCTCTCTCTCTCTCTCTCTCATAGTCACAGAAAAAAATGAAAACAATAACTACGTGTATTACAGCCTCAGAGTAGGTAAGGATACACGAAAATATTTACTGCCTGCATGTTTCTGCTCTGTTATGTTTGTGTGTGTGTGATTCACCATAGTCTTGGATCACGTGTTGGACTCGTGATCGACGGTTACAACCTCCCGGATGAGAGCTCAGAGCTCGTATGACACGCACACACACACCCAACTCCCCGTCCACGAGAGTTGGAGTAACAACCCGGAGCTCAGAGATACTGAAATTATTTCAGCCCTGGGCGGGATTCGAACCCGGACCGCCGTAGTGGCAGGCGAGGACTCTAACCACTGCGCCACGAGTGTGTGTGTGTGTGTGTGTGTGTGTGTGTGTGTGTGTGTGCGCGCGTCTCTCTCTCTCTCTCTCTCTCTCTCTCTCTCTCTCTCTCTCTCTCTCTCTCTCCCTCTCTCTGTCTCTCCCAAACTTATCGGGATAAAATGTGATTACGTTCATCTGCTTAAGGTTTCCAAGGGAGTTGGTTGTCCGTTTCTGAGGAAATTACAAAACAAGACGACGATTGTCGTGGTTGCCATGGCAACCCGAACATAAACATTAGATCAGTAACCTCTCAATGTGGCACAGGTTGCATTCAATTCTTTTTAGTTTATTTATACATTTTTATCCTTTGTAATTTAATTACTTATTTATCTATTCATCTACGTTTAATTATATTTTATTGACTATTTTATATATTTTTTTATTTTATTTTATTCATTGTTTTAGTGATTGGTTTATTTAGTTTTCCATTTTATATTCTATGTGACAGTATTCTATACATCACTAAAGACAGTTAACATTGTGTCTAATATTTGTATTTTTGGTCTAAATTCTCGTTTTTCATCATTCAGGTTCTCAATATATGACGCAAAGGTGGTTTGCATGTGGAGATTCGAAAGATTAGATTGTAAACGAAGCCGTTTTTCCTCAATCGTACTCACTGGAATCGAGTATACAAGTCAGCGGCTTTACGTACATACGTAGACACATAAATACGTACATATACAAATTTTACATGCATTAATACTTACATGACTATATACATATGTAAGCATATATACATACATATGCCAACGGCTTTTTCCACCTTACAAGGGAGGTAGCCATCCCGACATACTCCATTCCCATTCACCCTCCCTCCCTCCCTCTTTTCTTGGCTCCTCCTGGATGACAGGTCATCCCTGTATCTCGGCTACTGCCCTGGGTCAGAAGCAATGTAGCAAGACACAGCACATCCACAGCAAGTCCACTTCATTTAATCGGCGCCCCCCACCCTTCTCCGTCCCCTCATGCAGAAAAAGAGAAGACAGGGAGAAATCCCTTCGGGCTGCCTCAAAATATCTTTCACACATACTCCCTCACCTCCCATCCCCCACCCACTCCCTTCCATGCTTCATAGCATCATCCATATACGACCGTTCTCCACTCACCCCTATCTTGTCTTCTCCCTTCCTTCCTCAATAGACATTCCTCTCTTTCCCAATGCCCCTTATACCCCATCCATCCATCTCATCCTTAGTGCCCCCCTTATATTCACTCCTTCCACTTCTGCCTTCCACACCTCTTTTACTAGTCTTTCTTCACTCATTCTTTCCATGTGTCCAAACCATCCCAATATTCTTTCATCAACCCTCTCCCAACTCCATTTCCACCCCCGTTCTCCTCCTCACCTCCTCGTTTCTCACTCTATCCAGCCTAGAAACCCCTACCATACTTCTCAGGCATTTCATCTCAAACACAATTAAGCTCTTCCTCCCTCTCTTATGTTCCATGTTTCTGCCCCATACAGTGCTGTTGGCACAATCACTCCTTTATACAATCTTCTCTAAGCATCCATTCCCAAATGTCTATTTCTCATAACACGTTTTAATCCCCCAAGGCATTTACTTGCTTCTCTCAATCTACATTCTACCTCCATCTCCACCCCTCCCTTTCACGCCACATTTGCACCCAAGTATCTAAAACTATCCACTTCCTCCAGTCTCTCTCTCTTAATACTCACTTCCAATTTGCCGCCATATTCTCCCCTTGTACATCTCATCACCTTACTTTTACCCACATTTATCTTCAACTTCCTTCTTTCGCACACCTTCCCAAACTCCCTCATTAACTTCCTTAATCCCTCCTCTGGTCCTGCTACAAGTGCAGTGTCGCCAAAAAATAACAACTGGCTTATCTCCTCTTTTCCTCTATTTTCTTTAACCATCTCAAACTCCCGGCCCATTGCCCTTGCCTTTACCTCTTGCACCACCCCATCTATGTATAAATTGAACAGCCAAGGCGACATAACATCCCTGGCGAAATCCCACCTTTACTTCAAACCACTCGCTTTCTCCATTTCTAATTCTAACAAAGCTCTACTACTCTCGTAAGACCTCTTGACTGCTCTTAACAGCTTTCCTCCTATCCCATATATCTGCAATACCTCCCACAGTGCCTTCCTGTCTACCCTGTCATAAGCCTTTTCCAAATTCATAAAGGCTCAAAGGAACATCCCTACCCTTTTCTAAAGATTTCTTATATATCTACCTTAACCTAAACCCACACTGTCCTTCACCAATTACTCTCTCTGTTCCTCCCTTAATCCTCTCAATCAAAAACCATAACCTTTCCCAACTATACTCAACAAACTGATCCCTCTGAAACTACTACACTCACAGTTGTGCCCTTTCCCATGTAAAATTGAACGATACAGGCACTCCTCCAGTCTTTCGGCATTTTACCCTATTTTAAACAAGCATTAAGCAACCTCACCAGCCAGTCCACCATCACTGTACCTCCCTTTTTTAGACACTCCGCATGCACACGCAATATATACATACATGGAAATTTGTATGTGTGTACATATATTTTTTCTCCATCCTCTGCTTGTCTCTCTGTATGTGGAGACTGATCTTTCAAAGCCATCTGGACAAAGGAGGAAAGGTCAACCACGTACTTGCTGCCAGACAGAGGAAAAGAGTTCTCCATGTAGATCTCCTTTGAGAAAGAAATATTAGTAAAAAAAATAGTATATATATATATATATATATATATATATATATATATGTGTGTGTGTGTGTGTGTGTGTGTGTGTCCAATTGATTGGAAAAACGCTGCCATTATATTAACATTTCTTTGTACTCTTACAAGAAAAATAATTGAATCCTCACTTATTAAACACTTTCCTAATTTTGATACCTCCAAAGGTCACTGGTCACCAGATTCAATAATTTCGTCGGCAGTCTATAAATTAATCTCCAGTGCTACTGGTTCCGAGTTTAATACCTGTCAGTCATATGCCTGACCTCATAAAGGGTATGTACCTTGGGGCTCTCCTTGTTCCCCTTGTGTACATTCTCTCCTTGTTTTTATTTTTCCCCTCCGTTTGCGGTACCTATCTGCCGAAGAGGACCACCGATAGGGGGTCGAAATATACGGATATCTCTGTACCTTTGCTCTTACTTTGCTCTGATAGTGGGTTGCAGTTTTATTTTACTCGTAGATTTAAAAAGGAAATAGGCAAGAATTGGTTTACTATATATATATATATATGTATATATATATATACATGCATGTGTATATATATATATATATATATATACATGTATGTGTATATATATATATATATATATATTCTTACATACATACATATATACATACATACATACATACATACACATTAATTTTGTATAATTTGCTGGAATGGTGGACTCGTAATCAACAGCTTTTACTCACCGGATGGGAGATGCGTGCAAGCATGTAAATGAGTGTGTGTGTGTGTGTGTGTGTGTGTGTGTGTGTGTGTGTGTACATGTACACTCAGAAGCGGCGTTCAAATACAGAAACCTTCAGGGGACAATGAACCAACTCATCCAGAAAACCGCAGAAGATAGCAGGCCTTAGGTGAAGTCTTCGTAGACCTTGAAGACGCCTTTGTCACGGTATCACAATAGGCAGTGCGGAGCTCGCTACGCAGTCAAGGTGTCAATGGTCATATGGGTGTAGACTACAAATACAAAACATCTTACGCAAAGTATGGTGCTTTGAATTGGTTACAGTTCCAAAAAAGGATTGATTTTTTGTGTGTGTGTGTGTTTTTTTTAGGACATATTGAAGAGTTAATTCAGGGAAGGATCAGAGGAAAGTTTGAATAACTTGATGTTCGTAGAAGACATCGTTTCCATTTCAGAACCTGTAATAGATCGGAGGATGAAGATGAAAAAGAAAAGTTGTTCAACTTCACATTTTCGAAGTAAAGATATGTGTGCGTATATATATATATATATGTATATTTATATTTATATATATATAGTTACATTATATATATAGTTATATATATATATATATATAGTTACATTACATATACAAATTATACATGCATGCTTACATGACTATATGCATAGTACGCATTCGCGCACACACACACACACACACACACACACACACACACACACACACACAGAAAGAGAGAGAGAGAGAGAGAGGAAGAGAGTCCGTGTTTAATCGGTCGCTTATTTGAAGCGAGGTCATACGTGTGTACGTGTGCGTGTATTGGCTCGTTTGCTGTAGCATACCATATCTGAAACCCATATGACTGCTAAGGAGAGTAATAAAATCGCCTGGCGGCAGCCATGATGCAAGGAAAGGTGCCACCCGGTAGGGAAGGAGCAGGTGCCAGAAGGGTGAACGAAATTGACACAGATGACGAAATCAAGGGTTCGAACTTCATCGTGGGAGATGTTGGAGAAGGTTTTTTTTTTTGGAAAAGAGACGAATGGGGGAGAAGGAGAAAGGGAGAAGTGGAACGATTTAACGCCAATTGCTGGACTCCGGAGTCGGATTCGGCGATGAGATGTGTTGTGTCGTCATGGTTGTTCGACATGTACATTGAACACACATACACACACACACACTCTCTCTCTCTCTCTCTCTCTCTCTCTCTCACACACACACACACACACACACACACACACACACACACACACACACACACACACACATGCTCACACACAGTTACACGCGCATAAACACACACATCATCATCCATTTGCCCAAGGGAAACAGGAACAGCTTGTAGTATTAGTGAAAGCTACTCAAGAAGGCTCGAATTCGGAACTTCAGTCAGAGGACCTATACGCGCTCGCGCGCGCGCGGACGTGTGTGTGTGGTTCACCATGGTCTTGGATCACGTGTTGGACTCGTGATCGACAGCTATTTCCCTCCCGGAAGAGAGCTCAGAGCTCATATATGACCGATCTATGGGTAATGGTGTGACCTTACATGCACACACACACACACACAACTGTGTGTTGAAGTAGAGTTGAAGTAACAACCCGCAGCGCAGCGATACTGAAATTATTTCAGCCCTGGGCGGGATTCGAACCCGGACCTCCATAGTGGCAGCCGGGAACTCTACCAACTGCGCCACGAGTTGTGTGTGTGTGTGTGTGTGTGTGTGTGTGTGTGTGTGTGTGTGTGTGTGTGTGTGTGTGTGTGTGCAGGGTCCTCACATAGGGGTGTATGTGTGCATATGTATTTTAGGGGCAATTCTAGTCTGGACTTTCCGCCCACAAAGATAACAAAATAATACATACATATACATACATATACCAAGGCTTTTTCCCCCTTCCAAGGGAGGTAGCCAAAAAGGGAAAGGCATAAAAACACTCCCACCCATTTCATCCCTAAATACACTCCACACCCCTCCCACCCTTCCTCTCATCTGAGCACCTCCTGGATGACGGGTCATCCCTGCACCCTGCCCACCGCCCTGGGTCAGAAGCAGTGTCGCAAGACACAGTACATCCACAGCAAGGCCGCTTCGTTTAATCGGCGACCCCCCCTCTCCGTCCCCCTTTGCATATAAGGAGAGGACGGGGAGAAATCCCTTCGGGCTGCGTCAAAATTTACTCACACATACTACCCCACCCCCTACCCCCCCGCCCATTCCTCCTCATGCAGTCACAACATCATCCATATACAACCATATACAACAAAATAATGATAATAAAAAAAATAAAAAAAAGTAATAATAATAATAAATAAATGATAAATAATAAATAATTATAATAATAATAAATAAATAATAATAAAAATAATAAAAAAGATGCCAAAGAAATTCTGAATAATTTACCGCAATCGACGATTTTTGCGTTAGAATAAACTAAATACGAATTAGTCTTCCTCATCTTTTCAGCAATAGGGAGTTTATAAACAAAATTTAAAATTCTGTTAAATTGTTTCGCAAGCCAATAGCCTGGAATGCCCGCAAGAAGTTGTTAAGTTTGGCTCAAAATAATTTTGACTCAAAAGTTTGATTCAAAATCATTTTGACTCAAAAGTTTGACTCAAAATAATTTTGACTCAGAAGTTTGACTCAAAATAATTTTGTCTCAAAAGTTTGACTCATAATCATTTGACTCAAAACATTTTCTTTTTAATTGCATGCTGAGTTTATTTGCGGTTTTGGTGGAGGTAGGAAGTGGCAATGGGGGTTGCTCGCTGAGAACTTTGCCCTGGGGCAGCGCGTAGGCATGAAAGGACTGTGTGTGTGTGTGTGTGTGTGTGTGTGTGTGTGTGTGTGTGTGTGTGTGTGTGTTTCACCTTGGTCTTTGGATCACGTGTTGGACTCGTGATCGACAGCTTTTTCCCTCCCGGAAGAGAGCTCAGAGCTCGTATGACCGATCTATGGGTAATGTTTTGACCTTACACGCACACACACCCCGAACTCCTCGTCCACGAGAGTTGGAGTAACGACTCGAAGCGCAGCGATATTGAAATTATCTTCAGCTCTGGGCAGGATTCGAACCTGGACCGCCATAGTGACAGTCTGGGACTCTACCAACCGCGCCACCGAGTCGTGTGTATGTGTGTGTGTGTGTGTGTGTGTGTATGTGTGTGTGTGTGTGTGTGTGTGTGTGTTTGTTTGTTTTACCTAGTTGTGTTTACCTAGTTCTATTATACGGGAAGTGAGCTATTCACGTACTGACCCGTCTTTGTATCTTTCCGCATCAAGTTTGTTCTTAAATTCTTGAATAACATTTGCACATACTGTTGCCTCATCCAATTTATTCCAGATATCCACCACTCTGTGTGGGAAGCTATTCTTTTTTCAAATATCTTCTATAACAATCTTTTTTGAGTTTCATTTCATGTCCACTTGTCTTTCTCTTGTCGCACTTTAATAAATCGTGTGTGTGTGTGTGTGTGTGTGTGTGTGTGTGTATGTATGTATGTATGTATTGTCCTTGTGTTTACCTAAGTGTGTTCACCAAATTGTATACAGAAGAGGATCAACGCTCTTGGAGTCGTGTGCGCGCGCGCGTGTGTGTGTGTGTGTGTGTGTGTATGTGTGTGTGTGTGTGTTTGTGTATATATGTATGTATTGTTCTTGTGTTTACCTAAGTGTATTCACCAAATTGTATACAGAAGAGGATCAACGCTCTTGGAGTCGTGTGCGTGTGTGTGTGTATGTGTGTGCGTGCGTGCGTGTGTGTGCGTTTAATTTTCCCACCCAAGATCCGAGGACCAGGGAAAGTCCTCTGAAGGGTCACCTTGACTTCGAAGTGAACCTCGAGTGAGTATGAGCCTGTGTGGAATACGAACAAGCTCCTCCTCCTCCTCCTCCTTCTCCTTCTCCTCCTCCTTCTCCTTCTCCTCCTCCTCAGGTCCCTTGGGAATCGTGCCCAGGCTTCCAAAATGCTTGGGTTCGTCTACTTCCTTTATTCTGTCCACGTGTGAGAATCTCTTTCTTCTGATGCCTTCGTTTTCGTTGTTCTTTTCCTTATAACCCTGTCTTAGTTATGGTGACGACAAGATATCAATGTATTTGGAATGATATGATAATAATAACAATGATATTATATCGATGAATAATAATGATTAGTAATGATAATGATCGTTTAGTATTTATATATCTATAAACCAAGAATTGTTTTTTTCCCTTTATAAGGGAGGTAGCCAAGTCCACTTCCACCTACTCCACATACTCCACTCCCATCCACCACCCTTTCCTCCCTCTTATCTTAGCTCCTCGTGGATGACGGGTCATGCCTGTATCACTCCCCCGAATTTCACTTAATCGGCGTTCCCCCGTGTTATGATAATTATAATAGTAATAATGGTATTGTATATTGCTATAATATGATTGTATACAAGTAGATAGGTAGTAGTAATCAATAGCTATATGTAATAATTTCATAATGATAGTATGATACTATGATAGTAATTAATAGTAGATTTGATGATTTAATAATAATGATTACAATGATAATAATAATGATAGTTATAATAATCAAGTTCCACTCAAAAAATCCTGCCCTCCCACCCCCCCTTATCCCATTTCAGAATTTCCTCAAAATGTTGGATAAGGAAAGTGACACCCAGGACGGAATGGGTGACCATTCGGGGTAATTGGGGATTTGGGGGGGTAATTTGGGGGTGGGGGGGTAATTTGGGGATGGGGGGTTATTTGGGGGTGGGTAATTTTTTTTGGGGGGAGATGCCGAGGATAGGAAAAATGGGGATAATGATAACTATTGCCTCGAGTTACACTGAGTTTAGATCCCGCAGCCCCACAGCGGCCGGCAACGATCCTCCTCGAGCCCTCCCTTCGCTCTCTCTGGGAAGAAACGTTGGACGTTTGGCTGTGATGTGTTGGTGTAGGACTGTTTTTGTGTAACTGGTTGAAAGGAGGAGGAGGAGGAGGAAGATGAGCAGTCGCCGGTTACCAACTCATCTGTATTGATCGCATAAATTCTACGTAGCAAGAGGAGGAGAGAGAGGGAGGGATGAGAGAGAAGGAGGGGAAGAGAGAGAGGGAGTGAGGGAGGAAAGAGAGAGAGGGGGGAAGAGAGATAGAAAAGGAGAGAGGGAGGAAGAGAGAATGGGAAGAGAGAGATAGAGGGAGGGAGGAGAGAGAGAGGGGGGAAAGAGAGATAGAAAATGAGAGAGAGAGTGTGGGAAGAGAGAGGGAGAAAGAGAGAAGGGGAAGAGAGAGAGGGGAACAGAGAGAGATAGGGGAAAGAAAGAGAGAGAGAGAAAAGGAGAGAGAGGGAGAAAGAGAGAAGGGTGAAGAGGGAGAGGGAGAAACAGAGAGAGGGGAACAGAGAGAGACAGGGGAAAGAAAGAGAGAGAGAGAGAGAGAGACGGGGGAAAAGGGGGCGGGGACGATATCATACAGAATTGAAGCCCCATAAGGATCACATATGTATAGATACTCGGTTGGTGAAGAAACGGGGTAGAGGGGGACTCACTAGCACATTTGCATATTTCGTATGGGAATGTCGATGCCTGAAAGAACGCAATAATTACGCTTCTAATTGCATTTCATTGTATTACAGTCGATTAATCATTGCACCCCTTGTCCCTCTCTCTCCATCTCTCTCTCTCTCTCTCTCTCTCTCTCTCTCTCTCTCTCTCTCTCTCTCTCTCTCTCTCTTAGTGTCGCTGCCCCAACGATTAATACAACTTATTTTATGTTATTTATTTGTTTATTTTTGATTAATTTATTTTGATTGATTATTGTTTTATTTATTCATTCTATCTATTATAATTATTGATATCATTATCATCATCATCATTATTATTATTATTATTATTATTATTATTATTATTATTATTATGTTTTTCTTTTTCAAATTTCTATAAGATATTTTTTCACTACGGAGCAGGAAGGGAACAACGGGGTGACATCCCCACCCTCACACCCACACCCTCACCCCCACCCCCCCACACCCTCACCCCCACAACCCCACCCCCACACCCTCACACCCACACACCCACACCCACTCCCTCACCCCCACACCCTCACCCCCACACCTTCACACCCACACCCTCACCCCCCACACCCTCACCCCCACATCCCCACACCTTCACACCCACACCCTCACCCCCCACACCCCCACCCTCACCCACACACCCTCACCCCCACACACCCTCACACCCTCACCCCCACCCTCACACCCTCACCCTCACACCCACACCCTCACACCCACACACCCACACCCCAAGAGCTGAAATACATCACCTGGCAGCAAGGACATAATAAACCACTATAGTGTCCGAATGCAACCAAAAGTGTTAAATATTGTAGTGGGGAGCTTCCCTTGGCTTTGTCTAAAGGTTATGTGCGTCTCTCTCTCTCTCTCTCTCTCTCTCTCTCTCTCTCTCTCTCTCTCTCTCTCTCTCTCTCTCTCTCTCTCTCTCTTTTTCCAGGTCTGTGATGTAATGATACTGTCTATACAGGAAGTAGGTTTGATGCCTCATTGTGTCTGCGTGTGTGTGTTTGGGTGTGTGTGTGAGAGAGAGAGAGAGAGAGATTACCTAGTTTTGATACCACGGTAATTGAGAGTTCGCTCTTATTAAACTGTGGTTATTATTTCTCTCTCTCTCTCTCTCTCTTTGTGTGTGTGTGTAATTCAGCATGGCTTTGGATCATGTGCTGGCAAAGTGATCGACAAATGTTACCCTACCCGATGAGAGTTCAGAGCTTATATAAGGCCTGATCTTTGGGTATTACTGTTTGTGTGTGTGTGTGTGTGTGTGTGTGTGTATGTGTGTGTGTGTGTGTGTGTGAGTTTAGTTGTATGTACAAATGCACCCAAACGTACACACCACACGTTCACATGCACAAGCGAGCGCGCGCGCACTCAGAAAGAGAGAGAGAGAGAGAGAGAGGGAGAGAGAGAGAGGGCGTGTGTGAAGCAAGGTCATACTTGTGTGTGTTTGTGTGTGCTCTGCTTCCTTTATATTTATGCTTTTATCTCTTCCCCCCCCCCCGAGGGAGGGAGAGAGAGAGAAAGAGAGAAGGGGGAAGAGAGAGGAGAAACAGAGAGAGGGGAACAGAGAGAGATAGGGGAAAGAAAGAGAGAGAGAAAAGGAGAGAGAGTGAGAAAAAGAGAAGGGTAAAGAGGGAGAGGGAGAAACAGAGTGAGTGTGTATTAAATAAAAACTACTGACCGGCAGCCATAATAATGAAAAAAAATATCACCTTGCGTTTATTGAAGTAAATGTAATTTATTGAATAAATTCACTTTGCGACTGGATTAAGGGTCAGATGAAACCACCTGGTAGGTTTAACCTTGTTGATAGTAATCTCCCCTAACTGACTTGAGTGAAGGACGCTTTGCTTTATGTACTTATTTATGGCTAAAAAGGCTTGCATGTTGTGTTTATGCGGTCGTTCTTGGGGGTCATTTAGTGCGGGTTTAGTGTTTGGGGGACGAATTGGATCGATTGTATAAACTCCAAGCACAGTGAATATGGACAATGTTCAAAGTGTTTACACCGGCGTTCCTCAACCAGGGTTCCCCCGGAACCCTAAGGTTCCGCAAAAGGTCCCTAAAGGTTCCGCAAAAGGTCCCTAAGGGTTCCGCGAGAACAAGTGAGATAAGCTAATGCACTTTTGATTTTTTATCTAATTTCATACACGTCATATAATTAAACACGCACGACAGATTCTTGGTTATTGTAATAATGTAATATAGACATCATCCTATCTAACCTATTCTTACGATG
>NC_134779.1:53498622-53501122 GCF_046742065.1 Oratosquilla oratoria | reverse complement strand
AGCGAATCACGCACACACACGCACGCACACGCGCGCGCGCGCACTAGCTCGTATTCAAGTGATGGGAATTATGATGGCTTAATTCAACCTATCTCAACACACTTGAGAACATTCCAATGTCGACAGAACCCCACGAGCCCAAGGCATCACCTGGCCATCCTGTTCAATAAGCACAATCCTGGAGGAGAACAAGGCTCGTTTCATACGTATCGACTTTTCGCCGTGCGCCGTGCACGACACGACGTCGTACTTTCAAATAACCGTGGGTGTCTGTAGACGCTTTCACACGTCACGACCACATGTGGAAGTGTCGTAGACACCCATAGGTTATTTGAGAGCACGACGTCGTGTCGTGGACGGCGCACGGCGAAAAGTCGATACGTGTGAAATGAGCCTTAGACGAAGCGTTGATGGTCGTCGCATTCGCTTAGTAATGGGTTCGAATCCCGCATTCGTCTCCGAATCCCCGCTGTGACTGTCGATAACCTGCCCCAAGGGTATAATAGGGAAAAGGTGATGGTCTTAGCTACTCAGCGCCTCCTGGCGTACGCTCTTCATTTTCTATCGAAGCCTTTGTGGTTGTTGTTGTTGTTGTAGTTACGGGCTCTATTTCACCTGCGCTTCTGTCCATTAGGATGAAGTGTTATACGTTGGACTTGATTAGATAAAGGAAATAGGCGAGAATTACTTTACCCATAGAGTAGTTAACAAACGGAATGGGTTTAGTAACCATGAAGTGATTTCTGAGAAGATGAGATAACTATGGATGTGGATAGCAGGTGGCACGGGACATGGAACTGACTAGTGTTGGCCTTATGGTCTCTCGCAGTCTCCTTCATCCTGTAAACGATGATTCTGCAATTCGTCATTTTGTTGAGTCGAGTAATCGGGAGATTGATGTCCTTCATGTGTCTGAAAATCGGAAATCGCAAACGAAAAACGCATTTCGAAGACATATGATAAGAATGAGGGAGACTGCAAGTGTCCATATGGCCTACACTAGGCAGTTCCTTGTCCCTTACCACCTGTCATCGCCATCCATTAAGTTACCTAAGTTTCTCTTAAAAGGACTGATAGTTTCAGCGCTCATTAACTACATGGTTACTAAGTCATTTCCATTCGTAGACTAATCTCTTGGTAAACCATTTCTTGCCTGTTTCCCTCTCTCTCTCTCTCTCTCTCTCTCTCTCTCTCTCTCTCTCTCTCTCTCTCTCTCTCTCTCTCTCTCTCTCTCTCTCTCTCTCTCTCTCTCTCTCTCTCTCTCTCTCTCTCTCTCTCTCTCTCTCTCTCTCTCTCTCTCTCTCTCTCTCTCCCCCTCTCTCTCGTACATAAATCGTACTCACATACAGTACTTCGAGTCCTGCCCTGTCATCTTAATATAATGTCATCAGCTGACGTCATTCATCCGAATTACGCTTCTCTTCATCTCCAAAAGGATAGTTCCACCAGGGTGCCACCCTATGCTAGCGTCGATCAGGGTGCCTGTTAGTGCCTCACTAGGTTGGCACCTTTTGCTGGCGTCGATCAGTGTGTTTGTTAGTGCCCCTAGTGTGGCACCCTTTGTCGTTGTCGATCAGGGCCCCTGATGACGTCACAAACACAGCTTAATTGGCTTCGTTATGGCTGATGGTAAATTTTCGTTAGCCAACCCCCCACCCCCCCACCCGCACCCCTCGGTTGCTGTCGTCAGCACACCACGTGGACGCGATGCGATACGCCCTTCTTACCCGGGGTGGTGGTGAGGCAGTGTTGTCATAGCTGTGGTCATGGCATTCCAAAAGGTTGTGACAGTGATGACTGTGGTCGTGATATTGTGATTATACTACCAAATGGTAATGTTGATATGAGGATGACGGGCGCAAAGCCCTTTACGTGTGATGATGATGATGATGATGATGATGATGCGTGATAAACACATGATGATGTGATGACAGTGATGAATATGGTGACAGTGGTGTTAACTTGTAATTATGATGTGATGAATATTGGTATAGTGATGTTAACTTATGATGATGATAATGTGATGATGATGATGATGATGGTGTGACAGTGAAAAGTAATTTAATATAGTGATTATGATCAGTCGAGATAGACGGGGGGAGGGGGAGGAGGAGGGGGCTGTTCTCCCTCGACCGAATAGAATTCTCAGATGTCCAGCGTGCACACGTGCGCACGCACACATATAGAGTGAGCGTGTACTCCAACGTCTTCAAGTCAACTCTCGAGGGATTCTCTATTGCCCTCGAGATCTGACGGCAAGGGACATTCCATTGTCCCCAGTGACCAGAGGACTAGGCCATCGGGAAAACGACCTAACACCTGCTCGTACAATGGGCCTTGCCAGCGTTTCGGGTCAAACGCCCGAATACCTGCTCGGACAACGGACCTCGGGCTTCCCGACTACAATAGAGGCGCCTCCTGCCATCCTCGCCAACCGACGCGACAGACCTTTTTCTCCGATCAGTATATGACACCACTGTAAATAAGGTGTATAAAATAT
>NC_134779.1:53476122-53491122 GCF_046742065.1 Oratosquilla oratoria | reverse complement strand
CAGAAGCAAAGGAGTCTGTTAAGGTTTGTTGGAATCTGTCAAAGTCCGTTGGAGTCTGTCAGGTATTGGCCTATTCTGTCAGTTTATTGGAGAATCAGTGCAACGTCTGTAGAAGTATTCATGCGACCCAAGGTCGCTTGGTGAATCAGGGATGAGCAAAACTTACGGATTGTGTATATGTGATTCACCATGGTCTTGGATCACGTGCTGGACTCGTGTGATTGGCTCTTCTGTGAAATGGGAATATATGGGCCGCAGTGAGTGGTCTTTCCTAATCTCGGGAACCAGTAGCGTTTCGAGTTGGAAGAGTTTTAACCATCGATAGCTGAGTGGTCTAAGGCACTGACTTGGGAGCCTCTTGGCGCCAGAGCAGTAGGTTCGAATCCTCTGCGCAACGGTCATAAAAATTATCTGATTGATGTCGCTGTTCACTAGCGAATTACTCATATATATATATATATATATATATATATATATATATATATATATATATACAGAGGGATTTGCGTTCAAAGCTACGCGACGGCCGGGCCTGATTATGTGAATGATATCACTGCTACTAGCGATATGTTCTGTAATATATATATATATATATATATATATATATATATATATATATATATATATGTATATATATATAATATATATATATATATATATATATAATATATATATATATATATATATATATATATATATATATTACTGTATAGTTCCACTTTACAAGGAAAAAGGGGACAAGTGTGAGTGTAGTAGTTTCAGAGGGATCAGTTTGTTGAGTGTAGTTGGGAAGGCTTATGGGAGAGTTTTGATTGAGAGGATTAGGAGAGGAACAGAGGGAGTAATTGATGAGGAACAGTGTGAGTTTAGGATAGGTAGGGTTTACGAGGATAATTTTTTTGTGAGAAAGCTTTAGTAAAAGGTAAGGATGTTTTTGAGCCTTTATGGATTTGGAAAAGGCTTATGGCAGGGTAAACAGGAAGACACTGTGGGAGGTATTGCAGATATATGGGATAGGAGGAAAGCTGGTAAGAGCAGTCAAGAGGTTTTACGAGAGTAGTAGAGCTTGTGTTAGAATCAGAAATGGAGAGAGTGAGTGGTTTGAGGTAAAGGTGGGACTTCTCCTAGGATGTGTTATGTCGCCTTGGCTGTTCAATTATTCATGGATGGGGTGGTGCGAGAGGTAAATACAAAGGTAATAGGTCGGGGATTTGAGGTGGTAAAAGGAAATGGAGAAAAATGAGAGATAAGACAGTTGTTGTTTGCGGACGACACTGCGCTTGTAGCAGGACCAGAGGAAGTTAGTGACGGAGTTTGGGAAGGTGTGCGAAAGAAGGAAGTTGAAGATAAATGTGGGTAAATGTAGTGATGAGATGTACAAGGGGAGAAAACGGCAGCAGACTGGAAGTGAGTATTAAGGTAGTGAGACTGGAGAAAGTGGATATTTTTAGATACTTAGGTGCGAATATGGCTACCTCCCTTATTAGGGGGAAAGAGCCTTTGGTATATGTATATATATATATATATATATATATATATATATATATATATATATATATATGCTGGTACATTGTGACAAGTTGATGAAGTTGGAAAAAAAGTCACGGGTCTAGTTCCGAGTTTCTGAATTTATTCCTGGCCGGTTTCGCTCTATGCTCTGAAGAAGCATAGAGCGAAACCGGTCAGGAATAAACTCAGAAACCCGGAACTAGACCCGTGACTTCTTTTTCCACCTTCATATATATATGTATACATATATATATATATATATATATATATATATATATATATATATGAAAATCCATGTGAACAAGTTGTATAGACACGGTAAAGGAAACATGGACTGGAGGTGAAGCTTTTATTCCTGACGTTTCGTCTATCGACTTTCTCAAAGGAATGAGCATACTAGATACATACAGAGTTTATATACACGCCTTACGGCTCAAGGGGGTGTGCGAGCGTATAACGCTGTGTTCTGATTGGCGTCAGGAATAAAAAGCTTCACCTCCAGTCCATGTTTCCTTTACCGTGGCTATACAATATATATATATGTGTATATATATATATATATATATATATATATATATATATATATATATATATATATATATATATATATCCCGAGCCAAATAATAGACTTTCTTTTGCGTATTGACCTACAGGCTGCTGTCAGGGTCACAGATCATACTGTTGAATTATCGCTGAGAACGCCGTCATATCCCGGATTTGCTGAGACCTTTGGTTGCTAATTAGCTAGGAAATGTCATTTATTGTAAGATGGGGGCTGTTCGAAATGCCGCCAAGCGCCTTTCTCTCTCTCTCTCCCTCTCTCTCTCTCTCTCTCTCTCTCTCTCTCTCTCTCTCTCTCTCTCTCTCTCCCCCTCTCTCTCCCCCTCCCCCAAAGCGGCGGGAACATTGGCTGAAATTTTCAAAATGCCGCCAAACCGACGGCGATAGTGATCGAAGATGGCGTATGATCGCCCTCTCAAGTGGCGATATTATTCTTTACCCATTGTCATTGCCTTGGTACTTCGAGGGTGAGCACGGGGATGGGGGTCAGGGGGAAGACCCGAGGGCGAGTCGTGATGTCTTGGCGAGGTTCAAGGGGGAGGTTGTATCAAGGATATTCGAGGACAAACATCAGTGGTGAGTTGGGACGTGGAGGGTCAAGGGCGTAAATTTGACCTTTAAGTATGTGTGTGTGTGTGTGTGTGTGTGTGTGTGTGTGTGTGTGTGTGTGTGTGTGTGTGTGTGTGTGTGTGTGTAGTTCAGCCTTAATGATCCGCTGCATCAATAGACTGTTTTATTTCTATGGGGCGAAACGTCCAACCATGGAACAAATCGTCCAAGGCTGGGAGCGAACCGACGGGGGTGGGGGGCGAAAAAAGACCAGATACGGACCGGTCTATCCCCTGATGGACGATACATCCTCTGTACCTCATCACTGTGGCTTATTTCGGCCTTGTGAGGTATGTATGTATGGTGAAAAGTGCAGGTAATAAGAACTATTTACTCTAACAGCGTATTGATGCAGATAAACTTCCTGCAGAAGCGATTGCATGAAGTGCCAATTCGAAGATTCACTAACTTAAAACTTACATATAGACATAAATTCCATAAGATTTTTTTCCCCCATTGTAAGGTGGGTGGCCAGTCATTCCACGCCCTTCCATCATTTGTTTGTTTTTCCTGAACCATCATCTCATGGATAAAGGGCCATCCCTGAACCCTGCCCCACTGTCCGGGTCAGAAGCAATGCAGTAAGGCACAGCACATCAGGATCAGCACCTAAGCAAAACGCTCTAAATGCTGTTAACGGGATGTGTTGTGTGATTTTTTTTTATATGTTCCTTTGGGGAGTTTGTTTACCTGTTTCTTATTGTTTCCTTTGTGTATCTGACCTCGATGGGGACCAAATGGTCTCGAGTCTAGGCCGCTTTGACATGACATGTTGAAAACGGGTCATTTCCTGACTGAAATTACCTTCCCAGTTCACGCGAAGTTGGAAGCTAGAAACTCCTGGGATGGCAAGCCGCTGTTTTTTGGCCGGTGTTCGGGTCGCCTCCCCGTCTATCCAAGGCTGTCGGAAACCAACGCAAGAAACACGCAGCGGGTCCCGGGAATCGATCACGAGTTCGACACTCTATCCACTGGCCTAGATTGAAATGTTCACTGGAAAGGACGCGTACCGGGGACCTTTGGCAAGCGCAGCAAGGACGCTAATCACCGAGCCATCTCGAACCCTCCCCCAACCCCTCAACCCCCCCTGTGTAGGAGCAAGTGAGGGGTGGGGGGTGGGGGTTGCCTTGGTTACGACTGGCCTGGCGGGAAGAGGCGGACTGCGCAAACGGGAACCGCGCATCGCCCAGAAGAATAAAAGAGGAAAGAAAAAGAGAGACAGAAAGAGAGAGAGAGAGAGAGAGAGAGAGAGAGAGAGAGAGGGAGGGAGGAAGGGAAAGAGGGATAAGTGGGTGAGATGGGAGAGGAAAAATTAATTAGTGACAGATTATGGGGTGATCCCAGAAGTATGTGAAGAGACGGAGAGGAAGGGAGGGAAGGAGGAAGAGAAATGTGGCACCCTAGAAAATACCTGAACTAATAACGAAAAAAATTAAGGTAAGGATAAGCTCATTGCAACAGAATGTGAGATGGTCCAAAAGTCCAGAGAGAGAGAGAGAGAGAGAGAGAGAGAGGGGGTAGGGGGGAGTTTATATCATACGAGGGGCCAGGAGGAGAAAGGAATGTTATGTCGTGAGACTTGGGTCAACACAGCTCACGGAATCAGAACGTAAACACACACTGCATTGCTTGGATATGTATTCATACTAATCTCTTTCGAACTCGACCATCTTCCAAATCCATCCATTCCGGGGCCGGGGTGGTGCCAAGCAGACACGAGCACCTCGAGCAGCCAAACTTCGGGGTGACCCTCCGGCAGGTTTTCCGTGTGGGCGACTGCAAAAATTCCTTCCTCTTCAAGGGCTATCGACAACCTTCCCACTTTTTTTTCTTTATCGGCGAAGCTCAGGAGGCTTAGCATGGGTAGAGTGGCTCACTGAAATGAAATTAGGTAGTGGTGGACCAGTAGTGAGCGTTAAACCAACCACTGGTCGGGTCACAGCAATAGTGACGCTGTAGTGTGGGGGAGGGTTTAACTGTAGGCCTAGGTAGCTGTTTGTAGCCCGTCGTTACAGGGATTGATGAGCTAAATTGATGAAGTTGAAGCATAACTCGGACTTCGTCTCTCTGCAGTATATGCTTCTGAGACGCTAAAGTTGACCATTGCCCGCAGCGGGACATCATTTTTATGACGACTTCATTGCAGTTACCGTCACCGACTGAAAAAAAAAATGAGCCTACGCCAGGAGGCGCTGAGTAACTGTGGCCGGAGCCGTCGCTTTTTATCCCCATGCGCCGAGAATCGGAGAGAAATGCTGGATTCGAACCCACAGCTAAATGAACCCGAGACGAGCATGCTTCCAAATACGCCACTAGCGCACGCACTGATAGAGGTGGGAATGGAATATATATTAGTCCCCATGGCTCTGGAACCAAGAATGGCAGTTCTGTCTTGAATGAAAGTTGTCAAGTCAAGAAGCCTAAGAGGGGGTTTCCACGGTCTAACGGTCCGTCGAACGCGGTTCGACAGACACGTGTTTAAAGTGATGTGTGAACGGGGTATTTGGGGTTTAACCAACGTGTTCGACAACCAAATACCCCGTTCACACGTTCACACATCACTTTAAACACGTGTCTGTCGAACCGCGTATGGGCATGTGAAAAGAATGGAAGAGAGTGGAGTGGCAACCAAGAGAAAGGAGACTTAGAAAGACCTAGGAAGTGATTGTGTAAATAGAAACCTAGAGTAGAGGAACTCAACACTAGAAGAAGTTAATGAACTAAGACTATACGAAGATCGAGACGGGTGGAGGAGTTTGACCAAGATCCCAACGACTGACAGACATCATCTTCCTAGCGTCTGGTGAGAATAGTTTCAGAGGCTAGAGTCACACCGATGGACTTGGGGTACCAGTGCCAGAGGAGTTACAAAGGAGATCGATCACATACTAGTTAGTATTCTTTGGAAGATTCGAGAGTACTGCACGGTTTACCGGAGTGCTGAGTTCTTTGAGACCGATCAAAGACGTGTAGTCGCAGAATCCCAAGATGTAATCCTCCAGGATTTCATCAGGAGAAGCCCAGGGTTAGTGAGTGTACCGTAGGATTATGTAGTACCAATCTCCAATCGATTTCAAGTCCTTAACACCCATGAGTATCCTGAAAATCTACGGGAGATCTTCAAACGTGAAATCTGCCAAGGAGTGCATTGGAGAGCGTCCAGTTTCGAGGAGTGGTGTGGCGTTGCGTGAGACACTGGAGGTGAGCCGTGCTGTACTAGATTGGCTGGGGATCTGGATCTATGCAGAGCTCTGGAACGGTGGGCAAGAGTTGTTTTTAGGAGAAAGAGAGAAGGTATGGAGCATACCCTAGGAGGCGCTTAGTAGCTGCGGGCGGAGCCGTCACCTTTGCCCTCTGTGCTTCGACCGCTGAGGCGGGCAACTGTCACTGCTGGGAGTCGAAGGGAAGTGCGGGATTCAAACCTACGAATGCGAGGCCAGCACGCTTCCGACGACGTCAGGAGAATCGTTGAGGATGTCGAGAATGACGTCAATTGACCTCAAATAACCTCACCGTAACAGAAAAGTGGGAAGAGTGAGTTAAGCTCGTTTCACACGTATCGACTTTTCGCCGTGCGCCGTCCACGACACGACGTCTTACTCTCAAATAACCATGGGTGTCTATGGATGCTTTCACACGTGGTCGCTGAACGTGTGAAAGCGTCTATAAACACCCATAGGTTATTTGAGAGCACGACGTCGTGTCGTGGACGGCGCACGGCTAAAAGTCGATACGTGCGAAACGAGCTTTACTGAAAAACAACCCATGTACACCTGAAACCAAGAAAGGAAGATAAATGAAAGAAAAATAAAGAAAATGAGAAATAGGAAAATAAACACAATTGGACAGAGCAGTTGTGGCGTGACGTCATTGTGACGTCATATATTGTGACTTAAGGGCCATTTACACGGTCGAACAGTTTGACAAACCCGGTTTGTCAGGCAAGTGTTTGAAGTGATGTTTAACCGTGTGAATGGGGTATTTGGTCAAACGCGTTTGTCGAACGTGTTTGACAACCAAATACCCTATTCACACTGTCAAACATCACTTCAAACGCTTGTTTGACAAACCGGGTTTGTCAAACCATTTGACCGTCTAAATGCCCCTTTACGGGGTAAGATGGAGTTATCACGGAGATCATAGAAATGATCAAGTTATGATATTAACGAAATTCATTGAAATTTATTAACAAAATTTATCATTATCAAATTGAATGATCAAATTGGATTATCAAATTAATAAAATTAAGACTAATTAACAATTGTGATCTCAAAAATGTCCATTTCTATCACATAAAACATAACATATTGTTGCGTAGTTGTATGTATAAATGGTGCTGCAAAAGTGACTGGGAAACATGGCAGAGTTGTGGGAAAATATATGACCAAGGTCACAAGAAGTCAGGTCCATTATTCTGCGTCGTGAAAGTTTAACTCTCTTCCCCCCCCAAAAAAAAAAAAAAAAAATCTTCAGGGTTGCAAGAAGGGCATCAGAAAACAAGTCCTAAAAAAAAAAAAAAAAAAAAAAAAAAAAAAGAGAGAGATAAACGCGGATATTTAAATATTTACATGAAAAAATACAGCAAATTCCACATATATTACAATGTTGTGTGAACAGATGGAACTGGCGTATATTTAGCACTTGTATCACAGTGACTAATATGATATACTGCGCCAGGACAACAAAAATGTTACCTTCTTATAAACATACCACACGTGTGACATTGTACATATGTAGTGACAAAAATAACGCTGTCATCAGCGGTGTAGAATTGTCGCTTATCATTACATCTACAGGAGGGAGCTATCAAACAATGTCACAGACTTTTTCACTATATCAAACTTAGCAGGGAGGACTTGGTTAATTCCACCAGTGACGACCTTAGGAGGCTACAATTGCTCGAAGCATTCCATATTAGAAACAGAGCACCGGTCATTAATATCCAATCTAGTATGACTTCTAGTATTCCTTTGTTTTCCTCACGGCCTCCCTCCCTCCCCTCTCCTCCTCCTTCTCCCCCCTCCTCTCCATCCACCACCTTCCCCTTCTCTTCCTCCCCCCTCCCCCTCTCTCTCCGGCTGTACCCCTTCCTCCCTCCAGTGACCTCTCCTCCCTTCCCCCCACCCCTGACTTCAGAGGTCACATTGTTAGCCCCTTGGAGATTCGACCGTCTGACCCATGCATGTATATAACGTAGATCTCAAGCTTGTAATTGTTCACACCTACCTTTAGATGAAAGTAACCGCTTTCTTAGCATTCTATTGTATTGTACCTTTCATATAATACCAGAATTGTTCATGTATAATTTACTCGTTGCTGTGTGTAATTGTATTGTATCTTTCTCATATATTACCAGAATTGTTCATGTATAATTTATTTTTGTACAATTATCATCGTTGCTGTGTGTAATTGTGTACTTTTTGTTATTACATTTTTCTCTTGAAAATGTCTTTCTCAAGACGAAACGTTGCGCTCTACAATTAAAGGAAAAGAAATGGAAGAATACGGAGACCTAGTTTCTGTTCACCCGTTATTGGCAAAATTCTAATCAGGAAAATTGAGAATACGAGGAATAAACTGAATAACTACCGCAATGCTGTCGTTTTTAACTCTACGTATATATACATATATATATATGTGTATATGCATATATAAATATATACATATATATATATATATATATATATATATGTATGTATGTATATATATCTTCTCACCACCTCACCACCATACTCCAGGTAGGGCAGTTGCCCTGTCAGTTGTGATGCCCCGCAAAGTATCTCCATTGAATTCAGTCTCTGTACCTCTCATCTTCTATTGTCTTCATTGTCTCTCCTCTTGTTTTTATTGTTTCTCTGATTCCATCCTTCCATCTTTTCCTCCTGAGTCTCCCTCTTGGCCTTCTCCCTCTCCGACCTAGATATGGACCAAAAGGTCTCCTGTCGGTATGCTCCGTCTTTGTAGAGGGTACCTTTCTATTTCCATCCTTATCACGTGTCCATACCATCTCAATTGACTTCTCTCCACAAACGATGTTTATGTATATATATGTGTGTGTGTATATATATATATATATATATATATATATATATATATATATATATATATATATATGCATGTATACACTTATGCATGTGTGCGTGCTTTCTTCGACCTTGTATACCGATAGGCTCTATTATTGTATCTCATCGTGTTGGAAGAACTTCCGGTTATAAACATCACGAAGTTTTTGCCAAAACAACTCGACAGGATTTCTGACGCAATTCAGTAAGTGTTCACCGGAAGCTCATTTTCTCTCTCTCCCCCCCCTCTCTCTCTCTCTCTCTCTCTCTCTCTCTCTCTCTCTCTCTCTCTCTCTCTCTATCTCTCTCTCTCTCTCTCTCTCTCTCTCTCTCTCTCTCTTCGTCGTCATCCCCTTCTTTCCTTCTCCTTTTCTTTTTGTATTTATTTTTTTTTCTTCGTCCTCCTCTTTTTGTTCATCTTCTTCTTAATTTTCTTGTTCATCTTCTTCATCTTCTGTTTCTTCTACGTTTTCTTGTTCTTTGTCCTCTACTTCGTATACCATGCATTGTATTTGGAAAACGTTTTGTGTTTCGGAAACGTTTTGGTGTTTCAGAAACGTTTTGTAGTTTGAAAACGTTTTGTCATACTTTTTTTTTATATAAATTAATACCGTTCCCATATGTCCATTTTTAATTTGTTTTGCCAAATGCCCATCACACCAATTCCCTTAACCTAACCTAACCCAACCCAACCTAATTTTTTATTGTATTTTCATTAATTTATTTATTTAGTCATTCATTCAGTAGTTATACCATTTGTTTATATTGATTTGTTTATTTATTGAAATATTTATTAATTAATTCAGTTTATATACAGTATATGTACACACATGTATATGCATGGGGGGACGGAGAGGGGGGTCGCCGATTTAATGAAGCGGCCTTGCTGTGGATGTGCTGTGTCTTGCGACACTGCTTCTGACCCGTATATATATATATAAATATACATATATATATATATATATATATGTATATATATATATATATATATATATATATATATATATATATATATATATACTGTATATATATTTGTATATTTATTTAGTAAATCGTTTGACGTTTGTCAAAGGAAAACCTGGAAAAAGTGCCAAATTCCTCGTGGCAAGAGAATTCCATTAACCAGTTTTATTCCATTGACCATTTTTAACGTAGTCAGGGAAATCCCAGTAACCGGTATAACAGGAACTAATGGATCCTGGTACCTGGACACTTCGTGTGAGCAGCATGAAGTGTAGTTAAATGATTTTGTAATATGTGTTCCAATATACGAATAAAATCTCAGCAGAGGCAAGCAGAATAAAGATATAAAAGTTGTGTAGGTCACTTGACTGAATTGATAAGTGTCATGGATTACTTTGAGTGTGTATAGGGCATTTCATGGGTTTGGAAAAGGTATATGACATAGTTCACAGAGTTTGTATGGAATATATTGAATATTTACAGGGCATATCATGGGTTTGGAAAAGGTATATGGCATGGTTCACAGAGTTGGTATGGAATATATTGAATATTTACAGGACATTTCATGGGTTTGGAAAAGGTGTATGACATGGTTGACAGAGTTGGTATGGGATATATTGAATATTTACAGGGAATTTCATGGGTTTGGAATAGGTGTATGACATGGCTGACAGGGTTGGTAAGGAATTATTGAACTAGCCAAATTACCCGCGCGGTGCTGCGGGCAAATGATGATCATTTTAATTTTGATAGAATTTGTGGAGAAAAGTTACACGTATCAGTATAACTCAATGGAAAAGGTAACAAAAATAAAATATTAAGAAAGTAAGGAAAAATCAGTTTGAGGAGGGAGACGCCCTTTGGAAATAAAACATACTTATCCAAGTAGCCTGGGTTATGGTGAATATATACGTTTTTGGGGGGAGTTTGTGAACAGACAGAGAGACAGACAGACAGAGGCTACTACTTTATTATAGTAGATACAAATGATAGTTATCCAAGTACCTTGGGTTATAAGGTTTCAGAATATATATGGTTATAGGGGTCTATCTGCAAAAACCTAGGAGTTCGTGAATAATCCCTAACCTAACCATACCCCACCTAACTTTAACCCTTAACCCTAACCAAAATATTTTTTTTAAATGAAATATAGTTATCCAAGTACCTGGAGTGATAGGGTATCAGAATATATATGGTTATGGGGGTCTATCTCCAAAACTCTAGGAGTTCGTGAACAGACAGACAGACAGGCAGAGGCTACTTTATTATAGTAAATGTTGACATGGTATTTCATGGATCTGGAGAAGGCGTGTGAGTCGTTATGGTATATATGAAGTATTTACATGGTATTTCATGGCTTTGAGGAAGGCGTCTGACATGGTAGACAAAATCGTTATGGCATGTATGGAGTATTTACATGGTACTTCATGGATTTGAGGAAGGCGTTTGACATGGTGTATAGTGTTTATATAGAGCAGTGGTTCCCAAACTTTTTTCTGTCATTTCCCCCTTGCACCCAGTTCAACCATCCAGATATCCCCCTTTCATGTGTATGAGGGAAAGAGTAGTTAAAACACACTGTGACTATTTACTAATTTATTTTTCAAATGTACATATATACTGATAAACAGGCATTCTCTCTCTCTCTCTCTCTCTCTCTCTCTCTCTCTCCCTCAGACATGAGAAAATTCATCTGAGATTTTTTTTAGTTCGTAGGTAGTATAATTATTTCCCCCCCCTGGTAGCTTCAAATTTCCCCCCAGGGGGAAATTTCCCCCAGTTTGGGAACCACTTATATAGAGTATTTACATGGCGTTTCATGGATTTGGAGAAGGCGTGTGACAGGATAGACAGAGAAGTGTGTTGGAATGTATTGAGGATATTGGAATGGGAGAGGAGATCGGGTATGAGATTAGTCATGAGAACCTAAGTGGGTCTGAATGAGGTCATGAACTAAATTAAATGTTACTTGCCTTGTCCCGCCATTCCTTCCCTTACCCCCCCCTCTCTCTCTCTCTCTCTCTCTCTCTCTCTCTCTCTCTCTCTCTCTCTCTCTCTCTCCACCGAAGAGGATGCAGTTCTGAAGTGAGCAAGTGACAGATTTAAAGTGATTCTCCTTTGAGTGGAAAATGAGTCTCCAATCATTGAAGAATGCTGGGTGGTTCTGGTCCGTAGGGGTGTCGTTAGTCCAACACGGGGTCGGTCGCACCGATGAGGTACTCTTAGGAAGAGGAGGGGAAGGGGAAGAGGAGAAGAGGTGGTGGGGAGGAGGAGGAGGTGGTAGGGGAGGAGAATGAATGAATAATGAAATTGCCTGTCGTTAGCCAGAACGCACTATACAAAGTTGGTCCCTCTTGAAAAGTGAAGTGGATGTGACGAAACGTGCGAAAGAGCAGATGGCTTGACCAATGAGCAACGCCGACCACCTGTGACGTAGGTATGACGTAATCGCTGCAGTCCGTCGTTGCAAGATGCATTGCTCCCCTGATTCCGTTTTCTATTGCCAAGGTCTCAGACATCGGGGGGGGGGGATTAATTTGCAAGTAAATAAAATCACCTGTCTGCAGCCAGAATGAAATTTTAGAAAAAAGTGTATATTCTCACCTTGGGCAGTAAATGGGGAAGAGAATTTTTGTTATAAGGAGAGAGAGAGAGAGAGAGTGAGAGTGAGTGATTGTTGGTATTCAATTGTTGTTGTACTGGACGGTATTGTATGCCACATCGAAGGAAATTGAAAAAAACAATGATAAAGTTAATGATAATGATAGTAATAAGTAAATATATAAGAAATGTTCCGCAGACGCGTCTGTATATTGATGTCTATTGACTGCATCCCAATACCTTAGTGTGTCAACGAGAAGTCCTTGAAAATGTACACAAACTACGTATCTTCCATCTTTAATTTTTATTTCTTTCGTTTTGCCCTTTTTTTTCTATTTTTTGCCCAAGCGCCCACGCAGTAGACCATTGCCAATGAACGTTGTTTTCCCCTTAATGTTTTGATTCTGGTGACCTACATTAGAAGCTTGTGAGTAACGTTCTACATCAACCAAAACTTGATCCCTTCAAGCTATCACTCGGCGCAAGCGTACTTCACGCACACTTGAATATGTCCGGCCACAGGTCTCGTATTTACTCTGGATTTCTAGCCAAACTATCCCCTTCTATGACTAGTTCATCGTTTAGGAGTCCCAAGGAGAATGGTACGGGTCACCTGGGGAGGAGGTTTCGGCTTGAGAATGTCGAATGGGTCGAACGCGAAATTAAACTCACCGCGAATTTTGGCGCGGAGTGAGAATCACGCGGAGGGGTCCACCGGGCTGCGATGAGCGAAGAGAGCTCAGTTGGAGCCCAACAGCTCTGGGTTCCATTCGCATGTGCCCGTTGCTGTCCCTGACTGCAACACTATATATACATATATATATATGTATACACATATACATGAACTCTGGATGTTCAAATAAAGCAGTGAATGTATTAGAATAGTGTTACTTGCAGTGTTTAGTCATCGTGCGAGTGCGTAGCTCATATGAAATGTTATACCCAGCGGAGCCGAAGAACGGCTCTTCTCTAGATACAGAGTAATTTGAATGTTTAGACCAATTCCGCTATGACAGCAACTAGCATGGCTTCCCCCGGACAGAGCACCTCTGACACCAAGATGTCAAGGTAGGTTTGATGATGATGAGAGAGAGAGAGAGAGAGAGAGAGATAGCATGCGCACGCACACACACACACGCAATATTCCAATAACCCCGACTCTTGCCATGTAAATTAAATAGATATAATGGTGTTGGTCAACCTTCATGGTAGATACATCATTATAAATCACTTGTCCGGTGGTGTGTGTGTGTACAAGGAACGTAATGAGCGACAAACGACCACAAGACACAGAATGACAAACTATCACTATCATAGGACAGATTTTAATCTTTTGTCCCTCCTTATAATTCACACTCAAAATTCTTCTTCGATAATCGTTTGTGTTGGGGAAGAAAGTTGGCAGCACGCTTAGCTAGAAACTAGAATAATCGTGGAGGACTTTGTCTATAACCCAAAGAAAATAACACGAAGACAACTGAAAACTGTGCCATAGCAGGCAACCGGCAAGGCAGACTCGCCCTCGTTCCGTACACCAGACGCAATATTATTATTTATATAATGATAGATAAACAAAGGAGGAAAACAACAACACCTCGAGAGGTAGTAGACACATCTAAGAAAGGTAAAACGTCTATCTACTTTAAGCTAAGCTACACGTAGGGCGACTCACAGCTGTTCTAGAAAATATAGAATTTCATTGGCATAGATTAGTGTGGCGATGTAGCAGGAGCCACCACGGCCAACCACAACGTAACGAGAATGCGCCTTACACTCGCAAGGGCACGTATATCGAAAGCTCCTGTCCACCTAATAAGCCGGATGGTTAAAACATACACCTCACAGTTATGTATCACGCGTCCATTCATGAACCCAGTGTCGTTGTCCCTATCCCCCCCACCCTCTTCCCCCCTCTTAGCACCCTGGGGATGAAAGGGTCATCTCTCACTCCAGCCACGCCTCTCGGGTCATATTGTGCTTTTGACAGGAAAGCGATCATTAGATGAATGAAAATGGCGAGCAGGAGACTGTAGATAGCAAATGATTTTACCATTGCGTAGAGGCGAGGAAGATGATTTCCCGGCAGATAAAGTTCGCCCGCCGGGGGAATATAATAAACCACCGAAATCATAAAAGGGGTTAATCTCGACCTGCCTGAAATGGGTTGAGGATAACCCGCTAGAGTTAATCTTCAGTTGGACGAGATTGCTTGGCGACAGGCAGGTGAACCGGCTTAAACCGCAGGTTAAGGGAATTATCTGGTTAGAGAAACGGTTTCAGGCGGAGCTGCATTGGACACACTGACCTGAATTGGATGTTTTGTTTGTGTCCTTTTTGCTCTTGCCTGCAGGGCCGCCTGTGTACGACGGCGGAATGTCAATATCAACACACGCACACACACACACACACACACACACACACACACACACACACACACACACACACACACACACACACACACATGTATATATATATATATATATATATATATATATATATATATGTGTGTGTGTGTGTGTGTGTGTGTGTGTGTGTGTGTGTGTGTGTGTGTGTGTGTGTGATTAGAATAAACTCTCCTGCTGGGATTCGAACCTTTCCTGAGCGGCTGCTTATTATAAGGCAAAGGCCGTACCGTTGCACCGCGATGACCCTACACACACACACACACACACACACACACATATATACATATATG
>NC_134779.1:53451122-53466122 GCF_046742065.1 Oratosquilla oratoria | reverse complement strand
AAATAAACTAGTTTTGAATAAGAAAGTCAGCCTAGCAAAGGTTAATGATAAGTGTTTGGTAAATATAAAAAAGTCCTGAGAGAGTCTTTACCTTTAATTTTGAAACGCAAAGTTTACAATCAATGTATTCTGCCAGCAATAATCTACCGGTGTGAGACTTGGAAACTGACCAAGGAAATGGAAACAAAGCTAAGGACTGCACAGAGAAGAATGGAGAGATCAATGATGGGAATAACGCTGAGAGACCAAAAGAGAGCAAGTTGGGTTAGAGAGCAGACTAGAGTGAAAGATATTGTGGAGGCGGTGAAAGAGAGGAAGTGGAATTGGGCAGGTAAGTTAGTGCGAACGACTGATGAGCGATGGAGGAAGTGTGTTACTGAGTGGACGCCGCGAGATAGGAAGCGTGGAAGAGGGAGACTAGACAGGAGATGGAGAGACGATATTGAGAAGTTTGCAGGAGTGACGTGGCAGAGGTTGGCGCGGTCGTGTGAATCATGGAATGCTATGAAGGAGGCCTTTGTTCAGCAGTGGACTCAGGATGGCTGATTTTATTATATATATATATATATATATATATATATACTGTGTATATATATATATATATATATATGTGTGTGTGTGTGTGTGTGTGTGTGTGTGTGTGTGTGTATTCGTCGACTAAGATTAATTATAGTGGCGCCTCCCTTGTTTATGTTTTTGTTTTTTTTATACTTTTTATCTTTTCTTTTTCTGTAATTTTCTGGATCTGTCTCATGGGCAACCTACCTAATTGTGTTTACTTCGAAGCTTTGCATCATGGATTAGCAACAACGTTTATCCTAATTTAAACTCTTTTGAAGGATAATTAGTTAACTCTCTTCGACACTGAGAATAGAAGTCTTCCCATATTGACCGACGGCAGTTAGAAGGAACGATTTAAACGAGTTACCAGTGCACCGAAGAGGTTTAGTTAATCGAGTTAATCGGGAAGGCGTTAAATTGGTTTACTATGAAGGAAAGTGCACTTAGGAGTAATGAAAGTGTATTCGGAGAAGTGTAACCCCAGCTTCACACTGGGCAAATTATCGTCAACTGTTTTGAGTTCGAATAACTAGAAGAAGACTTCGTTTACGGTATTCTAAGCTTCCCTAAGAACATTCAAAGGATTACAAAGGCGGAGCATGCCGACAGGAGACCTTTTGGTCCATATGTAAGTCGGATGCGAAAAAAAAAATATCATAAAAAAAATGAAAACTATAATAATGTAAATAACAAATAAAATACATAAATAAATGCATAGGTATAGTTAAATAAAATAATGTTCAACACGGAACATTCTAACAATGTGTCCAACATTCGTACAGGTTTAAACCTATCTTAGTTCCTCATTCAGCTTCTGTATATATAACACAAAGGTAATTTGACGTTTGGAGACACGAAAGATGAAAGATTGTAATCTTAAGTCGTCGTTTGCTTGATTTTCTTTTATTATTAGTTAATTTATTATTATTTACTATTTACCAGTCAGTTTATTATCTAACTATACCTATGCATTTATTTCATTTATTATTATATATATAATTATAATTTTTATTTTTTATTTATCATTATCATAATTATTTTCCGCATCCGGCCTAGCTATGGACCAAAAGGTTTCTTGTCGGCATGCTCCTCCTTTGTAATCTTTGAGTTGAGGGTAATCCGCCCAGTGTGATGCGGAGTTATCAAAGACATCCACAGCAAAAGGGATTAAAAGGACAGAGTGGGGGGGACTGAGTAAAGAGATGTGGTTAAGGATATACAGGGTGAACCATAAGTAGTGTTAATTTTTTTTTTTTTTTTTTAAGATTCTGGTCACAACACCTTTGCCCTGTGTGGTCGGAACTCAGGCTCCATCTCTTGACAATCGAGTTCGAAACCACAGCACCAGGGCAGCGCTAGTATCACTAATCTTATTTGCTGTTGTTGGTATTATTATTTCATTATTATTATTATTATTATTATTATTATTATTATTATTATTTGTATTGGCTCTTATGATTATTTATTTTCATTGTTGTTATAATATCATTATAGCTATTATTTATACAGGTTATAATAGTTATTATCGCATTATTATCATTGTTTTTTGCTTTTATTAGTATTAGCATTATTGTGATTTATATTATTATTAGTAGTAGTAGTAGCAGTAGTATGTTATTATTATTATTATTATTAGACTGGAGGAAGTGGATAGTTTTAGATACTTGGGTGTGAATGTGGCGGGAAAGGGAGGAGTGGAGGTGGAGGTAGAATGTAGATTGAGAGAAGCAAGTAAACGCCCCGTGGGATTAAAAAGTTTAATGAGAAAATGACATTTGTATGGAGTGCTTGTACGGACAGCACTGTATGGGGCAGAAACATGTAACATAAGAGAGGAAGAGAGGAGGAGTTTGTGTTTGAGATGAAATGCCTGAGAAGTATGATAAGGGTTACTAGGCTGGATAGAGTGAGGAACGTGGAGGTGAAGAGGAGAACGGGGGTGGAAAGGGAGTTGGGAGATAGGGTTGATGAAAGAATATTCGGATGGTTTTGAAACATGGAAAGAATGAGTGAAAAGAGATTAGTAAAAGAGGTGTGGAAAGCAGAGGTGGGAGGAGTGAACATGAGGGGACGACCAATGATGAGATGGATGGATGGAATGAAAGGGGCATTGGGAAAGAGGGGAATGTCTATTGAGGAAGGACGAGAGAAGACAGAAGATAGGGGCGAATGGAAAATGTTTGTGTATGAATGATGTTGTGATGCATGGAAGGGAGTGGTTGGGGGGTAGGGAGGTGAAGGAGTATGTGTGAATGTTAATGTGACGCAACCCGAAGGGATTTCTCTCCGTCTTCTCCTTTTCTGCATGAGGAAACGGAGAGGGGGGAGGGGTCGCCGATTAAATGAAGCGGCCTTGCTGTGAATGTACTGTGTCTTACGACACTACTTCTGACCCAGGGCAGTGGGCGAGATGCAGGGATGACCCGTCATCCAGGAGGTGCCAAGATAAGAGGGAGGGAAGAGGGTGGAGGGGAGTGGAGTGTGATAGGGATGGAATAGGTGGGAGTGGTTTTTATGCCTTTTTCTTTTGGCTACCTCCCTTCCAAGGTGGAAGAGGCCATTGCTGTATGTACGTATTATTATTATGATCATTATGAATGTTATTATTATTATTCTCTGTCATTTTGTTGGTTTGCAATTTTTGTTCCATTGCGTTTAACTTTAGATTCCCAAGTACTCCAAAAATGAAGGGTAGATAATCAATTAAATGATTTTTTTTTTTATTGATTTTGTAAATGGAGACTGCATAGGGATAATCGTATAATCGTATCAAAGACATCAACACATGGAGTCCAGTCAGTTTATTGAATATCTTTATCTGACGTGGATGAGAATATTATATTAAATAGTAATGGATGATCTCTCTCTCTCTCTCTCTCTCTCTCTCTCTCTCTCTCTCTCTCTCTCTCTCTCTCTCTCTCTCTCCCCCACCCACCTCCCGACATCAACACACGATGTCCAAACAGTTTATGAAATATCTTTATATGACGTAGATGAGAATATTATATTAAATAGTAATGGATGATCTCTCTCTCTCTCTCTCTTTCCTCTCACTCACTCTCTCTCTCTCTCTCTCTCTCTCTCTCTCTCTCTCTCTCTCTCTCTCTCTCTCTCTCTCTCTCTCTCTCTCTCTCTCTCTCTCTCTCACCCACCTCCCGACATCAACACACGATGTCCAAACAGTTTATGAAATATCTTTATATGACGTAGATGAGAATACTATATTAAATAGTAATGGATGACCTCTCTCTTTCCCTTCTCTCTCTCTCTCTCTCTCTCTCTCTCTCTCTCTCTCTCTCTCTCTCTCTCTCTCTCTCCCTCACCCTCACCCTCACCCACCTCCCGACCGTTGTCGATGTATGTATTATATTAGATAGTAATGGATGATCTCTCTCTCTCTCTCTCTCTCTCTCTCTCTCTCTCTCTCTCTCTCTCTCTCTCTCTCTCTCTCTCTCTCTCTCTCTCGACCCTTGTCGATGTATGTAACCCCTGTGAGAGGTGCACGTTAACCCTGTGGGCGTCTTTCGAACCTGTTTGGAAACACAGGTTTAAGACGTTGGGATTTCACCTGAGGTACTTACACTTGTGTCCCCCGAAGGGTGTAGATAACGGTACACTACCCCCACCCCCCCCGTACTACACCCCCCAACCACCACCAGCAAAAATATATCTTTACATAGGGACTGACAATATACATGCATATATATATATATATATATATATATATATATATATATATATATATATATATATATATATATATATATATATTGTGTGTGTGTGTGTGCATGACTATACATATGTATGTAGCGCGATCAGTAGTACTCTTGTCTTGTGGTGAGATGACGTAGAGTCAAGGTTCGAGTCCCATTGATAGAGTTGTTTAATCCACACACACACACACACACACACACACACACACACACACACACACACACACACACACCCACACCCACACACACACACACATATATATATATATATATATATATATATATATATATATATATATATATATATATATATGTATATATACAGGAACCTCATTTCGCTATGGAATACAAAAAAAGAAAACCATGTAGAAAATGAGCAGTAGACTGTAACATCTGTCGTGATTCACATCTTCAGACAAATAGTTTGTTTGAAGATGGAATACACGAAAGATCTTACCGTCTACTGTTCATTTTCTACAGTTTTTTTTGCATATATATATATAATATATATATATGTATATACATACATATGTATATATATTTCTCTTAGTTCATGCATACTTTTGCTTCAGAATTTGGATAAATCCGGTTTCCTCCTGTTTGTCGGTTTTTTTTTTCTTTTTCTTTTTTACATTTCAATGCCACGTTTTGATGATTCTCTATTTGTATAATGGGGTTGGCCCGGCTTTCAGTTTAATGCAAATGTGAGGATACACTGTTGGTTCCAGTCATGTAACTTGTTATGTCGCTTTCTCTCTTTTTCTCTCTTTCGCTCTCTCTCTCTCTCTCTCTCTCTCTCTCTCTCTCTCTCTCTCTCTCTAATGACCCTGATTTGTCATTGACCTTTGTGGATCCCTCATAACCGTTATAAAAATAAGAAAGAACAACAAATAAATAAATAATTGGGGCACTGCTTCCCACCCCTATGTTGACATGAGCCTGCTGGGGCGTAATTAGTAATAAATAAGTGATCTATGGCAATGTTCATTAGTCACGCAGTTCAGATCAACACAGTGTTAGGTTAGGATCGTGACACATTGGTCAAACGTCCTGTAGTTACGTTGGTGTGATACTGTGTAATATTTATACGGCTACCCAAATGTCCTCGTATTTGTTTTATATATTTATTTTTAATTATTTTTTTCATATGGGGACCCTTGACATCTGAAATGACACCCGCTTGAAATATATATATATATATATATATATATATATATATATATATATATATATATATATATATATATATATAATATGTTACAATTACTGCATGTATGCCTCCTCGAGAGTCTCGATGTTCATGGCTTAAAGTGAATTGTGGTTGATATATATATATATATATATATATATATATATATATATATATATATATATATATATATATATGTATATATATGAATGTATATACATATATATATATATATGTATATATATATATATATATATATATTAGTAGAGGGGGGGAGCAGGGTCTCAGTAATACACGGGGGGTTAAAAACGACAGCAGTGTTGTAGTGGTTCAGTTTTTTCTGCGTATTCTCGATTTTTCTGGTAAGAGATTTTCCATTAACTGGGTAAATTGAAACTAGGTCTCTATATTCTTCCATTTGTTCTTATTTGACATCGACGTGTCGTGTTGATAAAGAGATATATATATATATATATATATATATATAATGCTGACGACTTAGAATTAAAGCGAATATATATATATATATATATATATATATATGTGAGAGAGAATGTGGGTGGGGAAGGGCAAACGAAGATGTGTTAGGAATAGAGTTTATTGCCCTAACGTTGCGACCAACCTGGTCTTCTTCAGTGGACTCCAGCATTACAGACGGATCACAATTCTTATATTCGTAGTGAGAGGGAACCCGCCAAGGTATGAGCGTCATGTTTTCCCTCATTTGTCTGAAATAATCTTAAATATATATATATATATATGTATGTATATATATGTATGTATATATATATATATATATATATATATATATATATATATATATATATAATGTATGGATGAGTGGTAGGGTGGTGAGGTAAACACAGGGAACTGTTGGATGGTTATTACTGACGTCTCGTCCTCCTCAACGGGCTTTCTTCAGAGTACATACAATTACAGAAATATCAACACCTTATATATCTCAGCCGAAGATTACCTCGTTCCTCAGCGGTCGACCTCACCCCTCCCACACCTCCGTTCAGCTTCACGGAGCACCAACCATCTCGCCGTTCTCGCCAATTTAATGAACCCATCAACATTGGTTGTTACTTGAATGGGATTCGATGTACGCTGCTGCAATTTTCCTTTTTCTTCTTTTATTTGTGAGTCCCTCCTGGAGCACCTTTCTTCCGTTCCAGTCCGTTAAGTGGTCATTACTCTCCACGTGAGCCACTAGCGAGTTGGAAATCTGATGGGACATGACGTCAAATTTTTATACCCACTTGTCCGGTTAAATCCAAAGTCCGTTTCTCCGTAATAACTTATAGGACAGCTTCCACACGGTATTTTATAGATAATACTATTTTCTTCTATGTCGACCGTGATTTTGGGTCGTAATAGAGGTGCTCACAAATAGATAAGAAAATAAACCATCAACCATCGAGATGGGTTCATTAAATTGGCGAGAAAGGGGAGTTGCTTCGCGATGCTGAACGGAGGTGTTTGAGGGGTTGAGGTCGACCGTGGAGGAACGTGGTAATCCTCGCCTGAGATAAGGTGTTGATATTGCTATGATTGTAAAAACTCTGAAGAAGTTCTGGTGTAGACGAAACGTTATTAATAAACCTCCAACAGTTCCCTGTGTTTCCCTTACCACCCTTCCACTCGTACATAAATAATACATACATACATATATATGAATATATATATGTGTATATAAATGTATATACATATGTATATGTATGTATATACATACTGGGGCAGTTTCTTATGTCCCAGAAGATGCAAAGCAGTCACCAGACGCTTTTTCCAATCCACCCAAATACTGTATGTTCATTTATTACCTTATATTATACACACTGGGACAGTTTCTTTTGTCCCAGATGTAGAGCATGTATGTATATATATGTGTATATATATATATGTATATATATATATATATATATATATATGTGTGTGTGTGTGTGTGTGTGTGTGTGTGTGTTTGTCTGTAGATACGTACATATATAATATAAATAATAGTTTAAAAACCACTGGTGTAGGTGATGTAGCACAAAGTACCATTTATGAAATTGTATGAGATGTAGCAGTTAGAATGTCACTATGAAATTCCAGAATATATCAAGACGTGAGTGAGTGAAAGTGAATATAACGATGCATTGTTATGGCGTCGCCCCCCCCGCCCTCGAAATTTTAATTGGTTGATAACTTTTGGAGAAAAAATGTGTCTAGTTACAACTTGATAAAACGTGTTGTAGCGTTGTTGGCCGTGAATGGGGATTAAGATACACAAATTGGTTAAAATTACAGAATGTTTAGCCATCGAATCATCGAAGACATTTGATAATTTCAATTGATACAAAAAAAAGTCACTGTAGCAGATGTACGGTGTCACTAACCTGATCATGTTTGTGGAGTTCTTACGAATGGAGAGCCAGGGCGGGGGCGCGGGTTGGCCTGTGTATGATATAAAGTAATAAATAAACATACAGTATTTGGGGGGATTAGAAAAAGCGTCTGCTCTACATCTGGGACAAAAGAAACTGTCCCATTGTGTATGATATAAGGTAATAAATAAACATACAGTGTTTGGGGGATTGGAAAACGCGTCTGGTGACTGCTTTGCATCTTCTGGGGCATAAGAAACTGCCCCAGTGGTGGTTCATGGTTGTTGGCAACCCTCGCGTAGTCAAGCGTTTTGTCCTTTCTGTTACTTCAAAGTAAACAGCCGAGGCATTTGATGGTTGTGTTTGACTTAGGCTCAAGTGCGAAGACTGTGTGTTTATCTATGTTTGTCGTCTGTGTTTGTACGTTGTGTTTATGCACACGAATATGTATGTATATGTGTATGTGTACATGTGTGTACGCACATGCACACACACACACACACACACACACACACACACACCAAACATCAAAATCTCATTCGGGAGGGTAATATCTGCCAATCACGGGTCTATCAAGTGATCCAAGACTATGTTGAAACGCACACACACACACACACACACACACACGCACGCGCGCACGCACGTGCGATCACACACACGCATTATTCCGCACAAAACTGAATCAGGATCAGTTAAATCGGGCACTCGTCAAGTGCATTGGGAGGCTGTGAAACTCGCCGCCTCTCTAATGTACTCCAACCTCTTTGACTTCGTCTTATAAAAAAGGGGGGAAGGGGGAGATCTGATTACATTTCCCCCCTCCTCTCCCCTCCCCTCCTCTCCCCTTCTCTCCTCCCTCCCCTCCCCTCCCCCCCCATTCCGGCATTTGTCATTGAGTTGGTGTAGCCTGCTGTTTTGTCTCTCCCGTGCGCTTTTTATTCTTTTATTTGTTTATTTATCAATTTTGCCTTGTTACTGATCATTGAAATATGTTGATGAAAAGATATTGTTAATTAACATTTTTATTTACTTTTCATTATCATTTTTTTCCCGTGCGTTGAAATATATTAAGAAAAAAAAAGAAGTTATTTGTGTTTTTTTTTTTTCATTTTATTTGCTGTTCTTGGAAACATGTAGGCGAATTTTTTTTTTTTCTATTTTTTGCTTTTTACTTTTACTTTGTTTTTTTAACGTCGTGCTTATTTATTATTAATTTATTTATGCATTATATTAATTTATTTATTTCCGCTCATGAAATTATGCAAGGAAAAGGAAAATGTTGGTTGTAGATTTCCATGTGGCGTCTTGCTCCAATGTTCCGTAACGGACTGCGCGGCGTCCAGGCCGATGGAATGAGCAAGAACAGGACTCGAATACCTGGTACCACCGGTCTGGTATGCATCATAACCGGTTTGGCAGAGAGATACAGCCGGCCTTTTTACAGGTGTGTGTGTGTGTGTGTGTGTGTGTGTGTGTGTGTGTGTGTGTGTGTGTGTGTGTGTGTGATTCACCATGGTCTTTGGACCACGTGTTGGACTCGTGATCGACAGCTATTTCCCTCCCGGACGAGAGCTCAGAGCTCGTATGACCGATCTATGGGTAATGCTGTGACCTTACTCGCACACACACACCCAACTCCCCGCCCACGAGAGTTGGAGTAATGACTCGAAACGCAGCGATACTGAAATTATTTCAGCCCTGGGCAGGATTCCAACCCTGACCGCCGTAGTGACAGTCGGGGACTCTGCCAACCGCGCCACCGAGTGTGTGTGTGTGTGTGTGTGTGTGTGTGTGTGTGTGTGTGTGTGTGTGGACATTACAAGAGCGAAGCAGAAGAAACCAGAAATGAATTAAATCGCCTGGCGGAGGTCAGCTTATGAACGATGGTAATCGGGTTTAGGTTAATCGAGATTAACTTTAACTCGCATAGTAGCGAATGAAATCGCCTGGCGACAGTAAGAGGAATTCTCTTTCAGTGACTGAAATGGCATGACAAAATTATATTTATATATATATATATATATATATATATATATATATATGTATGTATGTATTAGAATATTTTAGAGTGGTTTGAAACCAGGACAGTCCCTACAGCTGGAGACAGGTGTATGAGCAATACCTGGTTTGATGTACACCTGCACCAGCTGTTCATGTTCTAGGGCAGGTGCAGCTGTTCGGGAGCACAGCTTCAGAATCAGGCCAATCTTTTTTTTTTTTTTTTTTTTTTTTTTTTTTTTTTTTTTTTTTTTACAAGAGTAGGGATTAAAAAAAGAGAAAGAGGCAGGGGGACTGAAAGAAAAAAGAGAAATTGAAATATGGAATGCTTGATTGGAGTCCTCCCTCCTACTCATCCTCATCCTCATCTTCCTCCTCCTCCCCTCCTCCTACCCCCCTCCCCTCCTCTTCCTTCTCCCCAGTCGTCCGAAATCAAATATTTTTTAAATCATTTTCCACAGTTTTTCGTCCCTTTTTTTAATGCTCCCCCTGGCGTATAGAATTATGTATCGAACAGAGTATTACCTTGATATAAATTATATGTTTGCAAGTTCGATGTTCTCTATATATTGGGGGTGAGGGAGAGAGGGAGATAGACAGAGAGGTAGGAGGGAAGGACACACACACACACACACACACACACACACACACACACACACACACACACACACACACACACACACACACACACACACACACACACGCACGCACACACTCACTTTCGTTGCTCCCCTACTGACCAGAGTCACGTATTATTTTATTACGATAATAGCTAGTTATAACCACTCCACTCCGCTACCTTCCTAGCATCAGGCGCCGCGATAGAAGCGCTGGTGACAGTGGACGGGACTCAAACGATGCCTATCAAGACAAGAGACAGATCAACCTGACAGTGAGCATTGCGGGCTTTTCAGCTCCGCTCCGAAGATATAACTACCTTCGCAGCTTGAGAGAATTATAAAGCTCTAGAGATATTTATATCTTTCAGATACAGTCCGTTGTAAGTGCCAATACTTTTATTGCCCTTTGCTGGCATAGTGGTAATAGGCTGGAGTCCTACGCTTGGTGCCCGAGGTCGAGGCTAGGTCTTGACGTTTGGATTTAGTTTCATAAGTATATGTATATATGTATATATATATACACACACACAAATAAAACAGTGTTTGATGCATAATGGAGGTGGTAGGTTCGACACTTTATGTATTGTTAGTATTACAAAGGATTAACCGCACTTTGAAAGAAAAAACAAAATGGAAAAGCGATAAGGTCTTTGAAACAAAAGGTCAACAAGAGATTTGTTTTGTTAATTTTTGACGAATTGTTGATGTAAATCACTTGGTGACAGCCGGAACAAATCGTCAGTAACAGTGAGTCTTCACCCTTTGGGTGTTTACGAGTGAATAAAATCGCTTGACGGCAACCGTGTTAGAAGTGTGAAGCTGTGGTTACACTGCACGTGTGTAGTGTACACGTAGGCTACCCACAAGCATGCTTGTGCGTAAAGTGTAAAGTTGATGCATGGTAAAGTTGTGTGGTAGTTGATCTGACTCAATGGTCGGAAAGGCCAGAAAGGGTCACCGCAATTAGGTCGCGTCTGGTCATGGCGTCGGGTCAGTCCCTTGTATATACTGTATACTGCCTACCCCGAGCGGGCAGGGCGCTCAGTTAGTTCTTCGTTGTATTCTACTTGTTACGCGTCACTAGGCCTTCGCGGTCGGTCTTCCCCCACACGTACTTGCACTGGAATAAAGTATACAATGAAACTGCGCATCACTCTCCTTATGTCACTTAGTTCATAGTAACACACCCATATGTTACACGTGATTTGCAGGGAGGGTAGAGGGCAGCGGGGTGCTTAGAGGGCCAGAAATAAGAACAGGCATAAAGGATTACAAAGAGGAGCATGCCGACAGGAGACCTTTTGGTCCATAACTAGGTCGGATCCCCTCCCCCCAAAAAAAAAGATAATAATGATAAATAAAAGTTATAATGATATAAATAATAAGATAAATAGGTATCCGTGTGAACAATCTCGCGCTGTTATCATCAGTTGCATATTGTCTCTATATTGCTATATATTTTGTCAATATGTATATATTGTTATATATTGTATTATATATTGCCTTTTGTCTTCGGCATATCGTGTGTTTCATAGCATGAAATTATTCACAAGTAAAGAAACGCTAGTGAAGTACAGTCCATGGAAAACAACAATAGTCGTGTATTCAGTAAAACACAAGGGGATTTTTATGCGCGAGGTGAAGTGCGTTCAAATGCGATTGAAAAAAAAAATGAAATCATGACTTATTTGAACGTCTGCTTTGTTTCGTTTATTCATTTGAAAACTTCGAAAAGAAATGTTAAATGTAGGTCGCATACCCTTTTTTGCTGTTTTCCGTGAATATTCGAAGCATTTGTGTATTTAGTCTTGTTTATATATGTTTTCTCTCGCGAGTGTGGCCAAAAATATTGTACATACAAATAAACAGAAAGCAACAGAAATTGTACAATGGAAAAAAATGGGGGATTTTTTTTTTGGGGGGGTGGGATTTTTTTTTGGGGGGGACAAGGGTGTTAAAAGTTCAACTCAATCGGCGATTTCAAGATAAGAAAAAAATAATGTTGAAAGGAGTAAATGACAAAGCCAAATGGTTTAACTCTGCAGAGAAGTTCAAAATACCCATGTTTGACTTATGCCTCATTTTGGCAGTATTTTGTCTCTAGTTATTAGGGCGGAGGTGGAGGTAGGAAAGGGATCGGGCGACCGAAGTAGAAGTGGATGGACAGCAGAAGGGAAGATTTAAGAATAGATTGAATAAATACAAATGAAAAGATACATAAACGAGTAAATTAATAAATACAAACAAATATAGAATGAATGAAATTAAATGAAATGAATTAAAACCAGCTGTCAGAAATCAACTTTTGTGACTAGACTACATGGAAGAGACGTGGAAGCGTGGAAGAATCAACTCTACGGAGGATCGGGGGAAAGAATTATAAGGAAAGAAGAAGACGAATATGGATTACGAGAATTATCTGGGATGAACAGAATAGCTTAATGAAGCCCAGATTCATTTTTCTTAACCTATAATTGCTTAGATTTTTCTTTTATTTAATGTTGTTACAGTGCGTCTTTAGAAAGATTATCAAAAGGGATTAGTTGGGAAGGAGAGGGGAGGGGAGGGGAGGGGAGGGGGTAGGAGAAAGGGGGGAGGGGAAAAGGGAGAGGAGAGGAGGGAAGGAGAAAGAAGGGGAGGGGAGAGGAGAGGAGGGGAGGGGAGGGGGAAGGAGAAGGGGGGAGAGGGGAAAAGGGAGAGGAGAGGAGGGGAGGGGAGGGGGAAGGAGAAAGGTGAGAAGGGGAGAGGAGAGGAGGGGAGGGGAGGACACGAACCCCTCAAGGGAATTAACTCCTCGCTAGCCGAAGTGAGCACTACGTGGGTTAACGAATCAACCCGTAAGTATGCAGAACAACAGGGTAGGGGCCCCGTAGGTACGGATAGGATTACCAGCACCCCGTTTTCTATTGTCTTGGGCAACTTTTATCCACGGATAGAGGCTGCTCCAGGCGCGTTAGGGCGTTTGTACAGTTCGCCATAAAGGTGTTTATTGTGGTCTACACCTGCCCTTTCTGTACGATGAGTCATCGTGGACCCCGTTTATGGGAAATACACGGGAGTAGCGTAAGTGTGTGTCATTAAATTTGTGTTTGTATAAGAGACTTGGTGTCGGAAAAAGGTCTTATGAGTACATATATAAATGAATACATACCAGTGTGTGTGTGTGTGTGTGTGTGTGTGTGTGTGTGTGTGTGTGCACGAAAAGAAAAGACAAGTAATATGGGGAATGTAAGACCATCTGTGTATTACATCTTCAGGCAGTGTATATACAATTAGATCAGTTTATGTATGTTTTACACACACACGCACGCACACACACACACACACACACACACACACACACACATATATATATATATATGATTATATATGTATATATGTATATATATACATATATATATATATATATGTATATATATATGTGTGTGTGTGTGTGTGTGTGTGTGTGTGAGTGAGTGTGTGTGTGAGTGTGTGTGTGTGTGCATACATACACACATACAGGCCAACCATATATACACTGCGAAGTGCGGGGAAGACGATTAAGATGAGCTGGTCACTGGATATAGACAGGCTACCTAGAAAAGTGATAGAAGGTGTATCCCAAGGCAAACGACCACCCGAGAGACCCAGATACAGATGGTTAGATACAGTGAATAGGGACTTGGAACAAGTAGCATCAGGAAGGAGAAGACTGGAGGAAATTAGCAGAAGACAGGACAGTCGTGAGAGGCATAGTTAAAACGGCTTGGGGCCGTCCGGAGTGGCAGCCACTAGAGAAGAAGATATATACATATGTAGAGCAGCTTATATATGTTTACTCACGGGTAGAAATTGTGGTATGGAAACAACCTTTCTTAGGTCATGACCTTCTCTTGCCTTCCTCTTCACCTTCTCCACAATTAATCCATCAGAATCAACCATAAAACTGTTTCCTTCAGGTTAGCCGAAAGGTGAGGACATGACAGGATCGTAGTCGGTCTCCTTAGTAAAGGCCGAGAGAAAATGATTATTTGTTAAACGCCTCACTCATTTTTTCCTCCAATTTTATCATGACACCTTCATATTTTTTAACTGGGCCCATCCTTTCCTTCTTTTTTTGTTCTGCAGAGATGAAAGAAGCCCTTTGGGTTGGATCACGCTTGTCTGGCAACCTTAATTTCGTAGTTACATTTCGCTGTGCGCGTGTTCTTTTTAACCAGTCTTGCCATATCGTTATGTTTGGATCTAAGGTGTGTTTCCCCGTTATTTATTCTGGCGTAAAGTCCTCCTTTCCTATCTCATATTTCAGCTTGTCCGTCATCCATTAGGGAGTATTACTCTTCTCCCGTATTGACCTGAGGGGAATAAATATATTTCCTCCCCTCCTTCCTTCCCCCTGAACGTGGCCTCTCTTGCTACTCAAATTCTGCCTGTGTATTGTTTGTTTGAAGGTGTAGCAGACTAAAGATACTATTTTCACTAATCTTTCGTGTTTGTGCTTTGTGATGAGGTGAGGTCTCTGCATGTATTTGTGTGTGTGTGCGTGTATGCATATATATATATATATATATATA
>NC_134779.1:53438622-53441122 GCF_046742065.1 Oratosquilla oratoria | reverse complement strand
GCTAAAAATTTCATCATCCATGCTTCAATACTTCCACACATCACAGATAAAAATGGATGTGATTTTTTGCTTTTTCAGGTCAAAAAACATATTAAAAAGTACAGTAACGTATGAAAATATGATAAAGTTGTTTTTTTGAACAGGTCTAAATTTGTGTATATATGCGCCACAGACCTGCTTGTATAACACTAAACCCATTGTAAATGCTCCCGTTTGTTTGTCCTTGTGCTTCTTGCTAATGATCTCATCCATCTATTGAAAGACTGATGACCTACTCTTCCCCCTCTTCCTCCTCTTCCTCCTCCTCCAATTCCTCCTCTTGCTACTCTTCCTCCTCCTTCTCCTCTTCATCCTCTTTCTCCTCCTACTCTTCCTCCTTTTCCTCCTCTTGCTCCTCTTCCTTCTCTTCCCCCTCTTCTTCCTACTTCCCCTCCTCTTCCTTCTCTTCCTCCTCTTCCCCTCCTCTTTCCCCTCCTTCTCTTCCTCCTCTTGCTCCTCTTTTTTCTCCTCCTCCTCTTCCTCCTCTTCCCCCTTTTCCCCCTTTTCCCTTCCTCTTCCCCCTTCTCTTCCTCCTCTTGCTCCTCTTTCTTCTCCTCCTCCTCCTCTTCCTCCTCTCCCTCCTCCTCCTCCTCTTCCTCCTCTTCCTTTTCTCCCCCTCCTCCTCCTCCTCCTCCTCCTCCTCCTCCTCCTCCTCCTCCTCCTTCACTTTCTCTTCTTCACGTATTCACAACCAGCATGTAATGACCATCGACATAGGGCGCTTGTGAATCTCCCTGGATGTGGGGTCCCAGCTTACCGATGGACGGTGATTGGTCGAAGAGAGCAACAGAGGATTGCTGGCCGCTGAGTGGAGAGGTGATGGGTTTCCAATACGGGTGTAGTGATTGGGATGATTGGGTGTGCGTGTGTGTGTACGTGTGGTTCTATGGTTGTGTGTGTACTATGTATAATGAACGTTAATACAGTCTTTGAATGTTTCACCGTGGACTTGGACTACGTGCTGATCTCGTGATTGACAAGAGTGCCCCTTCTGAATGAGAGCTTAGAGTTCATGTATGGTCTGATCTATAGCTAATGCTGTGTCCTTACACACGCACACACACACACGCACACACACACACACACACACACACACACACACACACACACACACACACACACACACACACACACACACACACACACACACACACACACACAACTCCTTGCCCAACAAAGTGGGGTACCAGCCAAGGGTGGGGATCAAAGTTAGACTAATGTATTAGCAGGCAAGCTCGGTACCATTACACCAGCAAATTGGTAGTGTGTGTCTGTTCATGTACGTATTTGCGTGACGTGAGTCATTTTGCGTCCTTGGCATCAGTGCCGATCTTGGCACTAATCGGCACCGACAGACGGGTCGTCGGTGTGAAGCATCTCCCTCCACACTTTTTCCAACCCACACGAACGCCCCAAGGGGCTGGCATTCGATCCCCGGACTTGGGCTCAATTCCTTCGTCAGAGCGTACGTCCGTACGAAGCCGTGCCGCGTCGTCCATTTTACGATGTATTAAGTCGGAACGTATCTCGTTACGGCGTATTACTTCGGTTTACGTTGTCAATTATCTCGCGATGACGTCACTCCGTCTTCGACGCCATCTTGGCCTTGAATTGCGGCGCAGTAGGATGACGGTCCCACCAGGAGCCTACGCCAGGAGGCGCTGAGTAGTTGAGGCCACTGTTTGGAATCGGAGAGGAGGGCGGGATTCGAACCCGCGGCTAGGAGGAAGACATGAGAACAGCTCGCATCCTTTTACGCCACCAGTGGAATGTGTGTGTGCGTGTGAATGTGTATATATAAATTATATATATATATATATATATATATGTATATATATATATATGTATTCCCCCGTTGGGTCTTAAACCACGTTTTGATTCTGTGCCACCAATATTCGCCTCCATCTTCCTCAATGCTGTGCTATTTCCATCCAACGGTCTTGATCAATTCCTCTTCTGTCCGATTCTCGTATCATTTCATCCATCCATCCATCTCTTCCTAGGACGCCCTCTAGATCTTCTTCCCCGAGCTATTCCCATCATCACTCTCTCAGTGGAATTCTTTCCTCCGTTATCCGTGCCCAGCCCATCATTTATTCCTTTAATCACGTCCGTTATTTCTTCTGCCCTGTTGCCGCTCTCGTCTCTACATTATGTCTTGTTCACCACATATTTTCTTCTCTGTCGAATATTGGCCCAGTAATCCCTCTGTGGATGGTAATACTAACATTCTTTTTTTCCTGCTGTTTTTTTCAGACTCCAAGTGTTACAGGGGTATAGTGATACAGATCTGATAATAGTATTATTATATTGAGCCTCTTGATATATTTCTCCTCGTTGTTCCAAGCACTAAAGCAACATCGATTTGCTGCCGCCAATCTGATCGATATTTCCTTTTTTCATGTTGATATCTTTTGTGATTTTTTATCCAAAATATCCAAAACTTTCTATTTCTGCCCTT
>NC_134779.1:53418622-53428622 GCF_046742065.1 Oratosquilla oratoria | reverse complement strand
GGCCCGGCTGTGGCGCCTTGGTTTCGACCTCCGGGTGCGTGCTGGGAAGAGTGGAGGATATCCTGGCGACTGATATGTTGTCGGGGTTTAACCTCAAAGAAAAAAATGTTATAAGTACACACACATACATACATAATATATATATATATATATATATATATATATATATATATATATATATATATATATATATATATATATGTGTGTGTGTGTGTGTGTGTGTGTGTGTGTGTGTGTATGTGCATACATATGACGCATTCCATTCCAGAATATAGTTGTAGGTTATTTTATGTTTATATGTACAATAGATCCTATATGATGGAAATGTTTGATTTATGTAATGACTTATTTATATATTAATTTATTGTTATATCTACATTATCCCCATTTATGTATTCATATTTTTTCTTTATTTGGTTGTGTCTTTATTTGTTTATTCATTTCTATATCTTTCATTTATTTTTTATATTCATTTATTTATTTGTTGCTTATTTGCAAAGAAACTTTACAGATACAACAAAGACTGATTTTCGTAGGGAGGGAGGGGGGAGGGGTGGGGGAGGGGTGGGGGTGCGACGTGAGAAGTGTTAGAGAAGAGCAGAGAGGAGGAGGAGGAGGAGGAGGAGGAGGAGGAGGAGGAGGAGGAGGAGGAGGCCTGATTGCGTCATTGTTTAAGGAAGAGTACCTGGATAATTCTCTCCTCGTTATTGTTGATATTGTTATTGTTATAGTTTCTATTATTATTTTGTTATTGTTTCCTATCTGTATTCCTTTATTACTTTCAATGTCTGTTATTTTATTATTATTATTATTATTATTATTATTATCATTATTATTATTTCATTACTGATTATCATTTCTGTTATTATTTTGTTATTTTTTCTATCCATACTCCTTATTGGTATTATTGTGGTTATTACTTTTGGTATTACTTTTGTATTGTTACTTTTTGGTATTATTTGTATTTGTATTGTTATTTATATTATTATTATTATCATTATTAATATTATTATAATTATTAGAGAACTACACTTGCCTTGATTCTAAATATAAAGAAAAATATTAAATAAATAAAAATGATAGATAAATCAAGTCTCCAGTATTCAGAACAAAAAAAAAAAAAAAAGCGAATTTTGGAAACTTGCCATTTTTTAAGCTTGCGAATTTTGGAAACTTGTTATTTTTTTAGCTTGCAAATTTTGGGAAACATGCGAGTTTTGGAAACTTGCAGGTTTTGGAAACTTGCGAATTTTGGAAACTTGCGATTCTTGGAAAGTTGCGAATATTGGAAACTTGCGAGTTTTGGAAACTTGCGAATTATGGAAACTTGAAGATTTTTGAAACTTGCGAATTGCGGTTATCAGAGATCACGAGTAGAGAAAGATAACTGTCTTCATCTTCTTTTCTATATTTCTCTCTAACCTATTTCTTTCTTTTTTCAGGTACATTGATGTGTCTGAATTGGTGCTAGTGATGGCCACTGACCCCAAAGGTCTACAAGGAATGGACTTGTACACAGTAATTATTTACTTGAAATATTTAGAGTATATGTATGTATGTGAATATATATATATATATATATATATATATATATATATATATATATATATATATATATATATACATTGTGTGTGTATGTATTTATATATATCGGCTTGCTGGTGCAGTGGTACCTACCTGGCTTATTAAACCGACAATCCTAATGTCAACCCTTGTACTCGTAAGTGAGCACCCACTCACTTGGGCAAGAACTGTGTGTGTGTGTGTGTGTGTGTGTGTGTGTGTGTGTGTGTGTATGGTAATCGTGTTGATTTTGACACAATGTTATTGTTGTCACTAATAACTAATTGTCGGTAATAGTTTATAGCTCCCAGTAATGAATTAATTGTTGTCACTATTGAAAATACTGTCAGTATTTTGCCAGTTTTCCAGTAAGACACCCGAGCTATCCGTTGTGGAAGTTGCTGGACAAGTGGGCGTCCTGCAACCTGACGGACGAGCCGTGAAATTGGCGGAGAACGCGGCGCGAATTAGTGGGAAGTAAAATTGGCGATTTTTTTTTTTTTTTTTTTTTTTTTTTTTAAATACTTCTCAGGAAGTTGACCCTGAGATGGATGATTTGTCAAAAGATAAAAAAAAAAAAAAAAGATGGTGGGGCTCCTGATCTCTTGGTTCTCTCTCTCTCTCTCTCTCTCTCTCTCTCTCTCTCTCTCTCTGTGTGTGTGTCTCAGTCTGTCTTGTGTTTCTTCTCATTCTTCCTCTTCTGTTTTCTCCTCTCTCTCTCTCTCTCTCTCTCTCTCTCTCTCTCTCTCTCTCTCTCTCTCTCTCTCTCTCTCTCTCTGTCTGTCTCTCCCTTGTTTTCTCTTATTCTCTCCTCTGTTTCCTCCTCTCTGTCTCTCTCTTTCCCTTGTTCTCCCTCATTCTCTCTCTTCTCTCCCCGTCTCTGCCTCTCCTCTCTTTCGCCCTCTCTTTCTCTTATTCTTTCTTCTTCAGCTCTCTTCTTTCATTGTCCCACTATTTCATCTCCATCTGTCTATTCATTTGTCTATGACAGTCCAGAACGGGGGGGGGGGGGGAGGGAGGGCTCTGAACCGAATGAAATCGTGTGGCACTAAACAAGACAGACTCCTCAACGTGGTTAAGAGGCTGTCGGGATTAATGTGGTATTGATTTAAACACCCACAAAAGTTGAGTGGATTCGTTTTTGGAATTACCAGAGGAAAACCCTTAAATTGAAAATAATAATAATAATAATAATAATAATAATAATAATAATAATAGTAATAATAGAAATAATAATAACAATAGAAATAGTAATAATAATATAAATAATAATAATAATAGAAATAATAATAATAATAGAAATAGTAATAATAATAGAAATAATAATAATAGAAATAATAGTAATAATAATGATAATAATAATACGGTAATAATGATGATAATAATAATAATAATAAATAATAATTATAATAATAATAATAATAATACGGTAATGATAATGATGATAATAATAATAATGATAATAATAATGAGGATAGTAATAATAATAATAATTATAATATTGAAAGGTTCGACAAGACCAATCTTCCAATATTGTCGTTGACACTACTTTCGTTCTTACTTCGGGAGGCAATCAACGGCTATCGAAGCTGTCACCTTTACCCTAGATGCTATGGGACCCGGTGATAGACACCTGTAGCCGGGTTCGAACCTGGGTCACCTTGAAGACGTGACGAGTCACGGTACAAGGTTTGATATTTTGTGTCGAACTTTTGACGTCATCACGACAAGGAAGTCTGATTGACTCCGCGATCGGTGGTGGAGTGTTTTGATTGGTTGCGGCTTATCTAACGGCCAACAGTTTAGAGATAATGTATCGATAAACTGCGCCGGAGAAGGAAATTTTATTTGATTTTTTATTATTATTATTTATTGTTATTATTATTATTATTGTTTGCTGGAGAGAGGGTAGAGTGCCGGAGGACTGGAGGAGTGCCTGTATAGTTCCACTTTACAAGGGAAAAGGGGACAAGTGTGAATGTAGTACAGTAGTTTCAGAGGAATTAGCTTGTTAAGTATAGTTGGGAAGGCTTATGGGAGGATCTTGATTGAGAGGATTAGGAGAGGATCAGAGGGAGTAATTGGTGAGGAACAGTGTGGATTTAGGACGGATAGAGGTTGTGTAAATCAGATCTTTGTGGTAAGGCAGATATGTGAGAAAGCTATAGGAAAGGGGAAGGATGTTTTTTGGGCTTTTATGAATCTGGAAAAGGCTTACGATAGGGTAGACAGAGAGGCACTGTGGGAGGTTATGCAGATATACGGGATAGGAGGAAAGCTTCTAGGAGCTGTCAAGAGTTTTTATGAGAGTAGTAGAGCTTGTGTCAGGATTAGAAATGGAGAGAGTGCACTGTATGGGGCAGAAACATGGAACATAAGAGAGGAAGAGAGAAGGAGTTTGAATGTGTTTGAGATGAGGTGTCTGAGAAGTATGATGGGGCTGGATAGGGTGAGGAATGAGGAGGTGAGGAGAACAGGAGTTGAAAGGGAGTTGGGAGATAGGGTTGATGAAAGAATATTAAGATGGTTTGGACACATGGAAAGAATGAGTGAAGACTAGTAAAAGAGGTATGGAAGGCAGATGTGGAGGGAGTGAACATGAGGGGACGTCCTAGGATGAGGTGGATGGATGGGGTGAAGGGGGCTTTGGGGAAGAGGGGAATGTCTGTTGAGGAAGGACGGGAGAGGACAGAAGACAGGGGTGAATGGAGAATGGTTGTATATGGATGATGATGTGATGCATGAGGTGGAATGGGCGGGGGGATGGGGGGTGAGGTAGTATGTGTGAGCAAAATTTGACGCAGCCCGAAGGGAGTTCTCCCCGTCTTCTCCTTTTATGCAGTGGGGGGACGGAGAGGGGGGGTCGCCGATTTAATGAAGCGGCCTTGCTGTGGATGTGCTATGTCTTGCGACACTGCTTCTGACCCAGGGCAGTGGACAAGGTGCAGGGATGACCCGTCATCCAGGAGATGCTAAGATAAGAGGGAAGAGGGAGGGTGAAGGGGTGTGGAGTGTATTCAGGGATGGAATGGGTGGTAATGATTTTATGCCTTTTCCTTTTTGGCTACCTTCCTTGTAAGGGGGAAAAAGCCTTGGTATATGTATGTATGTATGTATTATTATTATCATTATTATTATTACATTATTATTATTATTATTATTATTATTATTATTATTATTATTAATTATTACTCTTGGTAGTAGTAGTATTAGTAGTCGTTCATCCCTTCACAACAAAGCGCTTAGAAACTTCGCAAAGTCCAGTAGTTTCTGTGTAAGAGGTGTGGAAGTATGCATGCAGTGTGTGGCTTGGCCGTGCGTGGTTCGATATGCATGCAGTGTGTAGCCTACCCTCGGCGGTCGGTACGAGTGCATGTACGTATTTTATAGGCATGCGCCATGTTTTTGTATCGGCACTTCACAGGCACAGCTAGCAAAGTGATTCAGATTACAGGGCCGGCTGAGTGCGGATGGTGTCTAAGGTTAGAATGTTTTGGTGGCTGGTTTGTGCGTTTGTATACGTGTTACCTGGGCTGAGCGCTATCATACTCAAACATGATTGGTCAGTCCTGATTGAGGCTTGATCTTTACATGCTAGGTAACGCTTGAAGGTCCTGCGCTTGTACGTTGGTATTTAGGATTTGATTCTTTGAAATGAAAAGCTTCCACTAAAGGTAGACAGGGTACATCTTTACGTTCATTTAAAATATCGGTATTTTCTTCCAATATTTTCCTGGTGAGGCTAATTTTCTGCACCTTATTGAGATGGTTCTTGGCCGCTCCTGCTCAAAGGTGGTTGCCTATGCGGCAAGACAACTTCATGGTCGTCATGCTATAAGTGAAGGGGAGGGTTTCAAAGTTCCCTCAGAAACTACATCTCTACATGGCTACTGAAGAAGGGTTAAGAAACCCGAAATAGCGATTTAGCTGTTCCCAAATCAGTTATCACGGAAACCTTATCCACAACCTGTCAGAAGAAACGAAAACACTTCTGAGACGAAAAGAAAATGTTCCGAAGAAAATCTGTAATACAGAACTCTGAATCACTTTTAATGAGGTATGCATTAGAGAAAATCTCCTGCCCATATATACCCTTAATATATATATTTATATATATATTATATATATATATGTATTCACCATGGTCTTTTGGATCACGTATTGGACTTGTGATCGACAGCTATTTCCCTCCCGGAAGAGAGCTCAGAGCTCGTATGACCGATCTATGGGTAATGCTGTGACCTTACACGCACACACACACCCATCTCCCCGCCCACGAGAGTTGGAGTAACGGCTCGAAGCGCAGCGATACTGAAATAATTTCAGTCCTGGGGAGTATTCGAATGAGGTACCGCCGGCACCGCCGTACTGACAGTCTGGGACTCTACGAACCGCGCCACCGAGTGTGAGTGTGTGTGTGTGTGTGTGTGTGTGTGTTATACTCGATTATGTTAACACTTTACTATACTGAGGGGTGCCTCGGAAATGAGTTGAATAGTGTGGTGTCAGTTAGGTTAAGAGGGAAAGGAACACACGCTACAAAATGGATTATTTGTGATAGGTCTCAGGGACAATGGATTCTCTCTCTCTCACGCTCTCTCTCTCTCACTCTTTCATTGTCTCTTTTCTCTCTCTCTCTCTCTCCCTCTCTCTCTCTCTCTCTGGTCTGTCTGTCTATATCTATCTATACCTCAGTATATCTGGATAGTTTGCCAGTAAGGGAAAATAACAAACAAATAAATGCGTGATTGTGTGTTCTGTGTGTGTGTGTCTGTCTGTGGGAGGCCATTTTTACGTACACAAGCTCCATCGCATAATATTTTTCCCCCCAGGACACGGTGAACAGAGAAAGGGAGGACGAAACGAAGTGGAACAGAAGTGAACGCAGGGTAGAACAGTTGAACTTTTACCCAAAGGGTGACGCGTGGGTTGCTCAAAGCTTTGGGTACATTCTGCGGACACGAGCTCTCCGTCTCCGCTCAGTCCTTTTGTGGCGCCGGATGGCTCAGTGGGCGCGTTCTCGATTTTCGTGATGAGAGACCCAAGCTCGATTCCCAGGATAGACTTAAAAGTAAATAAGTAAAATAATGCTAATGCTAATTATAATAAAAACTATAATAATAATAATAATGAAATAATAATAATGAAATAGTAATAATGAAATAGAATAAAGAAATGGAAATAGATAAAATAAACAAACAGATAAAAAATAGAATAGATAAGTAGATAAACAAAATAAGATAAGAAATTGTAAAGATACAAATAGGTAATTTGAAAAAAAAATCAATGGAATATTACAAATTGAAAAAGATAAGAAAAAAATATATATATATTTATTACAAAAATAGATAAATCATATTTAAAATGAGTATAGGAGCGTAAACCTTCATACGTACCATGTTTACATCCTGTCATGTTTGCCTGATGCCTTATTCAGACAAGACACACACACAAACAAACACAAACAGTTCAACACCTACATGCTACATATACAGTCTTACACTAAAGCCTTGTTTATATCTACCCAGACGGCCCCTGTGTGTAGGTTTGCCTGGAGAAAATCCTCACATAGATCTTGGGTTTCTAATGAACCTCTCCACTGAGCGTGGGTGGTTGGTTTCCTTCCTCTTTTCCAACGTCAGTTTGGTGCCCCTTACTCCCCCACCTCACCCACCCCATATTTTTTTCTTCTTTTACAGTCAGGGTGATCTGATTCTCAAGCGGGAATACGCTAAACAACAGCTGAAATTATGCTAGGTTAGCCAAAATTATACTAAATATACGTTTGGTTTCTGTTATGTTTATTAATAAAGTAATGATTTATGGGGACAATATGCTAAATTTAACATACTTATGATGCTAAATTTGGTCACCCTAACTGTAAAGGTGGCGGCACACTAGGCTAGTTTGCTTTTTGGTTTTGCTATTTCGCTTGAGTAGAAACTGCTTCGGTGACAATATTCTAGACTTCCGTGAGAACATCTCAACAATGTCTCACATTCGTATTTCAGGTTTAACTTTTCTCACGATAGGACGCAAAAGTAACTCGACATTTGGAAATCTGAAGAAAATAAAAGATTGTAACGAAGTAGCAAAAAGCAAGTAGCATGCTAGCGAGAAATGCCTAGTGTGCCGCCATCACCTCATTGCCTGGCGCCGAGCTTCCCTGCCCGGCGAGGGAGCGACTGTCTTTTGTTGTCGGACACCTTTCTGTCAGCAAACAGTTTTGTTTGTGCCTCACGTCGAGGCACAGAAAGGGGAAGCAAACAAAGCGGAAATTATTCAGAAAGCGAACAAACACCGAAGCAGCAGCAGCAGTGGCGAGGAGCGTAGAAGCTGTGAGATCGGAACGTGAATTGAAGAACGGCGATAGAGCCACGCGTTATAAAACGGTGGGGAGGGAGGGAGGCCTTCTCCTCCTCTTCGCCTGTCTCTTCCTCGTCCTTCTCTTCCCAGACCTTCCCCTCGTCCTTCTCTTGCCATGTATGGCGTATTGAGTGTATGAGTTATATGTGACCAATCTTTCAGGAACTTGTTACATTCCAGCGGAAGTTACGTAGCTTTCGTATGTAATCAGAGACTTATCTCCACTTAGGGGGGATATATATATATATATATATATATATATATATATATATATATATATATATAAATATAATATATATATATATGTGTGTGTTTATATATATATATATATATATATATATATATATATATATATATATATATATTATACTAATGACCCTTTTTCGGAGAAGAATAAGCGAAAGTAAAGAGACCCGTATATTTCGATCACTATATGTGATCCTCTTCAGCAGATGACATATATATATATATATATATATGTATATATTATATATATATATATATATATACACACACATACACTCACTCAGCTTCTATCCCTCTGTTCTGTTACCTATCCTTAAGTCCCTCCTTTATTACCTCTATGATTCCTCGACGTGATGGTCCACGAAGTATGGAACAGGGCAAGAGAATACTCTTCCTCTTCCACCTCCCTTCCGAGATCACAAGTCTACGGCGTCGCCATGGCGTTCCATTGTGTTATGTTAGAGGGAATTTTTTTTTTACCATGGTGGCATTGTTCGGATTTTTCTCATTATGCATAACACAAGTTATTGGAGGGCCCCTCATCGAGCATATTATCCGCCTTCTGGAAACAGAGACGAGTGGTCGGCATCTCTCGTCTCTCGTTCGCTCGCTCGCTTGCTCCTCTGGGAAGAGAGACATAATGTGAAGAGTTGAATAGGAAAGTGCGTCAGAGTTGAATAGGGAAGTGGAGAGTGGAGAGTGGAGTGGATAAAGTGAACAGTTAGGGGCATAAGTTCGGTTACCATGACAAACCGAAACTCTCTCTCCATCACTTGCTCTTCTGGGAAGAGAGACATAATGTGAGGAGTTGAATAGGAAAGTGCGTCAGAGTTGATTAGGGGAGTGGAGAATGGAGAGTGGATAAATTGAACAGTCAGGGGCATAAGTTCGGTTACCATGAAAATCAGACTCTATCTATCCATCACTGTCCCCCAACCCCCGTTTTTTCTCGTCTGCCAATCGACCTAAAAGGGATATCACACTAGGATATTTTTCTTCCGCATTCTACCTCCAACTTCTATTTGTATAACTAGAATATGCCAACTATTCGTATCGGTTTACACTCTCTTAGTTCATCGTTCAGTTTTCCTATACATGTCGGAAAGATAATTTGATATTTGGGGATTTGAAAAATGAAATATAACCGAAGTCGTTTCTACTCAAACGAACTCTGAAGTGTCATTTATCAACCACAATTCACTTTAATTCTAAGCCATCAGCATGTATGCCTCCTCGAGTTTCTCGATGTTGATGACTCAGAATTAAAGTGGTTGGTTAAATGTAAATCTGTGCACTGGGACCCATTCAGTGTTGTACAAATACATACATACATACATATATATATATATATATATATATATATATATATATATACATATACATATATATACATATTTGAGTCATTTTGACATTTTTAAATAAACTCTCCTACTGGGATTCGAACCCTCGCCAGAGCGGCTTACTTCGTAGAAGGTGAGGTGGTGTGATGGAGTGACGGTACGGTCCTCGCCTCCTACGAAGCAAGCCGCTCTGGCGAGGGTTCGAATCCCAGTAGGAGAGTTTATTTCCATATATATACAGATATATATAGATATATATATATCTCTATATATATATATATATATATATATATATATATATGTATATATTCGTTCTGGATTTTTTAAGTCATGACAGTTTGTGATGTGCAGTGCTAATACTAATAAAAGGATAAGATCAATAAAAGACACTGACCTAAAGGAGTCGGAAGGTAAGATGTAGTTAGGTAGTTGTTTTTAGTATATGGTTATGTTTTCTATGGGTTTAGTAATAAGTATACAGTCGT
>NC_134779.1:53403622-53408622 GCF_046742065.1 Oratosquilla oratoria | reverse complement strand
CACACATATATATATATATATATATATAAATATATATATATATATATATATATATATCGTGTGTGTGTGCGCTCGCGCGTACGTGTATGCGTGTTTATACAGCATATTACCTAACGTTTGACGCTACTATTTTTTGACTACCTGTGTGCGTGTTTATACAGCATATTACCTAACGTTTGACGCTACTATTTTTTGACTACCTGTGTGCGAGCGCGAACCAACACACGCGTACACACACACACACACACACACACACACACACACACACACACACACACACACACACACACACACACACAAACACACACACATACCTCCAGTAACACACACAAGTTACTCAGGCCAACTTGTGGTTCTTCCAGCAGTCGTAAGGATTCATAATGAACCCCAAGGGCTCTGCTTGGGGGGGGAGGGGGGTGATGGTGTGGCCGAGGGGTTGGGTAGCTTGCTCAAAGAATGCGTCCCTGGGGTTGGTGGGGGGGGGGGAGAAAGGGATTTTTTTTTTTTTTTTTGAGTGAAGTGTCCGTCCCACGGGCTTTGTTTGAGCCCGTGAAACAGGTTACATATGTTCTTGAAAGGCAAGTTTCTCCATTGGGGAGGTTGTGGGGGGGGGGCGTGTCAGGAGGGACATTCCTGATAGTGCCTCCTGACGAAAATGAAGACTCGGGCTCGATCCCAAACGGTCACACATCCTAGCTATGCGTGGACGCAGATGTGGATTCCGGGACGCATGTAAGCGGCTCAAGGTGTAGACAGGTAATCTCCCCTTCCGTCCATCCATTCAAGTGGAACATTTTGTGGATTTTGTTCAGGTTGTTCGTAGGCCTCCTCCCTTTCCTCTTCCTCCTCCCTCCTCCTCCATTTCCTCCTCCCTTTCCTCCTCCCTTTTCTCCTCCACCTTCTCCCTTTCCTCCTCGACAGGCAATTGTCTTGAGCGGCTTGGACGTTTGCCGGTTAAAGTTAACCCTTTAAGGCTTAAACTGGGTAGATCTGTAGAGATATCGAAAAGGGAGATTAAGGTTTAATGGGATTAATATTCTTTTCCTAATCCCCCCTGATTTTTTTTCAATAATTTTGATTTTTTTAATATTATCTTATTTCATTCACGTATCTTTTATATGTTTTTATTTTTATTTACTATTTTCCATATATCCGGAAACCTTGACATTATTCATGTCAAGGAAAATCCTCTTATATTAAGATTTTTTACATAGCTTTATGCCCCGCAAGGTCACCTTTCTCATAAGTCTATTAAGATTACTAACATAGGACAAAAAAAAAAAAAAAATAAAATAAAATAAATAAATAATTCTATTATAAGTAACACCACCCCTCCCCCCCTTCCGGAACCTCCACCCTAATGCCGGAAGCAACCCTCTCCTTCAGGAAACTTCCGGAAGGTCCCCAAGTCCGGACAGAAACGACGGAAGCACAAAACGTCCGTCTCTTGTTTCCTTGAAGCGACGGGCTCCCATCTGGATCGACCCGGGTTAAGGGGATCCAGTTTTGACCCAAAATTTCGACCTCGGCCAAGTCCGGCATTGTCTCTCCTCTTCCTCCCTCCTCCTCCTCCTCCTCCTCCTCCTCCTCCTCCTCCTCCTCCTCCTCCTCCTCCTCCTCCTCCTCCTCCTCCTCCTCCTCCTCCTCTTCCTCCTCCACCTCTAACTCCTCCTCCTCCTCCTCCTCTTCCTCCCCCTCCTCTTCCTCCTCCACCTCTAACTCCTCCTCCTCCTGTTTCTCCTCCACATCCTCCTCCTCCTTTTCCTTCTCTCCTTTTCTCCTTCCACCTCCTCCCCTTCCTTGGGGCCCCTGCTTCTCTTCTTCCTCCCCCTCCTCCTCCTCCTCCTCCTCCTCCTCCTCCTCCTCCTCCTCCACCTCCTCCTCCTTAGGGTCCAAGCTTCCTCCTTCTCCTTAGGGTTGCTGCTTCCTCCTCCTCCTTCTCCTCCTCTCCCACTCCTCTTCTTTGATCCCTTCTGCTTCCTCCTCCTCTCCCCTCCACTCTTCGGGTTCGTTGCTTCTTCGTCTTCCTCCTCCTCCCCCCTCCTCCTCCTTCTCCTCTGTTTCCTGTCTTAACACAACTTGTGACTCTATAAGTGCTTCCGCCTCCGGTGGTGACTTGAGTTTTAGTTCCTGCTGCCGCCTGGCGATTTACATTCATTCCCGCGACGATTCTCCCTTTTCCTCAGCCGTAACCAGCGTTTCTATCCTTGAGGACAATATCCCACCAAGGAGATGGAGCCACGGAGGTGGTGAAAGGAGGGAAGAGACAATAAGTTCCAAAAGTGACCGGCCCAGAACTTATTCTATCAAAATGCTCCAGGAACTTCGTTAACACCCCTACGGACCAGAGGCACGCAGAGAGAGTCCCGGTCGCTTGCTTGTATGGTTCTGCTGTCCCTCCGTCCCGCTGCCGTCCTTCAGTAGGGGGTATCACACTGGGCTATTTTACCTCCGACATCCTACCTCCAACCTCCGTTTGAATAACAAGGATATGACTTCGCTTAAGAACATAACATAAGAACGTAAGAATGAAGGAGACTGCAAGAGACCATAAGGCCTACACTAGGCAGCTCCGTATCCATCACCACCTGTCATCCCCATCCATAAAGTTGTCTAATCGTTTCTTAAAGCAACTGATAGTTTCAGCGCTCACTACATGGTTACTAAGTTCATTCCATTCGTTGACCACCCTATTAGTAAACCAATTCTTGCCTATTTCCTTTTTAAATCTAAATTTGTCCAGTTTATAACCATTACTGCGAGTCCTGCCCTGTTGTTTTAATAAAGACTTCTGCAAGACCATTTCAACAGTATTTCTAACTTCGTACAGGTGTATACAACCTCTTTATTTCGTCATTATATGACGGAAAGATGATGTTTGGAGATTCGGAAAAAAAAAAAAAATAATAACCGAAGTTGTTGTACCGGGTGGCTACAAGAAATGAAAGTCAAAATGTGAGAAGTACACTGTAATCTCTGATACCTCTGACAACTAATGCGTGTGTATACAAAGAGAGCTGGCTCACAACTGACGCCAAGCCGCCAATTTGGCGCGAACAAACATGCATCGCATTTGCGATATCCAATATAATTACAATATACACAATGATTACACATAATTACAATGAATAATAAAACAACAACCAACCAAACATATGACAATTTTATAAAGAGGGGGAAACATATAATTCCCCAAATAAGCAACACACAATTACAATGTACAATAATAATGGTATGATATACAATCATACCACGCTAACACATTGTTTTTATTCCAACGAACTCTCACTTGTCGACGCTGGTGAAGTCTGTGGAAGCCCAACGTGATAACCCTGTAAGGATAGAAGCTCTGGTTAATGCTGACGGAATACAATTTACGATGGTCAGGGATCAACATATTTTGTCGTGGGATTTTATTAATCGAAAAAGAGGACATGTGAGGAAAGAGGACAACCCCCCCCTCCACCAGAAGGTACCACAGAAGTGAATAAAATCACTTGACGACAACTTGGAGGAAATGGAATGAAAGGAGTGGTTAAGGATCATTTTGACGGACAATGCTGCGCATTGTTCACCCTTATGATCAATACCTTGACGAAGTTCATGATTCAAAATTACCGTAGATTACAGTAGATGATTTTTAGTCTCGCGTTCACTTCCTTGTGTAGATTTGTAGTTTGGTATCTACATTAGGGCTTGGTGAGACAAACGAGGAGAGTTGTCTTCGCCTTAATCTCTCAGTCTTCTCTTGTCTTATAAATAAATGCAACCTCCGAGGAAAACTCTGGGAGTTGCCAAAACCTAATATGTACATATTAATTTACAAGTGGTGCCATGCGCTGATCGGGAAAGGTTGGTCAAGTATGTTGGAGAGGTCTATTGTCTCGCCAAGTGTTGGGCGTTATCCGAAAAGCCTGGCTCCCTGGTCACTGGAGACAATGAGAAGTCCCAGCACAGTGGAGAATCCCACTGAGAGTTGGTTGAAGACGTCGGAGTTCCTTTTCACACCATATGCGTGCTTGCGCGCGTGTGCACGCTAGACACCTAAAAGATTGATTCTTGCTTTCAATGATTTTGCAACACTTGCGGATTCGAGTCCCGCACTTCCCTCCGATTACCAGCTGTTACCTGCCCCCCCCCCAACAGCCTCTAAAGGGCAAATGTGGCGGTTTCGGCTGCGGCTGTTCAGCGCCTCCTACCGTAAGCACCTCATGGAATACAGGAGATTACAGTGGGTTACGTTGACAGAACATGCCGGTGGAATGTCCAAAACAATGTCGAATTCCGAAAATATCAGTAATAAGAATGATAATAGTAATAATGATAAAACGACAACAACAGTAACAATGTTGAGCTGAGATAAAGTGCCAAATAACAATGAGACACAGAAGTTAGTAAACAAGGTAATTAATGGCTGGTCATTGATTTGGTGTTTGTTTACGTGTTGCAAAACCCTGGGGTCTGTGTGTCTGTGCCTATGTCTGTACACAGTTATGTCGAGGTTGACAAAGGAAACACACACACACACACACACACACACACACACACACACACACACACACACACACACACACACACACACACACACACACACACACATACACACACACACATACATAGTGATAGCGTTCACAACTGCGGTTTCAGCGGTCGAGTTGGAATCCCGCCCAGGGCTGAAATAATTTCAGTATCGCTGTACTGCGAGTCGTTACTCCAACTCTCGTCGGGGAGTTGGAGGTGTGTCTCCGTGTAAGGTCACATTACTCATAGATCGGTCATATATGAGCTCTAGGCTCTCTTCCGGGAGGGGAATTGCTCGATCACGAGTCCGACACGTGATCCAAGACTATGGTGAATTACACACCACATGCGTGCCGTTGTTACATAGATACAAGTAATTTATTATTATTATATTCTTATTTTTGTTAAATTGTTATCATTAATATTATTATTATTTTGAATATCATTATTTTGCCATTAATGCCATTCTTATTCATGTT
>NC_134779.1:53363622-53388622 GCF_046742065.1 Oratosquilla oratoria | reverse complement strand
GCAGAGCGCTTTCGTGTATTCACTGAAGATGTGAATACACGAAAGCGCTCTGCTTAAATAGTTTTTCTTCGTGGTCAACCTTGCATTTCCAAGAACACACGCTTCCAGTGTTTTCCTGCATATACACACATTTTTAGAAAATTGTATATAACGTGTGCAGGATGTGACAATATAGATACAAACATATTCATACTCACCATACACTCACAGACGAAATCCCTCCAATGCGCTCAGTGTTCTATATGTATTTCTCAGCATATATACTATCTAATCCAGCCGGCTTAATCCGTCGTTTTGAAATACAACAAAGGTTGTATCGTTGTTTAGGGGATATGTCGGTGGTCCTGTAATGAACCATTAAGACGATATGAAAATTTCACAATGTGTGTTTATATATATATATATATATATATATATATATATATATATATATATATATATATATATATATATATATATGTCGGTGCGGTGATCGTTTCCCCTTAGTTATATACTCGACTCCTGAATGCTTACATGAACGTGCTAAAGAGTAATAATGAGCTCAATTTGTGTATTTGATTGTGGGTCTCTGTATACCTCTCTTTCTCTCTTTCTCTCGCTGTCTCTCTCCCTCTCTCCTCCCGTCTCTCTCTTTCTCTCTGTGTGTGTGATTCATTTTAGTCGTGGATCACGTGTTGGACTCATGATCAACACCTATTACCTTCCCGGATGAGAGCTCAGAAGTCATACATTGCCCGGTCTGTGGGTAATGCTGTGACCTTACCCCCCCCACACACACACACGCACACACACACACCAACACCTTGCTCATGGGCGAGAGTGACAGCTTGCAGTAATGTTTCTTTAAGCCCTGGGCAGGGATCAGAGTCACAACCGCCGAGTTATCATTGGTGTATAATAATAATAATGATAATAATAATAATAATAATAATAATAATAATAATATACGGTTTATTGGGTGTAGCAGCATTACTGCTGAAAATATACAGCCTGCAAGATTATAACATTATAAAACTATGGCAGTGAAAAGATGTTACAAGCATAAAAAAAAACAATAATCTAAGGAATAGCTATGTTGTACAACACTTATATATATATATATATATATATATATATATATATATATATATATATATATATATATATATATGTGTGTGTGTGTGTGTGTGTGTGTGTGTGTGTGTGTGTGTGTGTGTATGTGTATGTGTGTGCGTGTGTGAGTCGTAATAGTACTGTATGTGGAGTATGCCTTGTGGCTAGACTGCCTTAGGGCAATGGAGTGAGACGGTGGAGGGGGAGAGGGAGAGGGTCGTTCATATCTGCAGGTGTTGGTTGCGTTGACAGGTGTTCACAACTTTTGGAACAGGGTATCACACTCTATCTCTCTGTCTCGCCCCCCCTGTCTCTCTCTCTCTCTCTCTCTGTCTCCCCCTCTCTCTCTGTCTCCCCCTCTCTCTCTCTCGCTGTCTCCCCCCCCCTCTCTCTCTCTCTCTCTGTCCCCCCCCTCTCTCTCTCTCTCTCTCTCTCTCTCTCTCTCTCTCTCTCTCTCTCTCTCTCTCTCTCTCTCTCTCTCTCTCTCTCTCTCTCTCTCTCTCTCTCTCTCTCTCTCTTTCACTCCTCCTTTTATTCAGTTGTTGGGGGCAAATTCAATACAATCTTTCCCCCTAACCAGCCCCTCCCCTCTCCCCCCAAGCTCCCTCTCCCTCAGCCTAGTAACCCCCCTTCCCCTCCTCCCCCAGCCTAGTAACCCCCCTTCCCCCTCCCCCAGCCTAGTAACCCCCTATCCCCCCTCTCCCTCCCCCTCACAAACTGCATAAGATCGTCTGTGTTCAATGTTATGACTTACCAACTTACAGAATCTTCCTCGTTTTGGGAGGGGTTGCCTGAACTAAAGGTTAAAGAGGGAGGGGGAGGGGCGAGGGAGGGGGATGTCTCCTACCATGCTTTATCATGGCTGTCGGCAGCCGATTTTATTTCAACAACGGGTGATTCCCGCCAGTCCATTATCTCGTTCTGTTGCTGTCAGCTGATTGTAAACATAGAGAAACAGTCTCCCTGCTTGTGTGTGCTGTTGCTTGATGTTCATTTGAGTAGAAGAGTACCTTACAGTAGCTAATATAGGAGTACCGTATAGTAGCGCATCATTATCCCCTTAGTAGTGAGGGGGTCTATTTTTGGTATCTATTTATTTATTTATTTATTTATTTATTTATTATTCAAGAAACGTCTGGACGAATGTATTGCGCAGTTGAATTCAGACCTGCACCTGTGTACCTACAAATCTCCCCCCCACCCCTGCACCCTCCTCCTCCTCCTCCCCCTCCTCCTCCTCCTCCCCCTCCTCCTCCCCCTCCTCCTCCTCCCCCTCCTCCTCCTCCCCCTCCTCCTCCCCCTCCTCCTCCCCCTCCTCCTCCTCCTCCTCCTCCTCCTCCCCCTCCTCCTCCTCCCCCTCCTCCTCCTCCTCCTCCTCCCCCTCCTCCTCCTCCTCCTCCCCCTCCTCCTCCTCCCCCCCTCCTCCTCCCCCTCCTCCTCCTCCCCCTCCTCCTCCTCCCCCTCCTCCTCCTCCCTCTCCTCCTCCTCCCTCTCCTCCTCCTCCCTCTCCTCCTCCTCCCTCTCCTCCTCCTCCCTCTCCTCCTCCTCCCTCCTCCTCCTCCCTCTCCTTACTCTTCTCCTCCTCCTTCACCATCCCCTCCCTCTTACTACCTTCCCTCCATCCACCTCCCCCCCTCTGCCACTTCTCCTGTTACTCTCCTCCTCCTCCTCCTCCTCCTCCTTCACCATCCCCTCCCTCTTCCTTTCTCCCCTCCCCCTCCTACTACCTTCCCTCCCTCCACCTCCCTCTCCCTCTTCCTCCTCTCTTCCTGTTACTCTCCTCCTCCTCCTCCTCCTCCTTCATCATCCCCTCCCTCTTCCTTCGTCCCCCTCCCCCTCCCTTCCCTCCATCCACCTCCCCCTCTCCTCTTCCACCTCTCCTGTTACTCTCCTCCTCCTTCTTCACCATCCCCTCCCTCTTCCTTCCTCCCCCTCCCCTCCTACTACTTTCCCTTCCTCCCTCTTCCACCTTCTCTCCTGTTACCTTCCCTCCCTCCACCTCCCCCCCCCTCTTCCCTTCCCTCCTCCTCCTCTTCTCCACCCGGCCTGGAGCTATGATCGATGGATATTCAAATGTCTTGGTGTGATCCTTCTTTCGCCAGAATAAAATTATTTAATTTGTTATAATTATGGAGACGAAATAAAATCATCTGGCGGCAGTCAGATTACAAGGGAAATGTGCCACCTGGTAAGGAAGGGATTATTTACACTAGTTTAGGTTGAGGGCAATTGGAGAGATCGACTAGTTAGTTTCATCCATTGGCTAGTTAATATGTGTTCTCAGAGTTGCCCCTTAGGTGAATGAAATCGCGTATTGGCAGTTAAGTTAAACGACTGCTGAAGCTGTTAATTGCATTGCAGAAGTTAACAGGGTTACATTACGTTGAAGAAAGTCTATATTCCGTTTTCTTTCCACCATTTTGAAAAGTGAGGTTGATTTTCAGTGCGAACAGCTCGTTCGTCGTTCGTCACCATTGCGAACTTGACCTTCTGGTTCTGTGATACTTTGGTGTCTGCTGTGTTCAGTGTCTGCTGTGTTTAGTGTCTGCTGTTTTGTGTTTGCTGTGTTTAGTGTCTGCTGTGTTTAGTGCCTGCTGTGCTTAGTTTCTGTTATGTTTTGTGTCTGCTGTTTTGTGTTTGGTGTGTTTAGTGTCTGCTGTTTTGTGTGTGTCTGCTGTGTTTAGTGTCTGCAGTTTTGTGTCTGCTGTTTTGTGTCTGCTGTGTTTTGTGTCTGCTGTGTTTAGTGTCTGTTGTGTTTTGTGTCTGCTGTGTTTAGTGTCTGCTGTGTTAAGTGTCTGCTGTGTTTAGGGTTTGCTGTGTTTAGTGTCTGCTGTTTTGTGTCTGTTGTGTTTTAGTGTCTGCTGTATTTTGTGTCTGCTGTGTTTAGTGTCTGCTGTGTTTAGTGTCTGTTGTGTTTTGTGTCTGCTGTTTTGTGTTTGCTGTGTTTAGTGTCTGCTGTTTTGTGTGTGTCTGCTGTATTTTGTGTCTGCTGTGTTCAGTGTCTGCTGTGTTTACTGTCTGCTGTGTTTAGTGTCTGCTGTTTTGTGTCTGCTGTGTTTAGTGTCTGCTGTGTTTAGTGTCTGCTGTTTTGTGTCTGCTGTGTTTAGTGTCTGCTGTTTTGTGTCTGTTGTGTTTTGTGTCTGCTGTGTTTAGTGTCTGCTGTTTTGTGTCTGCTGTGTTTAGTGTCTGCTGTTTTGTGTCTGCTGTGTTTAGTGTCTGCTGTTTTGTGTCTGCTGTGTTTAGTGTCTGCTGTTTTGTGTCTGCTGTGTTTGGTGTCTGCTGTTTTGTGTATACTGTGTTTAGTGTCTGCTGTTTTGTGTATACTGTGTTTAGTGTCTGGCGTTTTGTGTCTGCTGTGTTTAGTGTCTGCTGTTTGAAGTTGAAATCTTATGTCGTGTGTTACAGCCAAGTCGTTGCAGTGCGTGCGTGCGTGTCTACATGTTCTTGTGCATGCATTTGCTTGGAAACCACTTGCACGAATGACTGTGAAAGTTGCGTGCTTGGAGTGGGGGGCTTGAGGATGGAGTGGGAAGGATGGGGGGGGAGATGGAGTGTTTTTTATTTTATTTTATTATATTTTATTTATTTTCATTTATGTCTTTATTTTAGTTGATGTTTGTTTTGCAAGACTAGCCTGGACTCTTTTTGTGATCGTTCTAGATACTGTTTAGCAATTTTATTAAGTCAAGGGAAATAAGTGTCCGCAGTAAAAACGTTATTTATATATATACATATATATATATATATATCACAACAAAGTTATGTTGTAGCACATTAGTAAAATAATACTGATAACCCACTTTCGGAGAAGAATAAGCGAAAGTATAAAGATCTGTATATTTCGATCACTAACTGTGATCCTCTTCACATCTGCTGAAGAGGATCGCCACAGTTAGTGATCGAAATATACAGATCTTTATATGTATATATATATATATATATATGTATATATAATATACATATATATACATATATATATATATAATATATATATACATATATATATATATATGTATATATATATATATATATTACAGGTGAAAAATGTAATCACACATTTGTCAATCACGTTAAAAAACCAATGTTGGAGTAGAAAAGACTGGAGACGGGGACTATATATTTCGATTGCAAACTGCAATCCTCTTCAGTAGATCATCTACAGTGGTTTTTAACGTGATATATATATATATATATATATATATATATATATATATATATATATATATATATTTATTTATATATATATATGATGTATGTATATATATATATGATGTATGTATATATATATATATGATGTATGTATATATATATATATGATGTATGTATATATATATATATATATATATATATCTTTACCACATGCGCAGTAACTCCCCCCCCTCCACCTCCTCCTTAGGAATATTCCTGGATACACGTTTGAATACCTGCTTGCGTGTTGCGTCATGAGAAGTGCATATAAAGAGACGGCGGTTCACTCTGTGTCGGAACAGTTGGTAGCTCTGGAATCGCGTTCAATTGAATACAGATCCGGACAGATATTATCGTATTGATAGTTATCAAGGGCTGCCCCACAGGTGATTGAACTTCCTTAAATAAGTGGGGAGGAGGAGGAGGAGGAAGAGGAGGAGTAAGGGGGGATGGGGGTGAGGGGAAGTTGAAGAAGAAAATTATCTTTCTTGAGTCGGAATACGGTACGGTGCTTTGGTTCGGGTGAAGCCCCGTGTATTCATTGTGTTTTATATATGCATATATATATATTTTCTCATGTGAATAGGGAAATAGGGTTATGGGGGTGACGTGTGATGTTGTTTTGATCTGTTCGTGAAAGAAGATTTAGTTTTTTTCTGTCTGTCGAAGTCAGTCTGTCGCTCTTTCGGATACATTGTTTTGGCTCCACAACCAACCGAGCGGGCAACTAACGCCGAGTGGCCAAGGTGTTGGTGGAGTAGGGAGAGGAGGAGAAGGAGGAGGAGGAGGAAGAGGAGGAGGAGGAGGAAGAGGAAGAGTTGGATTGCACTGGGGATATAAGGCATATTCCTGTGCTCCACGTCCTCCTCCTCCTCCTCCTCCTCCTCCTCCTCCTCCTCCTCCTCCTCCTCCTCCTCCTCCTCCTCCTCGCCTCCCTCCCCCTCCCCCCTCCCCCTTGCCTCCCTCCTCCTCCCCCTCGCCTCCCTCCCCCTCCCCCTCGCCTCCCTCCCCCTCCCCCTCGCCTCCCTCCCCCTCCCCCTCGCCTCCCTCCCCCTCCCCCTCGCCTCCCTCCCCCTCCCCCTCGCCTCCCTCCCCCTTCCCCTCCTCTTCCTCATCCTCCTCAGCCCTCCTGCTGCTCCTCCTCCTCCTCCTCAACCTCGCTTCCCTCTCCCTCCCCCTCCTCTTTAGCCCTTCTGCTCCTCTTCCTCATCCTCCTCACCCCTCCTGCTCCTCCTCCTCCTCCTCCTCCTCAACCGCTACCTCCCCTCTTCCTCGTCCTCCTTCCTCCTCTTCCCCCTCCTACTCATCCTTCCTCTTTCACGGCCTCGTCATCGTACTCGTACTCGTACTCGTCATCGTACTCGTCCTTACCCTCCTCCTCCTCCTCATCCTCCTCATCCTCCTCTTCTCCTCCTCCTCCTCCTCTTCTCCTCGTCCAAGGTTACGTATGTTAGTATTTCTGCCTGTGCCTCCATGAACTCTCTAGTATTTCTTTTCTAGTATTTTTTTATAGTACGATGTCTCCAACCGGCTTGGCTCAGCCCCTACGGCAAAAGACCCAAAACACACTTGGCAGACAAATCTTCAGAGTCGCTATGATCCCTTTAAGCGTGTCTCTAAATGAGCTCTCGAGGTTCTAGGCTCGAGTGTGTAACTAGGAATTTTTTACTTTTGATACGGGAGGTCCATAAATCTAGAAGAGAAGGTAGGTCGATTGAACGTTAAACGGTATGAAAATAACTTCAATAAAGATTGTATGGAATGTGATTTTTTTTTTTTTTTTTTTTTTTTTTTTTTACTTTTTTTTTTTTTTTTGCCTTCATGTACAGTACCTTAATCCATTGAGTCCCACAGATGAGTGCGTGCGTGCGTGCGTGCGTGCGTGCGTGTGTGTGTGTGGTTGTTGGGACTAAATTGCCACCGTTTCTAAGAATTCAAATGCTAGTGGACACCCACATCGTGTATGCAGCAGCGGAGCGACATCTGCCGCGCATGTGCAGAGCCTTCCTCAAGGCTCGCGATGTTGTGTTGTAGGCACCCCACACCCATGAAGTGGCCAAGAATATATCTCCTCTTGACAGGTCCTTAAAATCATCGACATTTGCGTCTCTTCTGAATTTCTTATTTGTTTATTGCCTTTTGTTTAATTATCTGTGTGTTTATTGCAAATTGTTTTATTTGTTCAGATTCTTTTTTAATTTATGTCCATGAGGGTTTTCGAAAGTGTGTTAAATATGGTTAGACTGTGGTTAACATCGGTTGAGTTAGGCTTGGGTTGGTTACTGCATCGGTTCCACAGTCGGGGAGGGACCCTTTAAGAAACAATTAACCTCTCGAGTGGAGAAGACTTGCTCAATTATATACACAACCTTACCCAAGACGCGACCTGTTGCTTATGCGCACATCGTCTGCGCAGACTGTTGCTGCGTGCTGATAACCTGTATTGTTTGCTCAGTGTGTCTATGTGTGTGCGCGTGCTCGCGTGCGTGTGCATTTGCCTAGTTGTATTACACGGGAAAGGAGCTATGCTCGTAGTGACCCGTCTTTGTATCTCTCGTCATCTAGTTTGTTCTTAAATTCTTTTATGGGTTTTGCACTTTTTTTTTTGTGTCCTCTTGTTCTTCTTCTGTCCCAGTTCAATCAATCTTCTCTGTCTAGTGTGTGTGTGTGTGTGTGTGTGTGTGTGTCAGTGTGTGTGTGTGTGTTTGTGTGTGTGTGTTTACCTAATTGTATTTTACGAGAATGGGAGCTATGCTTGTGGTGCCCGTGTTTGTATCTCTTGTGTCTAATTTGCTCTTAAATTCGTGTGTGTGTGTGTATGTGTGTGTGTGTATGTGTGTGCGTGTGTTACTCTACTCTGCATTACAGATTTATTCCAGAATGTATGATACACATTTTTGTTTTTCGTATTTTTTCTTTTAACATATTCTACTGGTTTCAATTCGTGCTTGAGTGTATATTTGTCCTTAGTGTGCATGAATATTCAGATTTTCAATTCTGTAAGGTGAGAGGTGGTGAGCCTTATGTGTAGTGGTTGTAAGGACGACTTTTCTCTGGTTTTGCCAGAGCCGCATGCAGAAAATTTCCTCGATATTAGGCGGTTTGCTTAGGGAGGTGGGCTGGGGATGGAAGGTATAAATTTAGATGGATTTATTATTATTATTTATTCATATTTTCACGGGTAGTGGTTGTGGATATATGTATATATATATATATATATATATATATATGTGTGTGTGTGTGTGTGTGTGTGTGTGTGTGTGTGTATGTATGTATATACATATACATACATATATATATGTGTATATATATATGTGTGTGTGTGTGTGTGTGTGTGTGCATGTATATACATATACATATGTATATATGACATAGTTACCTCGGTAACTTTTCATTTAATTTTTTTTTTTTATCTATTTGATTTTTAAGGTGTTAAATGTTCATTAAAGAGAACTAATGTGTCTACAGATTACTTTGCAAAATGAGTTCTATGGAGTGTTCGAACCTGACATCTTGTGGCTTTTGTGTGCGTGTGCGCGCGTGCAGGCTGGGGCGTCTACAGGATTGAATGTCTCCTTCAATCATCTTGGAACATGATAAAGTGTGTTAGAGTCGAAGTGGATAAGAGACTCATAAACAGGGCCGAAAGAACAACAGTATTCAGTTCAGCATGAATTTTTTTTTACAGTTGTTCATCACACCACACCGACGATTTGATGGATTTGGAAAATGCCAGCATTCAAAAAAAAAAAAAAAAAAAAAAAAATACAAAATCTATCTTCAAATTTAAAACTTCAAAAGAAGAATGGCCACACGAGTCTTTTGAAGTGAGTATTTGAAGTGAACAGATTAATTCTCAAATAGGTCCCTCCTGACTTTGCACATTGTAAACTGACATGGGACGCGTGGCAGTAGTCTCTTCAAGCTCTGAGCCCTGCGTATGTATGTGTGTGTGTATATATATATATATATATATATATATATATATATATATATATATATATATTACAGGTGAAAAATGTAATCACACATTTGTCAATAACGTAGAAACCACTGTTGGAGTAGAAAAGACTGGAAACGGGGAATCTATATATTTCGATTGCAAACTGCAATCCTCTTCAGTAGATACAAATAAGAGAGAGGGCATACTGTTTAAGTAGCACCCTTAACAAAAGAAAGGGGAACATGGGAAGATATCTCTACCCTCTTCTCACTCCGTATGTGAGGTCAGGAGGCAAATGAGCTTTCACTAGGTTGGAGATGAAGAGTCCGGACATCATGTCCGGGGACCATTGCCCCTTTGAAATATTGTGACAAGTTGATGAAGGTAGAAAAAGAAGTCACGGGTCTAGTTCCTGAGTTTATTCCTGACCAGTTTCGCTCAATGCTTCTTCTGAAGAAGCATAGAGCGTAACCGGTCAGGAATAAACTCAGGAACTCGGAACTAGACCCGTGACTTCTTTTTCCATCATATATATATATATATATATATATATATAAATATATATATATATATATATTATATATATATATATATATATATATATATATATATATATACACACAGGGTGCGTAATGTATTTGAGGACATATATTCTTTTTACTATAGCATCATACTATTTGAATTTATATATTCTATGTTTCAGATGTAGTAATAACATGTCTTCAGAGTACACAATAAATGGAGAGGCACGCAGTTACCGTGGCCATGAAGGTGTTGAACATAGCGATTTAGAAATAGCACAATTTCTAAAAGTCGCCAGATCCTTCGTCTAGAAATTTTGCAAAGAGCTAGAGGCCAGAAATGGAAACATATAAAACATTCTAGATGCATAGATACCATTAGAACAACTGAATGTATTCGGCAAGTTCAGGAAACCATTGATGGGAATCGCAGAAGATCGATGGAACAGCATTTGTCAGAAGGAACAATCCAGTGTTGTCCGCGAAGACGTTAGTCTTAAGGGGCATTTAGACGGCCAAACGGTTTGACAAACCCGGTTTGTCAAACAGGTGATCGAAGTGATGTTTGACCGTGTGAATAGGATATTTGGTTGTCAAACACGTTCGACAAACGTGTTTGACGACCAAATACCCCCTTTCACATGGTCAAACATCACTTCAAACACTTGTCAGACAAACCGGGTTTGTCAGACTGTTTGACCGTGTAAATGGCCCTTTATGTAATGAGAAAATACCATTTTATGTCACAAAGAATAAGACAAAAACGCTTATTGATATCCAAAAGGCTATTAAACAAACTTAAACACCCTGAAGAGAAGGATGTTGTTTGGTTCTTGTTAGACGAGAGAATCCTTGATCAAGATCAGAAAGTTTAAAAGAAGAAATGGCAGATGGTTATGTGGAAACTCTTCGGAAGTTCCAAGAAAAATACAAAATATCCTGCAACTGCCATAGTTCTGGGGGTGATAATCAATGGAGGAACATTTGATGTCTCCTCGCTTCTTTCCAAAAGTCTACATTGATGTTCTGGAAACAGTGGGATAACCCCTGGATCGATAATAGGAGGAACGGAAGACCTTACGCGTTTCGACAAGACTCGGCACCATCACAGATGGCTAGAGCAGAGCAATGCAGGAATGGATGGCGGAAAATTTACGTGATCATGTAACCCCAAACGTTTGGCCTCCTTCCTCCGCAGATCGCAATCGGAATATGGGGCGTAGTTGAGAGAGTGAGAGAGAGAGAGAGAGAGAGAGAGAGAGAGAGAGAGAGAGAGAGAGGGGGGGGGGGTTAATGAGCACCTTCATAACACTAAAGAATCCTTAAAAGACTCAATGGTAAAAGTAAAGTCCGATATTAAATATTAACCAGAACCAATTGAATAGAGAATGTTGACGAGTCAGACCACCCATAGAAGCCGGTATCAAAGTGTGTGTGTACGTGCGTGCGTGGATGTTTCCAAAGGTTTGTTTTCATTTACTTTATTTTTCCAAACATTATTTTTACGTTGTTGGCACAGACGCATACACACATGTATATTATTGTTATTGTTATTATTATTATTATCATTGTTGATTTTATTCTTAGTATTATTATTGTTAATTATTATTATTATTATTATTATTGTTATTATTATTGTTGATTTTATTCATAGTATTATTATTGTTGTTATTGTCATTATTATTATCATTATTATTATTATTGTTATAATTATTATTATTATTATTATTATTATTATTATTATTATTATTATTATTATCGTGATTTTATCCTTAGCACTATTATTGTTGTTGTTGTTATTACTATTATTATTAATGTTATTATTATTATCATTGTTGATTTTATTTTTAGTATTATTATTGTTGCTGTTATTATTATTATTATTATTATCATTGTTAATTTTATTCTTAGTATTATTATTGTTGTTGTTGTTATTAATAATATCATTATTGTTGCTATTACTGTTGTCATATCCAATGGTACATCCTTATTATTGATTAGGGTGGGAGACACGATCAAGTCTTACCAACCTAATTCTTCATTAGTTTATTTGACGGGTTCTTGATTTCATTTGTCTGTTTCTCGTGTATGGTGGTGTAACATACGGGTCTATATTACTGGACTAGGTGACTCAGGGAGAGACTGACACTCGGCGTGGCTTATGCCCTTTATTCTATTGGATACTTGCGCGTCGGCCTAAGGACTGACGTGGCGTGGTCCTCACGTGGGGGACCGAACGCGAAGGCCTAGCGACGCGCTACAGTAGAAGTCTGACTGACTGACTAACTGACTGACTGAATCCCCTGCCCGCTCGGGGCAGGCGGTGTATATACCCAGGGCCGATCTGACACCTTGACCAGACGCGACCTAATTGGGGTGACCCATCCTAGCCTTCGAGCGTTGAGTCAGGTCCGACTGTCACACAACTCATCATGCATCAATTTGCACCTACAAGCATACTTGTGGGGTACATGTACACCGCAGTGGCGATGCGTAAATAGATGTTTACAAAGCCATATTTTGTAGTTGACCAACGTTGTGGACTGTCTCGCGTCGCTGTATTAAGACGAAAAAGGTTAACATCTAATTGAATAGATTGATGCAAAGGTAGATTTTGAGGTAGATGGAGTGTCGTATAATGTGTGTTTTGGGATGGAGTTGTTGCCATGGGCTGTAGTTTACCAGCGCTTCTGTCCTTGTCGACACGCTCATTTTAAGCCTTGTTCACACTAGCGGTTTGAACCGCGCGGAAACCGCGGCGGTACCGCTGAGTCAAAGAGAAACTGCGTAGTTGTGTGTGAACCCTCCATTGACAAATATTGAAACCGCTAGTGTGAACAAGGCCTTAGATTAAGGATACTGAAAAGAAAGTTGAGAAACTATTTGAGTAGATTGATGCAAAGGTAGAATTTGTGGTAGATGGAGTGTTGTACAATGTGGTAGGTTATTTGTGCTTTGTCGAGGTGTCCATCCGTTTGTGGCTGTTATTATGACGCTTTATGTCGTATTTTCTGATCGTGAGCGCATTAAGAGATTGCGCTCATTTTAAACCGATATCCTCAACCCAAAATATATTTTTATATATTTCCAGTGGATAGGCCAAAAAGACTGGTGTCCGTGTGTGTGTGTAAGTACATGTGTATATGTGTGATTCACCACCATGGTCTTGGATCACGTGTCAGACTCGTGATCGACAGCTATTTCCCTCCCGAAAGAGAGCTCAGAGCTCATACATAACCGATCTATGGGTAATGCTGTGACCTTACACGCACCCCCCCCCAACTTCCCGCCCACGATACTGAAATTATTTTAGCCCTGGACGGGATTCGAACCCGGACCTCCGTAGTGGCAGCCGGGAACTCTACCACTGCGCCATCGTGTGTGTGTGTGTGTGTGGAATTTTTTCTTAGCTCAGCGAGAGTACAGGAGGACGGAACCATTCTCTCGACTGTTCTGACAACACCTTTGTGTGTGCGTGTGTATGTGTGTGTGTGTGTGTGTGTGTATGTTTGTGTGTGTGTGTGTGTGTTTGTGTATGTGTGTCAGTGTGTGTGTAGCGGTGTAGATTGGTGAATAGATTGAGTATGCGGGTGGGAGGAGGTAGAGAGAGACTGAGAGAGAGAGAGAGAGAGAGAGAGAGAGAGAGAGAGAGAGAGAGAGAGAGAGAGGGGGGGTGAGAAAGGAAGAGATCATTTTTGCCCCTGAGTGACTCTCTCTCTCTTCCTCTCCCTCTCTTTTTCTCCCCCTCTCCCCCTCTCTTTTTCTCTGTCTCTCCTCTCCTCTCCCCCTCCCTCCCCCTGTCTACCCCCCTCTTTCTCTATCTATCTACGAGTATCTCTCTTTCTCCGTCTCTCTCCCCCTTTCCTCTTTCCCTCCCTCCCTCTCTGCCCCCCCCCCTCTCTCTGTCTTAGGAAATAAGAATGAAGGAGAGTGCACGAGACCATAAGCCCTACACGAGGTAGTGTCATGTCTATCACCATCTGTTGTCTATACCCATAAAATTATTTAATCTTCTCTTAAAGCAACCTGTCAAGATTTTGGCTGGAAGGTAAACACTGCTGGGGAAAACAGTTTAAGTTGAAAGTTAGGCACCCACGAGGATAATATGCATCGCCCTGGTTGCGAGAAAAGTTTGTGGGAGAGACGGCGAAGGAGGTGATGATGACTACGCTTTGAAGTCGTGTCCCACGGGGGAAGGGGGGAGGATGATATTAAGACGGAAGCAGCGAGCTAGGCTCGCAGCGTAATGCTCCGAGGTGATCTGAGTCTTGGGCGATTCCGTCCAACTTGTAAACTCTTAATTGACGCGAGGGCAAATTGTCGATATCTGAGAAGCCAGACACAATACGTTCTTAGACCGCTGATCTAACCAGGATGGAATGTATGGAGCTGGTACTGCACCTGCGTTCCTCAAAGAATCGTTGTCTGTCCCGACGTAACCGGCCGAGGTGCAGGTGTTCTTGGTCATCGTGGGAACGACAGGGTCCGTTGTTACGCCGCTGTTCTAGCGAGAATGGAATATAGACGGAGCTGGGTACTGCACGTGCATTCCTCAAGGAAGCTTTGTCCTATCCGCAGACCTCAAGAAAGTTTTGTTCGACCTGACGGAGCAAGGTGGGCGGAGGTGTGTTCCCAAGCGACCTCTTGCGGGTCGACAGGGTTGTGGGATGGAGAACTGCTTCACACAACCAATTTCAGCACTCACTACATGGTTACTAAACCTATTCCATTCGTTAACCTCTCTCTTGGTAAACCAGGTCATGCCTATTTCCTTAAACCTAAATATGTTCAATTTAAATTCATTACTACAAGTTCTGCCTAGCTGTTTAAATATAATGCCATTATCACCCTTGTTAAAACCCTTGATTCATTTAAATACCTCATTTAGATCGCCCTACAGTCTTCGTCTTTCCAGGGAGTGTAAAGGTGCCAAAGCCTGTCTTTATAAGGTAAAATTCTAAACCCTTGTATCATTTTTGTCATTCTCTGTATTGATTCGAGTGAATTGATATCCATTCTTTAGGACGGAGACCAACACTGTAGTATCCATTCTTTAGGATGGAAACCAACACTGTGCCGCATAGTCAAAGATGGGTTTAGCTATCGTCTGATTTTCATTATTACTTCTGCGCTTTCGTTTTTTACCATCCTAGCAATAAATCCTAATTCCTTATTAGCCCTAATCCTGGCACTGTTGCACTGTTTCCTGAGTTAAATTCAAGACTCAATAACATTCCCAAGTCGTTTTCACAATATATTTTCTCTAATATGGCGTTATCTAAGCTATACATGTTGGGTTATGTAACCCTACGTTTAACACAGTGCACTTTGAGATATTGAAGTCCATTTGCCATTTCACTGATCATGTAAACCTCTTATTAAGGCTCTCTTGCATTCAGCAAATTTTCCCGACCTAATATGGTGTCTTATTTGAGTGTCCTCCGCAAACTTAGTACCATCACTATTAATCCCATTGTCCAAGTCGTTAATATGAATAATGAATTTTAAGGGACCCAAAACCGAGCCCTGGGGAACTTCACTAGTAACACTACCCCATTTGGATTTTACACCGTTTATGGTGACCCGCTGTTTTCTGCCATTGATCCATGTTCTAATCCATTCAAACACTTTTCCTTCTATACCATGGGCCTTGGTGTTATCTAATAGGGCCACCATGTCGAACGCTTCGCTAAAGTCAAGGTATATAACATCGTAACTCTCATTGTTACCTGCCGCCTTGTAGACATTAATGTAAAAAAGGATGAAATATTAATTACACACGATACTCTGAGTCCCGAACCAAATAACGCCTCTCGCTATGATCCTGGATACTATTTGCTGTTAATTATTCCAACATTTTACCTATAAAAGATGTCTCTCTATCTCTCTCTCTCCTTGCTGAGCTACAAGAGGAACAATCGTTGGCACACATCCAACATGAAGGTGTTGAGTCCAGGTTGTGGTCCTTGTATGTAGGTTGCTCCCGCCTGCACCTGGTTTGACGTGTTTGCCGCAAAAGAACCTTCCCAGCTCTCTCTCTCTCTCTCTCTCTCCCTCTCTCTTTTTTTCCTCTCCTTTCTTTCTAATCGAACGCATCTCCCTGGAAACCGAGCTTCGGTTTCTTTGTTTCACCTGGGTTAATTAGGTCGGGTTTTAAAGCAGCGACTGCCTCGTTGTCGCCCTTAACAATGCCTCATGTTACACTGAGAACATAATTAATCCCTGTGTAAGGTAAGCACCCCCTTTCCCTTTCCGTCCGAAAGTACAAAACCAGTTTGATGCTCGCCAGAAGGAGACTCTTTAAGGGCCACGACTTTACTGATCCATTCAGTGAGCAACCATTGTATGGTTTTAATCGGTTGTCCCCTTATAAGGGGGAGAATTTCTTGCGGTACATATATATATATATATATATATATATATATATATATATATATATATATATATATATATATATATATATATATTATATATATACGTATTTTTGTGTGTATCATAGTGTAGGTTGATTAAAATTGTTTCATCTATGAATGTACGAGGTTCCCCTCCCCTTTAAACCGAATGGAATAATTTGCCGTGAGCCAGAATAAAATCAGAGAATGTATGTATTGTTTATGCATGACATGTGTACATATATATATATATATATATATATATATATATATATATATATATATATATATATATATGTATATATATATTATCAACCACAATGCACTTTGATTCTAAGCCATTAACATGGGGAGACCCGTGGAGGCCAATGGCTTGGAATCAATTAAAGTGCATTGTGGTTGATAAAAATGTATCTCTATCCACTGGAACCCATGCAGTGTTGTACATGTGTATATATATATATATATATATATATATATATATATATATATATATATATATATATATATATATATGTATATATATATATATATATTGAATGATCTAAATAAGGGTCATAAAGTCTCGCCGAGAGTGGGAGAGAGAAAGAGGAGGGAGTGAGGGAGGGAGGGAGGGAGATGACTTCATAGCGACCCTATTGCCCCCTGACGTCGTTCAGGAGAACAAATCCATACTCGCGTCGAGTTCCGTCGCCGCCGACGACGCCGGGCGGGCCTGAGACGCAGTTGACAACTACCCGTGCTGTTAGCGTCAGGTGCTGCCGCCTCTGCAACATGTGAAGGGTCAGGATGCTCCTGCCTACTTTCACTTTAATATCTTAAGATTTTTTTTTTTTTTTTTTTTTTTTTTCTTTAGGGTTGTAGTGCTCTTTGGGTCGTATCCAGCTCCAACGTCCATTTTCTTGATTTATTTTTCTTCTTTTATTTTATTTTTATTTTTTTTACGTCAGGTTAGTCATACGATATGAGACATCTGATATGAACCTTAATTTTATTTATCAGATGCTCTCCGTTTCGTATGCATCAGGTGCTTATATTCTTGGCTCAGGGAGTGGAAATTGAAAGGAGGATAGAACACAACCCACCCGACTGGAGGCCTTTTGGAAACCTAGAGACCCTTAGTTGGTGACGTCATCGCCAACAGGCCTGTTAGTGACGTCATCGCCAACATGTCTCTTGGTGACGTCACTTCCAACAGGCCTGTTAGTGACGTCATCATCCACATGTCTGTCGGTGACGTCATCGTCAACATGTCTGTTGGTGATGTCGCCAACAGGTCTGTTAATGACGTCATCGTCAACATGTCTGCTGGTGACGTCATCGCCAACAGGCCTATTAGTGACGTCACAGCCAACAGCCTTTTGGTGACGTCATCGTTAATAGGTCTGTTGGTGACGTCATCGTTAACAGGTCTGTTGGTGACGTCATCAGACAGTCTAGTGTCTTCATTATTAATATGACCCATCATCCAGGAGGTGCCAAGATAAGAGGGAGGGAAGAGGGTAGAGGGGAGTGGAGTATGTAGGGGATGGAATGGGTGGGAGTGGTTTCTATGCCTTTGTTTTTTGGCTACCTCCCTTGTAAGGGGGAAAAAGCCTTTGGTATATGCATGTGTATGTATTAATATTTATGTTATTATTATTGTTTTATTTTAGTTTATTTAGTGATGTCCTTTATATAGTTTTAGTGTTATTCCTCTATCGTGTCTTGCCTGAAGTGTGTTTACCTCTGAAATAATAACAATAATGATAATAACAGTAATTATGATAGTAATACTACTACCAATAGTAATGGTAATAGTAATAATAATAATATTTATAATAGTAATGATAATAAATATGTGAAATTATAAATAATATAAATTCTATATAATGAGTTATATATATATATATATATATATATATATATATATATGTGTATATATATATATATATATATATATATATATATTTATATTAGATAATAGAATATGTAAAATTAAGTCAATAGATGATATCGATTTTCAATATGGGAATATAGGATTTCAGTGTCCTCAGTTTCTATATTTGTTCATTCAATAATCATAGATTCCCCCTCTAGTCCCGATATTTGTATCCACCCAAGACTTCTAAGAAAGAAATAGGTAAGAACTGCTTTACCAATAGAATGGTTAACAAATGGAATAGACTTAGTAACCATGTAGTGAGCGCTGAAACTATCGGTTGTTTTAAGAGAAGGTGAGGTAACTTTATGGATAGGGATGATAGAGGGTAAGAGACATGGAACTGCTTAGAGTAGGCCTTAAAGTCTTGCAGTCCCCTCTGTTATGTTCTTCCCACGAAAGCCTATTCCGTGATAGCGGGTGGTCTGGTTCCCCCCGAATCTTAATCCTAAACATTGTCCTGAAGAAGACATCATTTAGTGGTCGTAATATACAGAACCCAAATTGTCTCCATTTTTATTTTCTCCAATATTGGGGTTTTTAATCTATTTTTACGACTATGGTTACTGCATTGTTCTGCTATAATTGTATGATCGTATTTCTCCATAACATTGGATTAAACGAGGAAAAAAAAGTGAATTTGCGATGTGCGTTTCTAGGAATCTGTGGAATTGGAGGAACAATTATGTATAGTATATGCAACAATTTTGAGAACATTTGCTTTGTGTACGTTTATCTTGAACTCTTGCAAGGACCGGGGAGGATATTTTTCACACAAATAGAATATATTTTTGGGTAATGCCCAAGAAAGAGCCTCGGCATCGCTTGCTTCAATCAGAATAAGAGTTACTAGCGTCTGCCAGAATGAGATTTTGAAATGTTTACATTGGCCGCTTTGCACCGCACAGTACGAACCATCCTCGAAGGTTCCTCTTTTGCTGAATAAAATCGCATTGCGGCAGCCTGAATAAAGTATATGAAGGGCTGTGGCAGTGAAAGGGTCAGTGTGTGTATATATATATATATATATATATATATAAATATATATATATATATATATATATACATATATACATATTGCAGAAGGATCAATAAAAACACACACACACACACACACACATATTTATATTATATATATGTATTATATATATCTATATATATACATGTATATATATATATATATATATATATATATATATACACGTGTATATGGGGGGTAGTAGTGCTTCTTCGGATAAAATGTTTACACTACAGAGAAACTGGCATTAGATACAGAAAATGTGTGGGGAGTGAAAGGGTGCAACGATAGATCAATTGGTTTGGGTTCAAAGAGACTCGAAATCCTGCGGGCTGGTCAGACTGGCACTCCGTGGGATGCTTCTGGTGATCCGATGTCCCGATTTCTTCTGTTCTCTTGCTGCGTGTACTGCTGTTGACTTTGATAGTTTAATGTCACCTATTCTATTGTTTGTCCATTTGTTGGTAGCTGTGTACAAAGCTTCTACAGATTTTCTTTGTTTCTTAGTGAGATTATTGTGCAGTATGCTTGCTTGTTCATGCCGTAGTCACATGTGATTCACCTTTGGTCTTTGGATCACGTGTTGGACTCGTGATCGACAGCTATTTCCCTCCCGGAAGAGAGCTCAGAGCTCGTATGACCGATCTATGGGTAGTGCTATGTATATAGATTTACCTGTACTCTAGGGAACTGTGAAGCCTATATCAACCTATATCGGCATGTATACGACGAAGCTAAACAGACGCTTGACCTACCATCTCACCTCTGGAGCCTCCAAAAATCATTTTAAGAGAGGAACACCAAACAACCCTCAAAAGAGAAATGCTACTGGAAAATAAGGACATCATATCGAGATGCCAAGATCCACGTCGCCTCCCCATCTTAGAAGCGCTATTCATCAAAGATATGAACCCAAGCCTGAACATCCAGACCTTCAACTGTTAGCGCTACAAAGCAATTAGGAGGAACTCCAACACACACACTGGGAGAGAGATAACCCGAACGGACCAACCAATCAACAGCGCTGAAAGGCCTACCGGCTCCAGCGCTTGGCCTTCAAGCCAAAAATTCCATAAATCAATCAACCAATCAACATCAAGAATCGAATGGAGTACGAAGCTATTCCAGCCCTTAAGTAACATCCATCTGACGAACTCAGTTCGCCAGAGTCTTTAATAGAGACAACCGGAACACTACGCCACTGAAAAAGAGTCAAGAGAATCGAAATCGTGATCGATCTGGCAGCCATAGACGACCTCCTACGGAGAAATCATCTCAGATCTCATGAGAGACGCTAAGACCATCTTAAGAAACATAGAGAATGTCTTAAAGAAAATACATAAAGTAGAGCTGGCAATCACATTTGATTATATATGTATATATACATACATACATACATATACCAAGGCTTTTTCCCCCTTACAAGGGAGGTAGCCAAAAAGGGAGAGGCATAAAATCATTTTCACCCATTATATATATACATATATATATATATATATATAGATATATGTATATATATATATATATATATATATATATATATATATATATATATATAGATATGTGTGTGAGAGAGAGAGAGAAATTCGCTAGTGGACAGCGACATCAATCAGATAATTGTTATGACCGTCGCGCATAGGACTCGAACCTACCTCTAATATATATATACACGCATCTATGTACATAGTTTTAGTATTAAAGAAGAATACATAGTTCAGTGTTTCTCAACTTTTGGTACACCCTGTAGCATCCTTTTCACTATATCTCAAACCTTCTCCCTATTCTCCGTCACCATCATTTTCAACATAAGAACATAAGAATGAAGAACATAAGAACGAAGGAGACTGCAAGAGACCATAAGGCCTACAGTCGTCAGACCTTAAAGGTGAAATATTTTTGTTATTCGATTGAAACGTGACTTTTGTAAGTGCTACGACGTGTACGTCACGTACCTGTGTATATATATATATATATATATATATATATATATATATATATATATATATGTATATATATATATGTATGTATATATATATATATATATATATATATATGTATGTATGTATATAAATACTGTATATGCAAAAAACACTGGGTAAATGAAAAGATTGGTGCCCTAGGTCTCTGTTTATATTGCACCTCTGAAGGTGTCTTGAATAGACGGAAACGTTTGGTCAACAATCTTTTCATTTTCCCAGTATTTATTTATTTATTGTAAATCACGTGTTTATTGTGATTTCATTGCATATATATATATATATATATATATATATATATATATATATATATATATATATATATATATATATATGGGAAACTGCAGGGTTATAAAACACTTGTAGATATGCACTTTAAACCCGCTATCGGAGAAATCATATCAGAAGTACAGGAGATCCGTATATTTCGACTACTATCTGGAGTCCTCTTCAGCAGAATGAAGAATATATATATATATATATATATATATATATATATATATATATATATATATATATATATGTATATATATATATAATCTTTTCTTTCTTTTATGTAGCCATGAACATGAATGATCGGGTGCACAATAGGGATTCCCTTTGGAACACACACACACACACACACACACACACACACACACACACACACACACACACACACACACACACACGACTCGGTGGCGCTGTTGGTAGAGTCCCAGACTGTCAGTACGGCGGTGCCGGCGGTACCTGGTTCGAATCCTGCCCAGGGCTGAAATGATTTCAGTATCGCTGCGCTTCGAGTCGTTACTCCAACTCTCGTGGGCGGGGAGTTGGGTGTGTGTGTGCGTATAAGGTCATAGCATTACCCATAGACCGGTCATACGAGCTCTGAGCTCTCTTCCGGGAGGGAAATAGCTGTCGATCACGAGTCCAACACGTGGTCCAAAGACCAAGGTGAATCACACACACACACACGATGACTTCTGTGAATACGACGGACGTTTCGTAGTGTTGTTCATTCGCGGCATTCTCGGAATGCGGATCTTAACACTAGATATAATCGCTAAAGTTATTTCAACAATCTTTTACATTCGTTAGTTAAAATATAGTTAACCTTACTATTCTCCGATTCCCCCCCCCCACACCTTTTAACGGTTCCAATAGCGGTGATAGTGACGGCTTCGGCCGCAGGCACTCAGCGCCTCTTGGGCTAAGTTTAAAGCGCTTAACTTTCGCGATTAGTACTTGTTAACTAAACCATAGATTCGCGTTCGAAAGAGTTTTATATCTAGTTCAGATTAAGCTTAAAGTTCTTTCCATAGAATGAGGATATATATTTTTAGAATATATATAAATAGTAACAACTTCCTAGAGAGTTTGTTCCTCCCATATCTATTCCTAGGTATCTTAGTTTTCTAGTTCTTTCTCGACTTGTATGTATAGTCCTAGTTGCCAACACGCAAGTTAGCTAGTTACATACTGGATTAAGCCTTTAACTATCATCCTCGTTTGTTCGCTTGTTTGTCTGTAGGTTATTTTTTTTTATCTTTTCAAGTTTTCCTATCTCTCTCGCTCTACCTTTCTCTATCTCTCTCTCTCTATCTCTCTCTCTCTCTCTCTCTCTCTCTCTCTCTCTCTCTCTCTCTCTCACACACACACACACACACACACACACACACACACACACGACTCGGTGGCGCAGTTGGTAGAGCGCTGGACTGGGAAGTACGGTGGTGCTCGCAGTAACCAGTTCGAATCCTGCCCAGGGCCGAAATTATTTCGGTATCGCTGTGCTTCGGGTCGTTACTCTGACTCTCGTGGGCGGGGAGTTGGGTGTGTGTGTGTGTGAAAGGTCATAGCATTAGCCATAGATCGGTCATACGAGCTCTGAGCTCTCTTCCGGGAGGGAAATAGCTGTTGATCTCGAGTCCAACACGTGATCCAAAGACCAAGGTGAATACACACAAACACACACACACACACACACACACACACACACACACACACACACACACACACACACACACACACACACACACACACACACACACACACACACACACAAGGCAAGGATTCGTTGGTGTTAAAAAAATAATTAACGTTTCTTCATCACTGGATCGTCTTCTGGCAAAGCCCTGGTCCGCCATCTTGTCCCCAACACCTGGATACTACGGAAGACCTTGAGTGAGCGTCAGCATCCCTCGAATATCAAGCAGTCGGATCAAAATATCCGGCTAATTCAAGACGGCCTCGCCATTCTCAGAGGGCGTGTCCCGACCTCAGAGATTTAGATTTATTTATTTATTTATTTATTCATTTTATTTTATTTTTTGATGACTTCATCCGCGACAGACATCACCACTCTCAGGCTTTGAGACGTGGAAGCCGCCGATAGAGATTGAGTTAGGGATAGGGGAGTTTTAAGGGTTTGTCGAGTGTGGAGGGAGTTGTTAAAGGGGATCTATAGGTGAGGGAGTGGAAAGGGAGTCAGGAGAGTGATAGAGGGGAGTTAACAGAGAGTCAATTGGGAATGTTAACTGGAAGATGCTTAGTTAGGGTTAGGGAAGGGTCAGGACATAAAGAGGTGACAGGGAGTTGGGAAAAGGTTAGATTGGGAGAGGAAGTGATTTAGGGAGTGTTATGGAGTAGGGAGGGAGTTTGCAAAAGAGTTAGGGAGTGACATGGAAGGGTAAAAGGAGATATTTGGGTTGAAGAGCTGGAAGGGGGATAGGAAGTGGGGAATAGAAATTGAATTGGAAGAAGGTTAGGGAGCGACAGGTGGGAGTGGAGAGGGAGTTGGGAGTGGAGAGTGAGAGGGAGTTGGAAGAAGGTTAGGGAAGGACAGGTGGGAGTGAAGAGGGAGTTGGGAGTGGAGAGTGAGAAGGAGTTGGAAGAATGTTAGGGAAGGACAGGTGGGAGTGGAGAGCGAGAGGGCGTTGGAAGAAGGTTAGGGAAGGACAGGTGGGAGTGGAGAGGGAGTTGAGAGTGGAGAGTGAGAGGGAGTTGGAAGAAGGTTAGGGAAGGACAGGTGGGAGTGAAGAGGGAGTTGGGAGTGGAGAGTGAGAGGGAGTTGGAAGAAAGTTAGGGAAGGACAGGTGGGAGTGGAGAGTGAGAGGGAGTTGGAAGAAGGTTAGGGAAGGACAGGTGGGAGTGAAGAGGGAGTTGGGAGTGGAGAGTGAGAAGGAGTTGGAAGAATGTTAGGGAAGGACAGGTGGGAGTGAAGAGGGAGTTGGGAGTGGAGAGTGAGAGGGAATTGGAAGAAGGTTAGAGAAGGACAGATGGGAGTGGAGAAGGAGTTAGGAGTGGAGAGTGAGAGGGAGATGGAAGAAGGTTAGGGAAGGACAGGTGGGAGTGGAGAGGGAGTTGTTAGGAGTGGAGAGTGAGAGGGAGTTGGTTAGGGAAGGAAAGGGGAAGGTGTGGGATAGGGGAGTGGGAGTGGAGAGGGATAGGGGGGGGAGTTGTCGGTAGCCGTGCTGCCAAGACATCTGGTTGGCACTTCGATCCCGAAACATCTTCAGCAGAGCAGAGTCGTTGTGGCCGTGACGCAGAAGATCGGATCGCGCCATCTGTCAAAACGTCGCGATCTTCTCCTTCTCGTAACTCCCGGGTTTATGAGGGAGTGGAGGAGGGGAGGGGGGAGTCCCCGCGGCATGGGCAGACTGCCCAGGTGGAGGCTATGGTGGAGGCGGGACATACCGGCCTCCCGTCCCGTCTTCCTTCCTTCCTTCCCTTCCTTCCCTTCCTTCCCTTCCTTCCCTTCCTTCCTTCCTTCCTTCTTCCTTTAGGATGCTGTCAGATCAGTTGTATACCAAGGATTTTTCTATTTTCTATTTTTCTTTCTCTTCAATCCAAGCTATCGGTCTTGCTTTAAAAAAAAAAAAAAAAATTCTACTGATATCGACAGTCGAATAATGATAAAAACAGTGAAGACCTCAATTTTTTTTTCAGGTTTCTGTATGTTTGTGTA
>NC_134779.1:53356122-53358622 GCF_046742065.1 Oratosquilla oratoria | reverse complement strand
TGTTCGGGATATTTATTAGTATTGATTTATTAATGTCTTTATTTTTTATTTCATTTTTTTTACGTTTGTTCTCCGTTCTAGTGTTGCAGTGTTCTTGTTTGTTTTTGTGTTCATTTGTTTTTATTTGTCACTGTTCAAATGTTGATTTTGTTATGTCCTTTGCGTTGATGTTTTTTTTTTTTTTATTTGTTGGGTTAGGAAGGCTATGAGAGCGCGTTAAACGATAAAAAATCTGAAGATTTTTCCGAGCGGTAACTGTACATACCAGTAGAGGCCGCTGCTTTGGCCGTTGCCTAAGCTCAGCAGCTCAGGGCAATGTTCCCAACTGCACGACCCGCGGGCCGAAAGAATCTTTTTCCCAATTCACTTCATTCCCCTCAAAATCAAATGCCTCTTTTCACCAATAACAGTCCCTTCCTTTCCCCATCTCCCATGAACTCCTGAAATCGAGGAATGTTGTTATGAAGTTAACGGTCTATACCGACTACATTGCAAGGACATGTAGGGACGGTAGGGTTGGTACGACTGACTCTTGTATACAAACCTGTGGAGGAGAGGTGAGAGGGGGAGGAGGCTGTAGCTAAGTCGACTGTCGTCGCTACATCATAATAAAAGTTGTTCATAAATGAATTAGCAATTGATGAGGGGGAGTGAGTGATGGTTATTTGTGTCTATAATAAAACTTTACCCCACCAAAATTATTTGTCATTTTCGGTAACAAACAGGTGATTTTTTGTGATTGCCTCTCTCTCTCTCTCTCTCTCTCTCTCTCTCTCTCTCTCTCTCTCTCTCTCTCTCTCTCTCTCTCTCTCTCTCTCTCTCTCTCTCTCTCTCTCTCTCTCTCTCTCTCTCTATTAGTCAGTGGGTTTTTATTACTGCAGCCGGAAAGGAGAGGGCATTTTGTGTGTGTGTGTGTGTGTGTGTGTGTGTGTGTGTGCGTGTGCGCACGCGCACGAGCGAAAACCTTGATTGGGTTGACCATTTTGTAATATACAAAAACAAAGCTACACTAGTGTGTTCCCGTCTACCTGTCGTCATCGGTCGATCTTTTGTGTGTGTGCGCGCACGCGTATATGTGTGTGTGTGATTCACCATGGTCTTGGATCACGTGTCGGACTCGTGATCGACAGCTATTTCCCTCCCGTAAGGGAGCTCAGAGCTCATATATGACCGATCTATGGGTAATGCTGTGACCTTACACGCACACCCAGCTCCCCACCCACGAGAGTTGGAGTAACGACTCGCAGCGCAGCGATATTGAAATTATTTCAGCCCTGGACGGGATTCGAACCCGGACCGCCGTAGCGGCAGCCTGGAACTCTGCCACTGTGCCACAGTCGTGTGTGTGTGTGTGTGTGTGTGCGCGCGCGCGTGTGTGTGTGGAGATGAGAGGCAACATCTAACCACAAGGGAAGATCACATGGCTCCTTCGCCACCGTGACACACTTTTTTCATTATTATTTTTATTCTGGCTAGCGTCAGCCAGTTTCATACAGATGATGTGATGGGGGAGTTGGGGTGGGGATGGACCACCTCCCAATGTAATAAAATTGTTGTAGGAGGCAATGAAAGTATCGGAGGTAATTTGAAACATGTATTGAACCGCCCAAAACAATATACACTGGAGTAATGTACGAGCGTGTATACACGAGAAAGGTTAATTCACGACTGGCAAGCCACGGAAAGGCCAGAATTGACGAGCAAACTCACAGGAATATTTGGTTCTTCTAACAGACTCGTATACAAAGTTACCCTCTTTACAATAAATAGACAATACAATCAATAATGAAATTAATGTCAAAACAAAATCTATGACAGTTAATAATACAACGGGGGGAAAATACACAGCTCCTGATTGAGCAATACGTACGTATAATACACAACATAATTGTACGGTGTTAGAACGTATCACACCACAAAATTCGGTGGCGGTACGCGAATATGAAGACCCTAATGTTGCGTCACCAAACTGAAGGCTAAAGGGCCATTTACACGGTCGAACAGTTTGACAAACCCGGTTTGTCAGGCAAGTGTTTGAAGTGATGTTTGACCGTGTGAATGGGGTATTTGGTCGTCAAACACGTTTGTCGAATGTGTTTGACAACCAAATACCCTATTCACACGGTCAAATATCACTTCAAAAACTTGTTTGACAAACCGGGTTTGTCAAACCGTTTGACCGTCTAAATGCCCCTTTACGGCGGGAGACGCTTCACTGCGACCGAAATCGCTACCTGTGCAAAGGGGACAGTGTTGAGTGTCGAACTCTAGGGCTTTTGGATCACGAGGCGGGCTAGGGGGGGACCAAGCCTAACGTGCCACAGCAAACTCTAAAGCCTGAATGAAATTGTTTGGCTTTGAATGGAACAAGTAGATGGGAGTTTAAGTTTATTATTGTGCCTGTAGGGGGTGGGGGAGGGGAGATGGGAGGGATAATAAAAACCCAGTTAACTCCCCCACTCCCACTCCCAAAAGGGAGTTGTTATGGATATTATGTTTA
>NC_134779.1:53321122-53326122 GCF_046742065.1 Oratosquilla oratoria | reverse complement strand
GACAGTTACGTGAAGAATAACGAGTCCGCCACAGCAGTTCAGCGTGAATTCCGGCGCCATTTTTACCGAAATAAGACTGTTCCAACCCGTAATGTAACACAATCTTACGTTGGGTGAAAGCATTTCATACATGAGGTAAACTAAGCCCCCTTTCACAATAGGCAACTAGTGACCGTCACTAGTTGCCCACCATTATTTTAAATTGAGCCTCTCACTAGGTCACTGCGGTTGCCCGGTTGCGCAACAGGCTATGGCTGTTGCCCGCTCCGGTAACAAATGACCGTCACTGACAGTTGCTGTCACCGACCGTCTCTTTTTTCTTGACCAGCAAAGCCAACAGAAGAAGCACCTCCTCCATTGATGCCATTCTTTCGACTAATGAGATGATGAGAAAGGATTCCACAACTCGGTGACAGTCACTGGTTGCTTGCAGTTGCCCGAGACTTTCACACTAGGCAACTAGTGACCGCCACTAGTGACAGTCACTAGTTGCCGAGTGTGAAAGGGAACCTAGGAGTGGTAAAAACTCCGGAAAATGTCGAACGTGTCAGACAAGCTTTGGCGTGGAGTCCAATTCGCTCTGCTCGAAGGCATTCCACGTAACTTGACATCCGTACTCGATCGGTAAGGCGTATTTTGCATGAAGAAGACCTGCATTTCCATCCCTACAAACTGGTCATTGGTCAACAGTTGGAACCAAGAGACTATTCATAACGGCTTAACTTCGCACGTCAGATGGAAGCAATTTTTGAGGCAAATGACAACTTCCATTTTGTTAAAGAGTGATAAAACTCATATTCGTCTCAGTGGCATGGTGAAGAAACAGAACTGTCGGTGTTGGGCTCTTGAAAATCTGAGAGAATTACACGAAAGATCAGTGTACACCCAAACAGTGACGGACTGGTGTGCTGTTGTAAATTGTAATTTTTTTTTTTTTTTTTTTTTTTTTTTTTTTTTTTTTAAGACAGTAATGGAAATGCTACTAATGTGACCTCCCTATATTACACTGACATGATAAACAATTATTTCTGTGCCTGAATTACGACGAAAACATATGCCTATCCAACGTGTGTGTTGTCAGAAGGATGGTGTGACGGCCCACACAGCCAGAACGTCAATGGTTGTTCTTCGCCTTCTCTTCTGTGACCAAATCATTTCCAGGTTTGCTGACATTCCTTAACCCCCCTGGGTCCCCTAATTTGTCCATGTGTGATTATTTCCTGTAAGGACACCTCAGGGCACGTGTATACTGTATATGCATAGGCCTCGTACCCTGGACGATTTGGATGAAGCTATTCGCCTGGAAGTCGCTGAAGACTGGAAGACTGGAAGACTGAAGACTGAAGCTGAAGACTGGAAGCCAACTTCCAAGAACGCCTTCTGAAATTCATAAACGAAAACGGGCATCACATGATGGATATTGTGTCCCACATTGATTGTGTCAAATGCTATTGCAGAACAAACATATTGATGCCAATGAAATTTGTTGGCAGTTACAATTTATGATTTTGTGAAATATCCAAAAACGTCTCACCTCTCTGTTCCACCCTGTATATGTATATATATATATATATATATATATATATATATATATATATATATATATATATATATATATATATATATATATATATATATATATATGCGGATGTTTGTGTATTTTCGCAATTGTATTTGCGAAATAATGAAACACTTTACGCGTTTGGACAAATATGTTCTTGCTCGGCGAACGCCATGTTGATGCTCCACTTAACATTTAAATACAATTTCATACTTTAGTTTGGCGTTTATGTATAATTTCACATTTCCATTCGGCGTTGATAAGTACATTTTCATATGTTCTCTTGATGGCGATAGAACGTGTTTAGATGTTCTTGTGTGTTCTATTTTGTTCTTACTCATGCAAGTGCCCTCATGAATACACGCAGACAAGTATACATACGCACGCGCGCGCACACACAACGGGCTTGCTGGCGTAAGGGTATCACGCTGGCTAGCCGGTCCGAGTTCATTCCCCGCCCGAAGTTGAAAAGCATCGCGGTACTGCAAGCCGGTACCCCGCTCTGATGGGCAACGAGTTGTGTGTGTGTGTGTGTGTGTGTGTGTGTGTGTGTGTGTGTGTGTGTGTGTGTGTGTGTGTCAGAAATGAGAGAGATCACAGCATTATCCATGGATCGGTTCATACATTATTTCTCATCCGGGAAAGTAATAGCTGTCGATCACAAGACCATCACTCGATCCAAGATATGCTCACACACACATACACACACACACACACACACACACACACACACACACACACACACACACACACACACACACACACACACACACGCCGTTACAGAAGCTGTTTTGAAAATATTATTTTTTTTCCTCTTTTTTTTTCTCTTTTTTTTCCGAATTCTTCGCCCTGCATCTGACATATATAAAACCCATAGGAATTTTTGTAATACAGAAATATGTATTTTTTAATATACAAGTTGCATGTTTCCTCTCCTCACCCTCTCCTCCTTATATACGTTAATCTTGTACAGCATCGTTAAAGATCGTGAATTTGCTCTCTTCTGGAAATAAATTAACTTCCCTCCCTTCTCCCTTCCTACTTCACAATCTTTTTATTTGTTCTTATCATAGAATATCGTTTACAAGTCAAAGATATACGTTCTTCTTCTTGTAGAATACCGTATAGTGATCGTAAATTACGTTCCCCCGCTGCGCGAGCGGGCTAGAACGTTGCCACTAGCGACGGAGATCGAAGTGATGGCGGTTCGAACTCTCACCGGTTCGAGGTTGGACCACGGGCATGGTTCATTAGATTCCACGCTATAAAGTTCCCTGTGAGGGGCACCGCCCTACCTTCCAGATAGGGGGGAATTTGCGACTTAAAACCGAATCATTATTATTATTGTTATTATTATCACAGGTAGAGTATTTTAGGGAGTTGCTAAATGTGAAGGAGGTTAGGAAGGGAAAGGTAGTTCCCGTGGGAAGCTCAAAGAAAATGACAGTGATGAGTGAAGAAAATGGAGGAGAAATAAGGAAAGATGAGGTGAAAGCAGTTATTAAAATGATGAGAGCAGGTAAGGCACCTGGGTTGGATGGTTGCCTTGCGGAGTGTCTAAAAAAAGGAGGTACAGTAATGGTGGACTGGCTGGTGAGGTTGTTTAATGTTTGTCTAAAAGAAGGTAGATTCCTAGAGGACTGGAGAAGTACCTGTATAGTTCCACTTTACAAGAGAAAAGGGGACAAGTGTGAGTGTAGTAGTTTCAGATGTATCAGCTTCTTAAGTGTAGTTGGAAAGGCTTATGGGAGGGTTTTGGTTGACAGGATGAGGAGAGGAACAGAGGGCGTAATTGGCGAGGAACAGTGTGGGTTTAGGACAGGTAGGGGTTGTGTGGATCAGATTTTTGTGGTAAGGCAAATGTGTGAGAAAACTTTAGGAAAAGGTAAGGATGTGGATGTACTGTGCCTTGCTGCATTGCTTCTGACCCAGGGCAGTGGGTGAGATGCAAGGATGATCTGTCATCCAGGAGGAGCCAAGATAAGAGGGAGGGAGGGGGGTGAGTGGGAGTGGAGTATGTGGGGATGGAATGGGTGGGAGTGGATTGTATGCCTTTGATTTTTGGCTACCTCCCTTGTAAGGGTGAAAAAGCCGTTGGTTTATGTATTATTATTATATTATTATTATTATTATTATTATTTTTATTATTATTAACATTATTATTGTTATTATTATTATATATATTTTTCTTTTTAATTCTTTCATTTGTTTTTACGTCCTTCTAATTGTGTATCGTTCAGAGATCGTAAGTTTACGATGCACTTGTTTCAGACTTACGACCATGGTCACACGCCACAGACCGAGGTCGTATTTTTACGATCGATCTTCGTGAACAAAAAGGTTTTCAATTGAGACGAATTCGTAACAACTGACAGTATTTCCCATCAACCGAAGAACCCCTCCCCCCTTTCCCCTCTTTTCCCCTCCCCCTTTCCCTCCCACCTCTTCCCCCTCTTTCCCTCTCCCCCTCCCCCTTCCTCTCTCCCCCTCCCGCCTTTCCCTCCTTTTCCTCTTCCCCCTTCCTGTCTACCTTCCTTCCCTCATTCCACATTTTCCCCTCTTCCCTTTCTTTTTCCTTATCCCCTTCCCCCCTTTCTACCTTTCCCTTTCCCCCTTCCCCCACCCCCCTTTCCCCCTCCCTCTTCCTCCTCCCCTTCCTCTTTCTCCCTCCCCCTTACCCTCTTCCCTCCTTCCCCTCCTTCTCCCAGTTAGCACTGCAAAGGTTTAGGAAGACGCTACTCCTTAGTAGGTTAACCAACAAAGATTTAACTAACTTCTGTTAAACGACTGATTAAACATTTTATTACAAATAATAGCGGTAGACCAATAGAATCGTCTGTTGTTTGACCAGAATAAAGACTTTGAAGTTGGACACCGTAGCAAAATATGAGAATTAAAATAAAAAAATTGAAAATAGTAAAAAAAAAAAAAATAGATTAAAATTAATCAAAAGAAGTAGAAATTAAAAGGAGGTATATATATAAGTGTGTGTGTGTATATATGTATATATATATATATATATATATATATTATATATATATATTTTTTTTTGTTAGATCATTAAAGACCATACTGAGGGTTGAATTGAATTATTCTAAGGTAGAAAAATATTTCTAGGTAGTGAACATAGAAAAAGCACTTGTTTTCATTCATTAAAGGACGTTATTGAACATTGCCATTGTTCAACAAAGCTTTGAACACCCGACATGGAATTCGCGTGGCCTCAACAGTATCGTTCCCCCCTCCCCCCCCTCTCTCTCTCTCTCTCTCTCTCTCTCTCTCTCTCTCTCTCTCTCTCTCTCTCTCTCTCTCTCTCTCTCTCTCTCTCTCTCTCTCTCTCTCTCTCTCTCTCTCTCTCTCTGCCTCTATACCACCTCTATTCCCTATCCCTTTCTCATCCTCTATTCCTTTCTCTCTCTCTCTCTGTCTCATCCTCTCT
>NC_134779.1:53271122-53311122 GCF_046742065.1 Oratosquilla oratoria | reverse complement strand
GTGTGTGTGTGTGTTGAGTATGCAACCCCTGTTCCCCTGTTCCCCTTTCTCCCTTTCCCCTCTCCATACTCGCTTCCTGCCCTCCTCTTCCCCCCCGCCCTCTTCTTCTTCCTCTTCTTCCTCATTGTTTCTTTTTTCTTTGTTTTCTTCTTTTCCCCTTTTTCTTCCTTTTCCTCATTACATTTCTTATTCTTTTCCTTCCATTTTTGTCTTCGTCGTTTTCTTCTTTTTCTTCTTCTTCTTCAGCTTTTTCTTTTTCTTCTTTTTCTTTATCTCATCATCTTCCTTCTTATTTCTCTTCCTCCTCTCCTACTCCTCCTCCTTCACCTCCTCCTCCTCCTCCTCTTTCTTCTCCTTTTCCTCCTCCCCCTTCCACCTGTTCCCTTCCTCTCCTCTTCACCCTCCCACTCCCCCTCACCCTCCCCCTCCTCATCCCCTCTTCACCATATAATTCTTCTCATAATCTTCTCGTCGGTCTTCCTCCTCCTCCTCCTCCTCCTCGTCCTCTTCATTTTCCTTCTCTCCTCTCTCACCTCTTCACCCTCCTCTTTTTCTTTCTCTTCTCTTCTTCCTCTTTCTCCCCTCCTCCCCCTCTTCCCTCTACTCCTCTTCTCTTTTTCTTCCTCTTCCACCCTCTCCTCTTCCTTCTCAGTCCAAATTCCTCTTCCTCTTTAACCCTCCTCCTCTTCCTTCTTCACTTCCTCGTCCCTTTTCTTCCCCTCCTCCACTCCTCCTCCCCTCACCTACGTGCTTACCTTCCACTTGTCCCCTTGTACATCAGCTCCTCCTCCTCCTCCTCCTCCCCCCTCGTCCCCCTCGCCGTCCCCTCGTCCGTCTCTTACTCTGCTCCCTCCTCCTCCTCCCACTCTCCCTCCTCCTCCCACTCTCCCTCCTCCTTTTCTGCCACCTTCCACTCCTCCACCGTCTTCTTCACCTCCTCCTCCTCCTCCTCCTCCTCCTCCTCCTCCGTTTCTTTGTACCTCTTCTCCTCCTCCTACCCCTCCTCCTCCTCCTCTTCCGTTTCTTCGTACCTCTTCTCCTCCTCCTCCTCCCCCTCCTCCTCCTCCTCCCCACCTCCTCCCCCTCCTCCTCCCCCTCCTCCTCCTCCTCCTCCTCCTCCGTTTCTTCGTACCTCTTCTCCTACCCCTCCTCTTCCTCCTCCTCCTCCTCCGCCGCTTCCCCTTCTTCTCCTCCCTTTTCTTTTTCGTTCTTCTCTTCTCAGTTTTCTTCCATTGCGTTCTCCTCTTCGTTTTGCTTTACCTCCTCGTGTTTCTCTTCTTCCTTCTCCTCCTCCTGCTCCTCCTCCTCCTGCTCTTCCTCCTCCTCCACCACCACCACCAACTTTTTCTCCTGGTCTTCTTCATTTCCTCCTCCTCCTTCTCCTCCTCCTCCTCCTCCTCCTCCTCTTCATCTTCCTCCTCTTCCTCCCCATCCTCCTCATCCTCCTGCTCCTCCTCATCACCATCATCATCCACCTTCACCTCCTCTTCTCCTGTTCCTCCTCCTCACCATCATCATCCACCTTCCCCTCCTCCTCTCCTCTCCTCCTCCTCCTCATCATCAACCTCCTTCTCCTCCTCCTCCTCCTCTTCATCGTCCTCCTCTTCCTCCCCATCCTCCTGCTCCTCTTCCTTCTCCTCCACTTCCTCCCCATCCTCCTCCTCATCCTCATCATCATCATCCACCTTCCCCTCCTCCTCCTCATCATCATCATTAACCTTCACCTCCTCCTCCTCCTCCTCCCCCTCCCTGTCCTCTTCCTCTTCCTCCTCCTCCTCCTCCCCCTCCCTCGGCGGCATCACCCTATCCGCCGCAGTCTGGGGACGTCGTCAGTTGGTCCGCACATGCGTGTGTGTTTGTGTGCGTGCGCGCGCACGTGTGCACACACACACACGATGTATATTTTATATTGATCTTAGTCCCATATCTCAGCCTCCACCCAGTCTCCTCTCCCCTAAATGTGTACATACGAGTACATATGTGTGTGCGGTTGGATTGAATACGCGCACATACACGTACACACACACAATGTATATATATATATATATATATATATATATATATATATGTGTGTGTTTATATATATATATATATATATATATACACACAAAAACGCACACACACGCATGCGCGCGCTCACACTCAAGCATACAAACGAAATAAATATTTTATGGGAATATTTTATCTTTATTGATGATGTGGAACCTTGTGTGGCTGAAGATTGCGGTTGCTGATAAATATTGTATTTGCCTTTTGAGCGACATTTGTCAATATGTCATATTTACAGAATTAATGTATGCACATACGCGCGCACACACACACACACACACACACACACACACACACACACACACACACACACACATATATATATAGATATATATATACACATATATATATAGATATATATATACACACATATATATATATATATATATATATATATATATATATATATGTGTGTGTGTGTGTGTGTGTGTGTGTGTGTGTGTGTGTGTGTGTGTGTGTGTGTGTAGGGCCCGGCCGTCGCCAAGCTCAGAACGCGGGTCCCTCTGACCGTGAGTCCCACGTGTTACCATTTCGCCACTTAGATCGTACAAAATTTTCGAAGCCTGAGACGAAGTCTTGTACCAACCAGGGTTGGACCGACTGGAATCTTCAGTCCTGAAGCCCGTTTTCTACGAAAGCCGATGACACCACCAGAGTCTGTAACTCCGCTTTTACAAAGGATTACAAAGGCGGAGCATGCCGACAGGAGACCTTTTGGTCCATATCTTGGTCGGATGCGAAAAGAAAATCATAATGATAATAAATGAATAAATAAAAAATATAAATATTTGATCAGTATGATCGAAAACTGATCGCGTGAGATATTCGGGTGAAAGTGAGCACCTAGACGTGAGAGGGAGAGAGAGAGAGAGAGAGAGAGAGAGAGAGAGAGAGAGAATCCGTGAGTTTACGTGGGTCTTGTACAAGTGTCTTGGTAGTGACGTTTTCTAAAAATGGAGGCAATCAATGAACACAGGTGGTCCTACAGGATACCGTGTACTTACAGGACAGAAGAAGATGTGACGCCGTCGATGTCGCCTTGAGCTCATGAAGTGAAGAGAAAGGAGGAAGGAAGGAAGGAAGGAAGGAAGGAAGGAGGTCGAGAAGTTAGGAGAGAAGGAAGGAAGGAAGGAAGGAGGTCGAGAAGTTAGGAGAGAAGGAAGGAAGGAAGGAAGGAGGTCGAGAATTTAGGAGAGAAGGAAGGAAGGAAGGAGGTCGAGAAGTTAGGAGAGAAGGAAGGAAGGAGGTCGAGAAGTTAGGAGGGAAGGAAGGAAGGAAGGAGGTCGAGAAGTTAGGAGAGAAGGAAGGAAGGAAGGAGGTCGAGAAGTTAGGAGAGAAGGAAGGAAGGAAGGAGGTCGAGAAGTTAGGAGAGAAGGAAGGAAGGAAGGAGGTCGAGAAGTTAGGAGAGAAGGAAGGAAGGAAGGAGGCCGAAGAGATAGGAAGGAAGAAGGTCAAGGGGGTAGGAAGGGAGGAAGAAAGAAGGCCGATGAGCTAGGAGGGAAGGAAAGAAGGAAGGTCGAGGAACTAGGAAAGAAGGTGGAGAGGAAGGAAGAGAGGAAGTTCGAAGAGGTAGGAATGAAAGAAGGAAGAAGTTCGAAGAGATGAGAAGGTAAGGAGGAGGTTGGAAATCTAGGAAGGGAGAAGAAGGGAGGAATTCTAAAAACTAGGAAGGGGAGGACAATAGAATCTCGAGAAGCTGGGAAGGAAGGAGAAAGGTAAGAAGCTAGGAAGGAAGAAAGGAAGAAGGAGGAAAATCTAGAATCTAGGAAGGAAGAGAAGAAGGGAAGAGGAAGGAAGACCCAAGAAACTAGGAGGGAAGGAGGGAAGGAAGGACGAAAGAAGGCGAAGAAGCTAGGAAGGAGAGGAAGGAGGAAGGTTGGAAGGAGGAGAGGAAAGGAGGAAAGAAGATCAAAAAGCTAGTAAGAAAGAAGGAAGGGTGAAGGAAGAAAGAAGGGGGGAAGGAGGGAGGTAGGAAGGAGGAAAGGAAAGGAGATCAAGAAACTAGAAAGAAATAAGAGGGAAGGAGGGTCAGATAGGTAGGAAGGAGGAGAGAAAAGAAGATGGAGAAAGTAATGAGAAAGAAGGTAGGAGGACAAAGAAAGAAGTGAGAAGGAGGAAGGAGGGTAAACGTGTTAGAAAAGGAAGAGGAAAGATGATCAGGAACGCAGGAGGAAAGGGTGTAAAAGGGAGAAGAAAGGTCATGAAGTCACATCGGAAGGGAGGAGGGGAAGGAAATATCAAAAAGAGAAATAGGGAAGGAAGAGAGTTGGGAGAGGGCAGGAGGAAGGAAGGAGGAAGGGGGGAGGGGGGAGGGGGGAAATGCCAAGAAACAAAACCAGAAAAGAAAAGAGGATGAAGGGTAGGAAATAGGAAGGAAGGGAAGGGAACAGAAAGGAAGATCAAAAAGACGGGAGTGAGGGAGGATAGGTTACACCAAGACGTAAGAGAGGAGGAAGGACAGTGAAGGAGGGGTAGGAAAAGGAGGAGGAGGAGGAGAGGAGGAACAAGACGGAAGAGATAAAGAAGAAGAAGAATAAAGACATGAGTTACAGATTCACATGTTGTGTCCATGTACACAAGGGGAAGAAGAAAATGGGGGTGATGTAAGTATTTTATAATCATAATGATTTGAAAACATCCCAGGCAAAGGGTATTGAATAATATTGAAAGGAAGATGGTCTAGGAACAAAAGGAGGATTAAGAAAAAGTCGAGGAAATACGATGATCTTGTGTTCATATGAAAGCAAAAAGATTGATCAGTTCATGGAAGAAAGGAGGGAGATCTTTGAGTTGGATCTGGAGCAGTGAATCTTAACCTTGTTGGAGGTACTGAACCCACAAGTTCCATCCGTACATTTACACCTTCGTAACTGGAAAGATACATACATATACCAAAGGCTTTTTTCCACCTTACACGGGAGGTAGCCAAAAGAAAAATGCATAGGAACTACTCCCACCCATTCCATCCCCTACATACTCCACTCCCCTCTACCCTCTTCCCTCCCTCTTATCTTGGCACCTCCTGGATGACGGGTCATCCCTGCATCTTGTCCATTGCCCCGGGTCAGAGGCAGTATTGCAACATAAAAAAAAAAAATATATATATATATATATATATATATATATATATATATATATATATATATATATATATATATATATATATATATATATATCTTCCAAAGCATAGGTGTATAGATTTTTAAAAATGTACAACATGATCCATGCAGCAGTGAAACACAAATTCACTTTGTTAAGAGAACAAAACCAACGAAACATGTGTTTCACACAAAAACGATTCCGATACGAGTCCCGATACTGGCCTAAACTTCCGATTCCGATACGAGTCCCGATACTGGCCTAAACTTCCGATTCCGATTCGAGTCCCGATATTGGCCAAAAGTTTCGATTCCGATACGAGTCCCGATACTGGCCTAAACTTCCGATTCCGATACGAGTCCAATTCTGATACCCGCAGTGATTAATTACAATTCATGGTTATTCACAGGCTCCACATTTGGTTTGGGTGGAACAAATTCTTTGTGAACAAAGTACCTTCATTAATCATGTATCGTAATCGGAAATCTGGTATCGATACTCGTATCGAAGTCGTTTAAGGAACGGAAAGGTAAGGTTTAAGCCAAATGATGTATAGAGATGATGCAGTGATGGTGGGAACGAGTTTAGAAGTGTAACGTGGTTTAGTTAAGAGATCTTGCGAGGAGTGTGAGAGGAAGGAGATTAGAGGAGGATAAACGAGAACATACATACACACACATATACCAAAGGCTTTTTCCCCCTACATGGGGGGTAGCCAAAAAGAAAAAGACATAGAAACCACTCCCACTTTTCCATTTCCTATATATTCCACTCCCCTCCTCCTCCCTCCCTCTTATCTTGGCACCTCCTGGATGACGGGTCATCCCTGCATCCTGTCCACTGCCCTGGGTCAGAAGCAGTGTCGCAAGACACAGAGAACAAGATTATGAAAATGTGGAGACAAATGGAGGTGGGAAGACAGAGGGCCCAAAATGGAGGAAATGTGAAATAATGGTCATATACTTGGAGGCGTATGTGGAGGGGAATGGAGGATGCATTTATATATTTCACTAATAACAACTCACCATCTCAATCCCACTCAATGGGAAGTGAAAAACCCCTTGTAGAGCAAAGATCTGTCATGTGCGGCAAGTCGCTTTATTATTATTATTATTATTATTATTATTATTATTATTATTATTATTATTATTATTATTATCATTTATGCCGATGTTTGGGTCGCCTCCACACCTGGTCAGGGCTCTCGAAAATCAATGTAACATAGTCCACAGTGGGTCCCGGGAATCGAACTCACGACCATTTGCTCATGAGTTAGACTCGGTATCCACTGGGCGTCCCAATTTACTAATCTGAAATACAATAGCTGGAGGGTTATTGTACTTGGGTGTAAAGCACACACGCACGCTCCTTGATATTTTGTTGGAACGTTAGCTGATAATCTCTGGTATAGTTCTCATTGTAGGGATTATTCATCGCTCCAAAAGTGGACCAGTAAGTTCTTTGTTCAACTGTACATAGGGCGACAGATGCAGGAGGGAAGACAGACAACTTTCGCCAGACTGCCCGAGACCAGAAGCAACTTCGTCAATCGAACATTAAATATCCGAATCGCAAATTCGGATTCATACCATCCGCAACCGATAGTCCGCAAATTGGGAGTACAGTCACACAGATCAGCAATTCTTTTGTTTGCGAGTGCGTTAACAGAAACACCAACTTGCGGATTGTATGGTTGCGGAAAATATTATTTTGAATTGCGGAAGGTCAAAATTCGTTTGCGATGTCCGGGTTTGTCAGGTCGTCCTTTTTTGTCTGCGGGTCGTGAAGTTCCGGGGGGAACCGGTCACAGGTCCTCCACCCTTGATATGTTGTGGTTGTGTCTGTGTTCATCCGCCGCGTGAGTGTAGTTACCGGTGCTTGATGAGACCGAACCAGTGGAACAAACGGTTTTCCGCTTCAGATGAGTAAAATCGTCGTCTGGTGGGTTAGATGAGTATATATACAAGACGAGACCAGGGAAGAGAAAAAAGGGAGCTTAGAAAAAAACCCGGACCAAAATTAATTAAATGTAAGAAGATATACTTGGTTCCTCTGTCATAGAGAGAGAGAGAGAGGGAGAGAGGGCAACTTCAGGTGCTCGTAGCCGAGAGAAACAGATAGACTGGAGGGACAGGGAGACAGAGAGAGAAGGATGGAGGGAGGGACAGGGGGAGGAGCCAGGGAGAGAGAGAGAGAGAGAGAGAGAGAGAGAGAGAGAGAGAGAGAGAGGAGGCAGGGGGGGTTAACAGAGAAAAAGAGAGGCAGTGAGTGAGTGAGTCAGGGAGGAAGGTTGGGGGCTGGAGTGGCGCGGTGAGGGTGGAGGGAGATGCCGAGGGGGTGATGGGGGGTGAGCAGGGGGAGGAAGAGGGGGAGTGGGAGCGGGGGGGAAGAGGAGGGGGGGCTCATGTTAAAGCCGCCTGTCGGAAGGCTGCCGCCCACTCTGGCTCACTAGGTCAATACTAGCAGTTCCTCTTCAAACGGCGCGCTCGCTGACACCGTGCCAAACAGTGTCAAACAGGGTCAATGTTGTCTGGTGTCCCACTTCGCTCCGTGGGTTAAGACTTCGAGTGTTAAACACCCAATTTTCGACACCTTCATGTCGTAGGCCGTTACTATGGGGTCGAGGCATCCTGGGGTAGGGTCGCTGCGTTACCATTAGGTCGTTTTATTCAGTTGAAGTTTCCTCTCCCGTCTCAGCCTTGAAGAAGATAAACGCCGATTCTATTGACCCAAGAGGCGTAGCTTCTCAGACCGGGTTGAATGCCCATCACATGTTTTATTCTGGCTGCCGCCTGGAGATTTTATTCGGACAAGGTTGAATATTTGATATTTTTTCATATTGTCACGCCATGTATTTTATTATGGTTGCCGTTAGGCGATTTTTATTCAGGTAAGAGAAGACTCCAACAAAACTGGTATTCCGTGATGTCTCATGGAAAATTATACTTCAGAATATATATATATATATATATATATATATATATATATATATATATATATGTATGTATATATATATATATATATGTATATATATATACATATATATATATACATACATATATATGTATATATATATATATGTCTATATATATATGTACATACATATATATATATATATATATATATATATATATATATACTCAGCATACTCGTATAATCGCTAATAGTATATATGTACCAGTGCTCTGCGAAGCTTTTGAAAAAAAATAAATCACTGATATTTTCGTCGTTTGCGAAATTCAAAAGCTTTCGCGAAAGCATAAACATAAGGAAGTCAACAGGATCATACAAAAACATGACTGAACATTCATTGTCCATTCTTGATAAACTGTTCCCTGCCAGTTTGCAGTTTAGAACTTTACGTGTAAACAGTTTATTATCCACCACGTTGGAAAAGTTATGGTTTTGTGTATTATGTTATGCTCAAACATCATCCATACCCCATTCGCCGCTGTAATTCCGAATGATTGTGTAAATAGTCAATACAATTAATGTCACATCGGTGATTGGGCATTCTAGTTGCAAAAATGTTATCGTAAACCAATCCATCAATCAGTCAGTCCATCCCCAACCCCCCTGTTAGAAATGTGGTTAACATTATTTTTGGTTGGAAGGTGCGTGACTGTGGTCAGTTGAGGCGCTTCCATACATGTTGTGTCATGTGTGATAGGCTTCTTATGGAGAAAGTGTTCCGCCCAGAAGCTAAAGAAAAGCTACAAATCACGCCCGTAGTTGCTACTTTTGCTTGATAAATACATACATACACATACGGTACATACGAGTATACCAAAGGCTTTTTCCCCCTTACAAGGGGGGTAGCCAAATGGTAGACAAACTCAGTGTACTAAAAAAAGGGTTGTGATGTTGAAATTAGTTTCATATACGTTATTGGTTTTATCCAAGATATTGTAGTGTTTATGTATTTAGTCATATATATTTATATTAATTATTCAATAATCTATTTGTATCTAATGACTGAATTATTTAATTATGTATTTCCTATTTGTTTAATTTATTTTTCTAATTCATTTATGCAGATGTTTGTTAATCTATTATATCTACTGTATTGTTATCTATGGTATCTTAGCACGTAAAGACTGAAGCCTGCCATTCTGGTTTCGAATCCCACTTTACCTCCACGTGACGTCAGCGGTCTTCCGAGCCCCAGACCTACCGGAAGGTCCCGGCAAGGTGACCAGATTGAGCATGATTATGCTAAATTTAACATATTTTTTCCATAGAATTGTGGTATATTGATAAAGAAAATATATATAACAGAAACTCAATGTATTAAAGGGAACAAAATAGTGAACGTTATTTTTGCCAGTCTAACATAATTTCATCTGTTGTCTAGCTGATTCCCGCTCGAGAAGTTTGGTCACTCTGGAATCCCGGACTTGACCACCGGGTAGGGAGTCCCGGTGTATGACGTCATCGTAGAGAGAGAGAGAGAGAGAGAGAGAGTACAGGAAAAACAAACACAAAAGACATAGAGAAAAAGAGAGAGAGAGAGAGGGAGAGAAGTTCCTGTAATGGTGGACTTGTTAACCCCAACTTATCCCTTCTCCCTCCCCCTTCCCCCCTTCCCCCCTTCCCCCCTCCCCCCTTCCCCCCTCCCGGGGTTCTCTTGTAGGGCTTCAGGTGTCGAGACCCATTTCAGGTGGTCTTAGTTAAGTGTTTATTTTCCTGTTTATTTGTTTATTTATTTCTTACGTGTTTATGTAGTTTCCGTTGATTTTCTAATTATGTATTTATTAATTAATTTATTTGTATGTGTTAATTACATATTGTTAGTAGTCCTCACTTCTCTCCTCACTTCCCTCCTCATCTCGTCATTCTCGTCGTCACTTCTTCTCTTCCCACGACATTTGACCTCCGAGGCCTCCCAAGGGAATCACTCGTGGGGCCCCAGGATGACTAACCAGCGCTAGGGTCTGCCGCATGACCGTCACAAAAAACTTCTTTGAAGAATAATCGGCCAGCCATGACTAACCACACGTCGGCCGGCCACATGATAAACAACTGGATCCATTGAGGAACGCACACCCTCTGCCTCCGACTTCCCCCACGAAGCACACGTGACCTCACGCCAATTAGGAGCGTAGGTCATGACCTGGCCGTGGATATGAGCTGAACGGACGCCGTAGACTCCGATAGCCTCGGAGAAGCATACGTGAGCATAGGTCGCTGTTCCTTGCTTTCTCGCCTCCGCCCCCCTTTTGCTCCCTCGCAAGTAGATCGCCCGGAGACACGACTTGAAACACAGTCGTCACCTCCCCCGCCGTCTCGTTCCTCCGTCCCCAACAACTGGCGCCCAACGTTTCATTGTTAAATAAAACCAGCTCTATCTCCACCAGAGTTTGCCTTCGCCCAACTGGCTGCCCAACGTGGGGCAGACTACCAGCATAACACACATCTACTTTTGTGTTTATTTACATATGTGTTTATATATCTTATTCATTTACTCGTATTCAAACAGGTAGACGTTACACGCAAAGCGAGATGGTTTGGCATAGGTGATGAATATCCTCGCGCGAAGATGGCACCTCACCGTAGGTCCGCCACACCTTAAGGTTTCGGTCAATCCGTTGTGACACCCCAAACCCCCCCCCCCCCCCCCCCTTTTTTTTTTTTTTTTTTTTTTTTTTTTTTTTTTTTTTTTTTTTTTTTTTTTTTTTTTTTTTGAGTGAAATGTCACTCCCAAAAGCTTTGACCCCTTGTCACCTTCTTCCCGAAGACGGACCCTTCCCCGGGGCCTCACGAGACCGCCTGGAGAAGCTGGAAAGCGAAGAGCGACCCTCGCGGTACCTCCACACACCTCAAGACTCCTACTGGTCCTCCTCTTCATCCTCCTACTCCTACCCCCCACTCCTCCTACTCCTACCCCAACTCCTACTCTTCTTCCCATTGTTCCTGGGAATCCATGCACGTATTTCCCACCCAACCTTTCTCTCTCTCTTTCTCTCTCTTTCTCTCTCTCTCTCTCTTTCTCTCTCTCTCTCTCTCTTTCTCCCTTATTCTCTCTCTCTCTCTCTCTCTCTTTCTCCCTCAGTCTCTCTCTCCCCCCTCTCTCTCTTTCTTTCTCCCTCTTTCTCTCTCACTCTATTGTTAGTTACTTATGTATGTCTTTACCTTCTTGTTTGTCTCAAATCTATCTCTCTCTCTCAATCTCTCTCTCTCTCTCTCTCTCTCTCTCTCTCTCTCTCTCTCTCTCTCCCTCTCCCTGCCCATTTTCTTCTTAGGACTGTTATCATGAACGACTTGATTATATGTTGTATTCTGTTGAAAGAGGAAGAAGTCCATTGCTACTGTCGCAGTAATCTTCTGAAAATTGCAGTTTTCAGCGCTCTCAACTTCTATCTTTGCCATTGAGACACGCTCCGCCCCCTTCCCCCCTCCCCTCTTTTTTCCATTTGCCTCCGCCATCTGTGTTTGAGGTTCACACCTCTCTTTACCCCTCTCTCTCTCTCTCTCTCTCTCTCTCTCTCTCTCTCTCTCTCTCTCTCTCTCTCTCTCTCTCTCTCTCTCTCTCTCTCTCTCTCTCTCTTCTATCCCTCCTTTTATTATTATTATTATTTTTTTTTACTTGTGCAATTGCCTCACCATTCATGTTGGGATTCCTCTCCTAGTGGTCAAAGGCAATACAAGGGGGGGTTGTAGCTGTCCATCAGCAGCCCAACACGTGGTCCAAGGTAATGGATTAAGAGGAGGGGGGGGGACGAACAGGAAGACGAGGAATAGGGGGAGGATGGGTAGGACGAGCAGGGGGAGGACGAGCAGGAGGAAGAGGAGGAGGAGGAGCAGAAGGAAAAGAAGGAGGGGAGGAGAAGGAGGGGGAAGAGCTGGAGGAAGAGGAGGAGGAAGGAGATGGTGTAGGAGGAAGAGGAAGAGGAGGATGGAGAGGAGAAGGAAGAGCAGGAGGAAGAGGAATAGGAGGAGGTGCAGGAGGAAGAATAAGAGAAGGAGGAGGGGTTGCACGAGCAAGAGGAAAAGGAAGAGGAGGAGGGGTGACGAGGAGCAGGATGAAGAGGAGGGGGAGGGCTAGGACGAGCAGGAGGAAGAGGAGGAGGAGGAGGAAGGGGGATTGGACGAGCAGGAGGAAGAGGAAGAGGAGGAGGAGCAGGCGGAAGAGGAAGAGGAGGAGAGGGAGGACGAGGAGGAGAAGAAGGGGGAGAAGGAGGAAGAGGAAGAGGAGAACGTATGAGGAGGATGAAAAGACTGCGGAGATTTGAGAGTTGAACAAGAACAAAGAAGGAATGGAGACCCCATCAACACTAAGGCCCTGTTCACACTAGCGGTTTCAACCGCCGCGGTTTCCGCGCGGGTCGAACCGCTAGTGTGAACAGGGCCTATAGGTGGAAGTGGAAGGAGCAGAAGGGAGAGGGGAAGATGAGTAGATAAGGTAGACAAGGGAAGGTAAGTTTGCCTTAGAGATGGTGAAGGAAATAGGCAAGAATTGGTTTACCTACACAGTGGTTAACGAATGGAATAGACTTAGTAACCAGGGGCCGTATACACAAAACTTTTTTGTTAGCCTTAACAATCTCTGCTAGCTAACAGAAAACCACTAAAAGTTATACACCAATGCTTAACTAACAACTGTTAGCTAGCAAACAGTTGTTTGTCAAGTACCGCTAAACAGCGCTGAAGTTAGCAGCTTATGAACATGTAAATGGACGTATTATCAAAAATTGCACACATAAAACAGTGTTATTAATGCAGTTGTTCAGAATTTATTAATAAAGTATCATGATAGCACATAGATATCGTATGTATGGGTTTTTAGAAGTACTTATTAACCAACGACAGATATTTTTGGACGAAGGCGCATTGTACAGGCGGCCGTGCCACAGACAAATCTTCCGACAGAAGACTCAACAATAATTTCAGAGGACATAGACATGGCAGAAGAAACACAGAAAAAGAAAAGGAAGCCAAACTGGTCACAAGAGGAAACACTCCTCTTGATCAACGTGATTATGGAGAAAAAATAATAATAAATGGGCGATTCAAGCCAAGTTTAAACCACAAGGATAAGAGGGAGGCATGACAAAGCACGTTGATGCTATGGTATTGTTTTCTGTTTACATATAAATGTTCATCGACACTTGGAGCCCCAATTCTAATGTTTGTGCCATCTATGGTACCCACAACACCGGGAAACCTACAGTTTTCCATGAACTCTGCTTGTTTTACTTGCACTTCTTGGCGAGTCAATAGGAATTTTACAAACTGAGTTACAATATCTGGTTCTGATAGTGCATCAATTGTTTGAGTAATGACACGGCTGATTGATGCTTGCGAGGTCCCAAATTCGTCACTGCTGCATTTTACCTGTGGCTAAATATCATAGGGTAATTGCCACCTTCGTCTCAGGACTCAGTGGTCGATTCCGTTCTGTTCGGGATTGAAGTTTGTCCCTCACTAAATCAGCCATTTTTATTATACCAGCACGGTTCATTCTGAAGCGTTTGATGAGTTCGTCATCATTGTACTCGTTAAATATGTCCCGTCGCTGTCGATAAACTCGCAGTCATCTTTTTAGTTGTTGTTGCTCCGCCATCTTCTCTACTAACAGGAACTTGTTAAGAGCTTAATAGTCCTCCTCAGCACTTTTATCTTAACAGTACTTTTAAGGCCCTAACAAGTTTTCTGTATCACTGTTAGTGCTTAACAGCTAAATGTTAGCCTTAACAGGAATTTGTTACCCTTAACAGCTATTTGTTAGCGCTAACAAGTTTTGTGTATACGGCCCCAGGTAGTGAGCGCTGAAACTATCGGTTGTTTTAAGAAAAGGTTAGACAACTTTATGGATGGGAATGATAGGTGGTAATGGACATGGAACTCCCTAGTGTAGGCCTTAGGGTCTCTTGCAGCCTCCTCCGTTCTTTTGGTCTTATGTTAGTGTTTGATTTTTTTTTTTTTTTTTTTTTTTTTTTTTTTTTTGCAAATTAGTGTAGAGATGTTGAAGGCTATGGTGACCTTTCATTTTCATATCGGAAACCTAACCAAACCAACAGACTGAATATACCAAGGAGACTAAAGTTGAAGGCACACTAGGCATATCTCGCTAGCATGCTACTCGCTTTTGCTACTTCGTTTGAGTTCGAAACGACTTCGAATACGATTTTTTTCTCCAATTTTTCCAAAAGTCAAATTACTCTTGCGTCATCTAGTGAAAAGCTGAACGACGAACTAAGAAAAGTTAAACCTAGAATACGAATGTTAGACACATTGTTGAGATGCTCTTAGTCTAGAATATTGCCACAGAAGTCCTTTCTACTCAAACTCAGTAGCAAATGCAAGTAGCATGCTAGCCTGGTGTGCCGCCACGGAGAGAGAGGGAGAGTTAACAATGGTCACGATGGTAAAAGTTCTAAGAACGTTGTCGTGCATTGAAGAAAGACCTGTTTCTCAGTATAAGTAACCGAATGGTTAAAACGCCTTTCAAGATTAATTACAGAAAAGATAGAGAAATACGATAAGGCGGGGGGAATCGTCAGATGAACAATGCGATCGCAATGAGGGGAAAATACATCGCCACTGATGTCCTGTAAGACTTACAGAGCGCTAGTTATACAGGTGATATGGTTAAACGTCACAAACTCCATTCTATTCGGAGGCTAGGACGGTGCCCCTTACAGAGGATTTTGTAGCTTGGAATTTAGTAAACCATGGCCTTGATTCATCTCCGCCGGTGTCAGGGTTCGAACCACAATCCCTCTCGGTCTTCGCCGCAGGTGACGACACCCTAACCCTTCGTGTCAGCGAGCTTCCACTTATACAAAAAATAAATAAAATAAATAAACAAGATCAAATAAAAAATAAGAAATACAATAAGATAGGATAGAAAAACATGATACCATAGATAAATAAGATAGAATAAAATAAAGGTGCTGTATCTGATGTATCGACTAAGAAGAGGCATTCGATACAGGATTCTGAATAAGAGGTTCATTAACACAAACATAGAGAGGAACGAACACCGGAAAGCAAGTTGGTAGTGGAACCAGACAACAGCCACTGCTGTGGCAAGAAGTAATAGTGTGGCCGGCGACGTACAGAGATATAAGGAGACAAGGCTATGTCCTGTCCCCAGATTTCTTTACAGTTTATGAAGAAATGATCACAAGCCAGAGAGAAAAGAGAGAGAAAGAGAGCGCAAGAGGGGAGAGAGAGAGCGTGGGAGCAAGATGGGGGAGAGAGACAGAGAAGGACAGGAAAGAGAAGGCTCTAGAGTTTCCGGAAGAACCGTAGATAACAACAACGGATGCGCGAACAACTTGCGGGGCAAATTACAAGATCTTTTAGATGTAATGGGAGGTGTTTTTGTGAGTATCCTGTAAACAAGCGGATCCTCGCCAACTCAAAAGATCTTGGAAGCTCTTGACCTACCCCTGACGCTCTCTATCTCTCTCTCTCTCTCTCTCTCTCTCTCTCTCTCTCTCTCTCTCTCTCTCTCTCTCTCTCTCTCTCTCTCTCTCTCAGGTGCCACGTGATCTTCTCATCATTGTAACAGGTTCAGTTCCTTGAGGCAGTAATCCTGGATTGGCACCGGAAGAGTGACCTCGTGACGCTTGTGATCCCACAGGCGCCGACGTGTCAATCCTCCTGACGACAAAGGAACAGTGCCACCGGGAACGGAAGGGGAGGGGGAGGTGGGGGGAGATCATCTGAGGTACGAGTGCCACAGGCGACGAATAAAATCGCCTGACGGCAGCCACACGAAGAAGCACGGGAGAGCTTAACGGAGCTGATGAGGTGACCAGAATCACTGGATGGCGCCAAGGTCGTGCCCACACATTATTATCCCCCCTCTCCCCCCTCTACCCCTCTCCCCCTCTACCCCTCTCCCCCCTTCCTTCCTAATCCTGAGAGGTGCGGAATGACGTATGTGACTGGGTGAGCGTTGCTCTTGCAGGAAAGGAGGTGAAGGAACTGATTTTTTTCTTGGTTTTTGTAAGAAAGTGAGCATACAAACATAAATCCATATAGACATACACACACACACACACACACACACACACACACACACACACACACACACACACACACACACACACACACACACACACAAACATATATATATATATATATATATATATATATATATGTATATATATGTTGAGACATTCTGACAGGTTGACGTAAGTGAAAAAGCATACCTGCGAAACTAGTCAGGAATAAACTCAGACTAAGACTCCTGTGTTTCCTACTCCATTTACGTCATATATATATATATATATGTGTGTGTGTGTGTGTGTGTGTGTGTGTGTGTGTGTGTGTGTGTGTGTGTGTGTGTGTGCGTGTGTGTTCGTGTGCATGCTTGCGTGTGTGTATTCTCACCTCACGCTTAGTCAGTCACTGTGTCCGTTCGATCCCACCCTCCACACCGCAACCTCCATTGCCCCCGCCAACGGTCTTCCTCTTCCGTCTTTTAGGAGTGCATACTGGACTCACTGGATTCACCTCATTCTCGAACTTCCAGAGGGTCTTGTGGTCGCTGAGGCATCCAGGCCATCAGGCTAAGAACTTGTTCGGAAAAGCGGTCTTTTGTCCTTCTTTGCACATGTCCAGCCTCCCTTTGCACATGTCTAGTCTCTCTATGTTTCTTCTGCGAGAAATCAGCCATACATAATATATATACATATGTGTGTGCATATATATGTATATATATACATATATATATATATACATATGTATATGTGTATATATATATATATATATATATATATATATATGTAATGTGTATGTATATATATGTATATATATATATACATATATATGTATATATGTATATATGTATATGATATTTTTTCCACTTTTTTCCTCTGTCTTCTTTTCTCCCTTCCTTCTTCCTCTTTTTTCTTCCTCTTCCCTTCTTATTCTTCCTTCTTTCTTCTCTGTTCTTCCTCCTTCCGCCTTCTTTTGTCTTTTTCCTTCTTTCATCTTCTCCTTTCCTTCTTCTTATTCTTTCTTCCTCTTCTCATCTTCACAGCCCACTGAAAGAGCGACTTCAGCGGAAGCCGTCCGGTGATCATTACCTGTCGCCCCCAGGGGTGGGGGGAAGGGGGGTGGGGGAAGACTTCCTGTATTAGACCGCAGCAGACATGAACCTTTGAGTTTATATATGCCTAAAAAAAATTTTATGTGTTTCGTTTTTTTTTCCTGCGCGTTTATTTCTCTTGTCCCCCCATCCATTTTCTCCCCTTTCACCTTCTCTCCCCCTCTCTCCCCCTCTCTCCCCCTCTCCCCCTCTTTTTCCACCTTTCCCTTACCCTGTCACCCCCCCTCATTCCTTGTCCTGTCACTCGCCACCTCTTCACCCCCTTACCCCCCTTCTCCCCCATTCTCTCCCCCTCTCTCCCCCTCTCCCCCTCTCTTTCCACCTCTCCCTTACCCTGTCACCCCCCCTCATTCCTTTTCCTGTCACTCGCCACCTCTTCACCCCCTTACCCCCCTTCTCCCCCATGTCCCCACTTCCCCCTCGTCCCCCTTCCCCCTGTCTCCCTCCTTTTCATCCTCTCCCCTCATCCCCTCTTCCCCCCTCCCCCCTTTCCCTTCCCTATCACTCACGTCCTCTTTTCCCCCCTTCCCTCTCTTCCCTCATCCCCTCTTCCCCCTCCCCCCTCTTTCCCTTCCCTGTGACTCGCGTCCTCTTTTTTCCCCCACCCTCCCTCTCTTCCCTCATCCCCCTCTCTTCCTCCTTTCCCCCAGGGGCTAATGCAGACACCCCCTCCCCCGGGGGAGGAGGGGGGGAGAGGGGTAGTCTCTATGCCAGATCGGGACACTTTATGACATTGTTTACATCTCCGCCGTCCTGCGATTGTTGGCACTCTGCCAGGACCAGCTGCAGTGCCACGAGGGGGGGGGGAGGATGGAGGGGGATGGGGGTGAGTGCAAAGGGTTGGGGAGGGGAGGGAAGGAGTGGAAGAGGCTGGGGAGGGGAGGGGGCTGGTGGCTGCAGTGCCACGAGAGTGGGGGGAGGATGGAGGGGGATGGGGCAGAGTGCAACGGGTTTGGGAGGGGAGGGGAGGAGTGGAAGAGGCTAGGGAGGGGAGGGGGCTGGTGGGACGAAGGCTGGGGGGGGTAGGAAAAGGCTTGGGAAGGGAAGGGAGAAGGGGAGGGAGGAGGGGAGGGGAGGGAGGAGGGGCTGGGGGAGGGGGAAAGAAGATTGGGGGATTGTCTCCTTTCATGCGTTGGTTAATCTTATCGCTCATGTTTACGGCCAGTGCCTGCCGTCAGGCGATTTTGATCAACTGGGTCAGATTCCCCAAGATGGGGAGTGCCTTGGTTGGCACTAGATGGCTCTGTCGCCATTTGGTTCTGTCTACCGTTACACTTGTTTTGTCCAGAAATGTGACTTCAAAAGTAAGTCCTTGGCTATTTTTTTTTTAATAAAATATCATTTCTAAGTACTACAAAACCAGCTCGCTGGCTAAGCGGGTTAGGGCGTCGTTACTTGCGGTGAAGGTCGAGGGGGGGGATGGCGGTTCGAATCCTGCCACCGGCGAAGTTGAACTAAGGGCATGGTTCATTAAGTTCCACGCTAGAAAGGCCTCTGTGAGGAGTACCGTCCTAGCCTTCTGATAGGGGGGAGTTTGTGACGTTAAACCATATCATCAACAAAACCAGATTGATGTCTTAGGCTTTTTATTTATTTGTTTTTATTTTGGGTCGTACGACGTGATTGAATGATTTACGACATCGTAAAATTCGTGCATATCGTAACCCTACGATGTGTAGAAAGTACTTTCGCAGGATCCACCAGTGACTGTTGAACTCTATAAGTGTAGCAGATTGTAGTCACCATTACAAGTCATTATGTAATTTTTTTTCATATGATATTTCAATAATTTATTTTGTTCATTACCTTATGTATTTGCTCATTTATTGACTAATTTATTTATTCATGTATTTATTGAATATTGATATTGCAATTTTGATTTTGAAGTTTCATAAATAACGTTCGTTATTGAGCCTTTTGTATATGATAATTTTCATACCATGTAATATGATGTTATTATTATAATTTTTCATTTTAATCACTCATTTATATATTTATATGCTGACCGGTGAATTTTCACTTTGAAAGTGAACGATATAAATAGAAATATTTGATGAACATTTGGCATATTAATTTTGCAAGAGTTGCCATGCAGTAATTTTTTTATTTTTATTTTATTTTGCTTATTTATTTGGGTTCGTTTACTTTTTTTTTTTAATGACAAGTCAATATACCATCATTGGAGCGGCACACGTGTGTCACAGTTTTATACCATGAGGGACCTGTGCCTTCCTGCATTGCCCTTGACCCCCCAGCGGTGTGATGGGAGCAAGAGATGACTCCTCACCCACGAGGAGCTAAAATGGGAGGGTCCTGAAATAAATCTTGTGTGTGTATGTGTGTGTGTGTGTATATATATATATATATATATATATATATATTGCAGAAGAAATCACTTGAATGTGTGATTCCCTTTGAAAATGTCTGAATAGACGAAAGCGCTCGGTCTTATTTCTGTTATTTTGCTTGTGTTTTTTTAGCATATATATATATATATATATATATATATATATATATATATATATATATATACATTAGAGGGTTTCTCCCTGTTGAAAGAAGATCGTCAGCTGTGACATAAAGCACGAAAGGGAAAATATAAAGAATAAAATAATTAAGATGAATAAATAAATCTATAGGAAATAAAGCACCACATTAAAAGTAAACATCACTTAACACGTTTTAGGGGCTTCATCAATGTTTTTTAGGTCTTCCTCTGGTACCTCAGTTATCAGAGTCGATTTTAGAATCACTTGAAAGGTTTTGTAAGGCTTAATACCCTCTCAGGGTGAAAAGATACTTTAGGTAATTGAGTGAAGCTGAGGACATAGTATTACTAAACAAAAAAGGGAGATAAGAGGGAGGAGGGTGAGAGGGGGAGGATGAGGATGGAAGAGTGTGAACATTTAATTTTTCGTGTATTAATTTGTTTATATATAAAACTTCCAAAGGGGGGAGGAGGGATGGCCTGTGTTATGTTTTCTATTTTTTTTTTTTTGTCTGTGTTTGCCCGCGACACCAAAGAGAATAACTATTTGTTGTTCGTTTCTTGTGTTTATTTGTTGACGTCATCAGTGTTGATAGATTTTGTCGGCGTGATGGAAATGTCGATTAGCTGACATGACGTCAGACAGTGTGACGTCACTAGTAAGCCTTCGCGCGCGCGCGCGCGTGTGTGTGTGTATATGTATGTGTATATATATATATATATATATATATATATATGTATAATATAAATATACATATATGACATAAATGGAGTAGGAAACACAGGAGTCTTAGTCTGAATCTATCCCTGACTAGTTTCGCAGGTATGCTTTTTTCTTTGAAAAAGCATACCTGCGAAATTAGTCAGGGATAAACTCAGACTAAGACTCCTGTGTTTCCTACTCCACTTAGGTCAACCTGTCAGAATGTCTCAATATATATATACATATATATATATATATATGTGTGTGTGTGTGTGTGTGTGTGTGTGTGTTTTAGTATGTATGTGTGTATCTTAATTTGTTACACAAACTTATCATGTAGACGCCTTCAAACAAGGATAGATTAAGCTTCATGTGATGACAATAGCTCTGACAGGTATTGCTGTTGAGGGGGGGAGAAGGAAGAGGAGGAGGATTAATAAAATGCGTTTTTTTTTTTCGTTTTTTTTTTGAAGGGGGGGTCGTGTGCTTTTTTCCGTGTTATGTTTATTGACCTCATATTTCCTTTTTTAGTGTGACCTAATTTCATATCAGGCGATAACTCTTGTCTGTGTTTCCCGTTTTCTCACGGCTCTTCATTATACATTGTCTTACAGAAAGGGTGGGGGAGGAAGAGGAGGAGGAAGAGGATGGGGAGGAGGATGGAAGGGGGAGAGGAGGGAGAGCTTGAAGGGGAGAGGGGGATACTGCGAAGAGGATTTGAGGGGGGGGAGAAAACGTTACTTCCCCACAACTGGTGAATCACAAATATATATTTTCTATCAGAATGGCCCCCTCGTGAACATCTTTTGGTGTGTCACCATTCCTAAGTGAGACACAACTAGTTTGACCTTAGTCTAGGTTGTGATGATATTGATCCAAGCACTCTCCACTCATTTCCCTCCCTCCCTCCCTCCCTCCCCCATCTCCTCCCTCCCCCCTTTTCCCCTCCCCCTTCCCCCTCCTCCTCCTCCTCTTCTCCCCCTTTCTCCCCTTATCTCCGTCTTTTTCTTCTGGCCTTCCCCTCTTCTCCCCTCGAATCCTCCCCTTTGGAATCCTCTTTTCACCCCACCTCTCCCCCTCCCTCCCCTTTTGTCTACATCTCCCCTCCTCTCTTCTCCTCTTTCCTCTCGCTCTCTCTTCCTCTCTTCCCCCTTTCCTCTCTTTCTCCATTCTCCCCTCGCCTCCCTCCTACTTTTCCTTCTCATGAGCTCTCTTCTCCTCCTCCTCCTCCTCCTCCCCCTCCTCCTCCTCCTCCTCCTCCTCCTCCTCCACCCCTCCTGCTCCTCCTCTTCCTCCTCCTCCTCCTTCCACTTCCCTACTTCGTTGCTTCGCACATCCTCCCCTCCCTCCCACCCTCCACCATGCATCCACAGCCACACACGCACACAGACGACGTCATGCAAAACTGTCATGCGATTTGCTCTCGCCAGCAACAAGGTGACGGTAACCTTAATGCATTTACTTCTGGCCGTCTCAAGAACAACAAATTAAGAATACGAATAAATAGTATGAATAATAAAAAGAATAAATAGATAAGGGATGAGAGTGCCCCGGGGATGTGGATGGTGGTGGGGGGGGGAGGGTTGATGTATTCCTGAACCCCATTGTAGCCTGTAATGGAGTGGGGATGGTAGTGTAGACAGGCAAAAGCCGAGCGTCAGGGAAAAATCTGCACGGAAGGGGCGACTTAACAGAGTTATGTGGTAACTGGCTTCGCTAACGAGGCGTTGGCATGGGAATGGTTACAATTGCTTGGCTGCAAACAAAATGCCAGGTAAAGAGATTAAGTCAACCCTCCCTCCCCATCCCCCATCTTCCCTACACACACACACACACACACACACACACACACACACACACATACATACACACAATACGTGTGTAGCTTTCTTCTTGTATATTAGAAATAATTCGATGCAATTAGGTAAATGAAGATACTGTCTCCTGCTATTCAATTATTATACCCAAATTAGAACTGTCAATCTCTCTATCTCATACAAACGCGCGCGCACACACACACACACACACACACACACACACACACACACACACACTGATAGCGTTCGCAACTGCTGCTACAGCGGTCCGAGTTCGAATCCCGCTCAGGCCGGAAAATAGTTTCAGTATCGCTGGGCTGCGAGTCGTTACTCCAACTCTCGTGGGCGTGGAGTTGGGTGTGTGTCTACGTGTAAGGTCACAGCAGTACCCTTAGATCGGTCATACACTGTATGAGCTCTGAGCTCTCTTCCGGGAGGGTAATAACTGTCGATCACGAGTCCAACACGTGATCCAAGACCATGGTGAATCACACACATACTGTACACACACATATGGTTATAATTATGGGTAATTTGTTGTATGTCTGTGTGTACGTGTGTGTGTGTGTGTGTGTGTGTGTGTGTGTGGGTTTGAGTGTATGTATGCGCGGAATGGCAAATGATCATTTAATCCAATTAGATATTCAAGAAGATTTAGATAAACTGCAGCAATGGTCTGAAAAGTGGCTAATGAAATTTGAACACAAGTAAATGCAAAGATATGCGCATAGGTAAAAATAACAGTAAGTACGATTACAAGTTATTTGGAAACTCGTTAACAAAAGTGGATAGTGAAAAGAATCTCGGCGTAATTATCAGTAATGATCTCAAATCATCTAAGCAGTGTATTTCACTGAGAAAGCAAAAAAAAAAAAAAAAAAAAAATCTAGGACTGATTGCGCAATCTTTTGACTTCAAAAGTCCATCTCCCATGAACAAGCTATATAAATCGTTAGTTCGTCCACATTTGGAATATGCTGTTTCCGTATGGTCACTGAATCTCATTAAAGACACAGATTGGAAAAACTACAACGGTGAACCACAAAACTGATTCCATATATCAAAAATAAATCATACGAAAATCGACTAAAACATATGAATCTGTTTTCCCTAAAAAAGCGTAGACTCAGAGATGACTTGATACAGGTCTTTAAGATTCTAAAGGGAATTGACAACATCAAAAATGACAAAATTTTCACACTGAATGAGAATCCGACAAGAAATAAAGTTCTCAAACTGTCAGGAAATAGAGTTAACTTGGAAGTGGGTAGAAACAACTTCGCCAAATGTGTAGTTAATGAATGGAATAAACTTTCTGCAGAGGCAGTACAATGTAGTTCAGTTCGAAGCTTTAAGATTCGTTTAGATAAACACCTAAGCAAGATGCTGTAATGTGTGCCACTTATTTTATATTATTTGTTTGCTATCATTTGTCTGTTTGTTTATTAATGTTTCCATGATTATCATTTATTATTATTTATCTGTCAATTTGTTATTATTTACTATTTACATTTTTGTTTATCATTGAACTTTACCTATTTATTTACTTATTCATTATTATTTATATTATTATAATTTTATTTATTTTATTTATCTATCATTATATATATATATATATATATATTTATATATATATACATATATATATATATATATATATATATATATATATATATATTTTTTCATCCGACCTAGTTATGGACCAAGAGGTCTCTTGTTGTCATGCTCCTCCTTTTTAATCCTTTATAATCCTGTATGTGTTGGCCACTTCACCTTGGACAGTGTGTTCCTGCATATATATATATATATATATATATATATATATATATATATATGCGTGTGTTTGTATTTATATATCGGTGATGCAGAGGTTAGTGTTTGAAGTCCTTCTATGAAACTAGTTAGGAATATGTATGTATGTATATATACATATACACACACACCGTGCTGGGATCCGAACCGTAGACTTTATGTTCATGAGCTTGCAACGAAACTTCCCACACTCAAACAGGACATTGCCCTAAGCATCACCCGACCAAGTGCTTTACTAAGCACAGGCTGACGAAATACGGAGTGTCGAGGATCAGCAGAATTGGGCGTTGGTCTCTATCTTTATATAATGTATCAATCGAAACCTTTCGTCATGTTGAGGTCTATTCGTCCACTACGCCAAGACTTTACGGTCCTTGTATAGATGTGTAATACAAAGGATTATTTTACGTCGGGCGGTAATTAGGCCCAGCCCTCTGACATAGAGTCCAACACGTGTGTGTGTGTGTGTGTGTGTGTATTCACCTTGGTCTTTGGATCACGTGTTGGACTCGTGATCGACAGCTATTTCCCTCCCGGAAGAGAGCTCAGAGCTCGTATGACCGATCTATGGGTAATGCTATGACCTTTCACACACACACACACACACACACACACACACACACCCAACTCCCCGCCCACGAGAGTCAGAGTAACGACCCGAAGCACAGCGATACCGAAATAATTTCGGCCCTGGGCAGGATTCGAACCAGGTACTGCGAGCACCACCGTACTTCCCAGTCCAGCACTCTACCAGTGGGGGGGGAGACGGATGACCTTTCATCCACGAAGAGCTAAGTTGAGAGAGAAATGAGGGTGATGGATGGGATGGATACATACCTTGGCTACCTCCCATATAGAGTGGAAGAAGCCTTTGGTATATATATATATATATACATATATATATATATACATATATATACATATATATATATATATATTATATATATGTATATATGTTGAAGTACTCATTGATTAAAGTGAGCTCAGAGGAAGGACGAAAAAACCTCCTCCAATGAATATTAAACCGAGCCTTTTTTTCCCCCGCTGCTCACGAAAGCATGAAAGAGAATTTTAAATGTCATTACTGTCGTTGTTGTTTTTCAAGGACTATATTTCACCAGCGCTTCTGTCCTTGTGGACATTTCTGAGTCCGCTGCTGAAGAAAAGCCTCTCTCATACCATTCATTGACTCGCAAGACTGCTCCAACTTCCGCCACACCACTCCTGCAAACTTCTCTATCCCAAGTCACTACCTTCTGTCTGGTGTCTCTCCTGCACGCTTTCCATCTCGCGACGTCCAGTCAGTAACACACCTGCTCCATCGTTCATAATTTGTTCACGCTGACTTACCTGCCCAATTCCACCTCATCTTTTTAACAGCTTCCGCAATATCTTTCGCTCATCAGGGAAGTACATTTGAATAAAACTGTCTGGGACTTTAAGGGGAATCAATTCGATGACCTTGGGCACTGTGAGGAGTGCCTTTGAGGTCGCCACGGAGTGCCAAACGACCTCTGCTGTAAAGTGAGACGGCAGCCGGGTTCTCTGTCTGCAGTGACCTCGTCTGCCTGAGTGTACGCGGCCACAGGGTAACAACTCTTTTCAACATACACACGCAATTTATAAGAGTATATCTGAAGAAGCTGTAAGCGAAACCGGTCAGGAATAAATTCGGCCCTAGACCCGTGTCTTTCTCATCCTCCTTCCTCAAATATATATATAAATATGTATATATATATATATATATATATATATATATATATATAATGCTAAAACCCTCTGTTAGATAAAATCACCCATGGTTCAAACATTTTTGTCTTTTCCCCCATCGTCGTGGTACCAATAAAATAAATAAATAAGTGAATAAATAAGTACATAAGTAATTGAATTGAAATAAACAAAGTATAAGAGGCAAGGCAAAAGTAGTACGAAAAAAAACAAAAAAACAAAAACAATAGAGGTCAACCAGAACATGCGTTTCATTTGCCAGCGTAAATTCTTCGCCAGGTCCTTTTTCACCCCACCTGCCAAGCCTTAGGATGTTTGCTTATTTTAAATGCCCCTCTTCTTTTTCTTTCTTCTTTATCATCTTCTTCTTCCTCCTCCTCTTCTTCTTCTTCTTCCTTCTCGTCTACTTTGTCTTCTTTCTTTCTCTTTCATCTTCATACTCTTCTTCCTCTTCTTCCTCCTCCTCTTCCTCTTCTTCTTCCTCCTCGTCTTCTTTTTCCTCTTCTTTTTATTTTCTTTTTCATCTTCATACTCTCCTTCATCTTCTCTTCCTCCTCGTCTTCTTTTTCCTCTTCTTTTTATTTTCTTTTTCATCTTCTTTTTTCTCTTTCATCTTCATACTCTTCTTCCTCTTCTTCTTCCTCCTCGTCTTCTTTTTCCTCTTCTTTTTTTCATCGTCACACTCTTCTTCATCTTCTTCTTCCTTTTTCCCTCCATTTTTGCATTTTCTTTCTCTTCCACCTTTTCTTTTTCTTTCTTTTACTCCTCCTGTTCTTTTCCTTCTTCATCAGTTTCTTCGTCTTCTCTTCCTTCTTTTCCTCTTCTTTATCTTGTTCTTCTTCCTCGTCTTCATGTCCTTCTTCCCCTCCTTCTCCTCTTCCTTGCTAACCTTCTTTTTATTTTTCTTCTTCCTTTTTTTCTTCTTCTTCCTTTTCTCTTTCATCTTTCTCCTTTCTTCTTATTTCTTCCTTTCTTTTCTTACCTTTTTCCATATTATTTTTCTTTTCTTTTTCGTTTTCCTTCATCCTCCTCTTTGGACATGCCTAGTTCGTTGCCCAAAGCTTTTTTTTTTTTTTTTTTTGGGGGGGGGGGTGTTGTCATCGGCTGAAGACTCTCGAAGACTCGAAGACTCCTTTTCGACTTCCTGGGAGTTCGAGACGGGGAACCTGATGACAATGACGGCTCCTGTCCTCGAAGAAGCAATCGCGATATGACCCAGGTATCCCACCAATCCATCCAACCATCTATCCATCCATCCATCCATTGTAAAAGATCTTGGAAAAAGAAAGAGGGTTAGGGTGAAGGCATATGACCAAAATGACACAGATCGTTGTTTCAGGACTTGTGTGAATTTTCCCCGAACTTGGTGTTTGGGCTAAATAAAAGGGGTCTTCTCCCTCTCTGTCTTCCTATCTCTCTTTCCCTCTCTCTCTCTCTCTCTCTCTCTCTCTCTCTCTCTCTCTCTCTCTCTCTCTCTCTCTCTCTCTCTCTCTCTCTCTCTCTCTCTTTATAGGTGAAGAGCAAATTTTGTTAGCAGATGGATCCTTGGGAAATGGGGTTGATGAAAAAGTATTGGGACGGTTTGGACACATGGAAAGAATGAGGGAAGAAAATTAGTAAAAGAGGCGTGGAAGGCAAAGGTGGATGGAGTGAACATGAGGGGGCGACCGAAGATGAGATGGATGGATGGGGTAAAAAGGGGCGTTGGGAAAGAGAGGGATGTCTGTTGAGGAGGGAAGGGAGAAGACAGAAGATAGGGATGAATGGAGAATGACTGTATATGGATGAGGCTGTGATGCATAGAAGGGAGTGGTTGGGGGATGGGAGGTGAGGGAGTATGTGTGAATGATAATTTGACGCAGCCCGAAGGGATTTCTCCCCGTCTTCTCTTTTTCCGCATGAGGGGACGGAGGGGGGGGGTCTCCGATGAAATGAAGCGGTCTTGCTTTGGATGTGCTGTGTCTTGCTGCATTTCTTCTGACCCAGGGCAGTGTGGGAGATGCAGAGATGACCCGTCATCCAGGAGGAGCCAAGAAAAGAGGGAGGAGGGGTGTTGAACGGGTGATGAAATGGGTGGGAGTGGATTTATGCCTTTGACTTTGGCTACCTCCCTTGTAAGAGGGAAAACCTTAAATATAGAAGTAGTGTGTATACACACAGACACACACATATGTATATATATATATATATATATATATATATATATATACATACATATTGGCTGTACCACGTTTCAATTTCTGCATGTTGGCCTCCTCGAGTCTCTCGATGTTGATGGCTTAGAATTAAACTGAATTGTGGTTGATATATATATATATATATATATATATATATATATGTATGTATATATATATATATATATATATATATATATATATATATGTGTGTGTGTGTGTGTGTGTGTGTGTGTATGTGTGTGTGTGTGTGTGTGTTACATGACCAAAACCATCCCTGTTACAATTCCCACACCTGCAGCTATTTAGAGTGCCACGTCACCTGTGGCACTCCCATGCACTCCCGGCTCCTCATCTGGGTGACCGCCTTCCCAGTGTTCAAGGTGGGGGGGGGAGGGCACCTAGTCCACCCCCCTCCTCAAGCCCAGGATCGCATGTTAGTTTTAATGAAAGGAATTAATAAACTAAGGTTTAACCCTGACTGGGCTATCAAGTTTAGTCTGAACCCTCTTGGGGCTCGTAAATAAAATCGCTTTGCGTGAGTTTATCTAGATTAGGTCTAATCGAGTTAGGTTAACCTGGAATGAAAGGTTTACTCGATGCTGAATGAAACCGTTTGGCTTTAGTCAGTAAAAAGATGTAAGAGGGGGACAATTGGACCTCTTTCACCTGAAGGCAAATAGAATGTATAAGACTGAAGTTGTAAAACGCAGAGGTGTATATGTGCATATGTATTTCTACATATGCACACCCATGTGTATACATATACATATATATATATATATATATATATATATATAATGCATACACACGGACACACACACACACACACATATATATATATATATAATGTATATATACTGTATATATATATTTGTGTGTTTATGTATACACTCATACCAAATGAGTTTAAAGTGTCGTTAGGTCAAGTCTGTTCGTGCCCTCATCATCATCGTCATCATCATCATGATGGAATCCAACCGGACCCGAGGCCGGACAGGCTCCACACTTCTGTCCGGGGGTTTATTTTCTGCATCGAAAGCAATTAATCAATCAAATGTTGGACTACTTGAGCTCCCGGGCACGTCATCGACGAAGGACCCGGATGACGCAATGTCCTTGAGACAGAGAGAAGAGGGAGAGGACAGGAGAGTACAATGGCCAGGCACTCTCGGGGAAAGTGTGTATATATATATATATATATATATATATATATATATATATATATATATATATATATATATATATATATATATATATACACACATTTTAACAACCACAATGCACTTTAATTCTAAGCCATTAACATCGGTAAACCCAGTGGGGCCACATGCAGAAATTGAAATGTGGTACTGTCGAGGACTCGAACTCAGTGATTTCATGACAGGTGCCGTAGTAACCAACCAACTACGCCATAAATATATATATATATATATATATATATATATATATATATATATATATATATTTATATGTATATGTATACTGTATATATATGTATATATATATATATATATATATATATATATGTATATATAAACACATACATAGTCATGGTGAGGAAAGTATTAGGACAACCGCTCTATTGCCTTAGGGGAGGAATGAATGTGTATTTTTTCATTGTATCTACCTAGTTGTATACGGAGTTCTGTGTATGTGCGTGCGTGTGTGTGTGTGTGTGTGTGTGTGGGTGCGCGCGATCGTATTTGTACACCCAGTTAAGCGTTAGCCAGACCCCATTACACTTGGGTTGTTAATTAAACCCAATTTTCACAACAGTTTTTTTGTCAGTTATCTTCTGGATTGAAGTTACCTACTTTCCGTCAAACTGAAATCCTCTTTTCCTTCCGTCGTTTCTTTCCGTAGCCAGATACAAATCTTCGAGAAACAATTCGCTTCTTTTTTATTTACTTATTTAATGTGTTTAGATATAGTTCCCTTTTTCAGGGAAATAATTACGGTAACCAGGCTAATTAGTCTTCTTTAATGACTTCAAACATCTTTCAGTTATTTCAGGAGCGGATTTCTCTTTATATTTTCCCCCCTTTTTTGGTAGTCTCTTTGCCGCTTTCTAAAAGATAAATAAATACACACACACACACACACACACACACACACGCACACACACACACACACACACACACACACACACACAGAAACAGGTATATATATATCTATATATATATATATATATATATATATATATATATATATATATGTGTGTGTGTGTGCGTGTATCTTTTATATATATATATATGTGTGTGTGTATCTTTTATATATATATATATATATATATATATATATTTATATATATTGTTGGCACGTGACAAGTGAAGATGAATAAAGAGTACACACTATTTATCTATTCAATTTATTTATTTTTTATTAACTTGGACTTAGACTAGATCCATCTTCACCCATCTTCACCTGCGCGCGTGTGTATGTGTGTACAGTATGTAATATATATATGTATATATATGTATATATATATATATATATATATATATATATGTGTGTGTGTGTGTGTGTGTATATGTATATATATATATATATATATATATATGTGTGTGTGTGTGTGTGCGTGCGTGTGTGTGTGTGTGTGTGTGTGTGTGTGTAATTCTTTGAATATAATTTTCTATTTTCAGTGACCTCGCTACCCGAGTCAAATTATAATTTTCCTTCGAGTTGCATTGGCTTTATTTATTTATTCAATTACGTATTTGTGTATTTCCGTATTTATTTGTTTATTTGTAAGCTACGGGAAACAAGCAGGCTAGCAAGCCTTGACCTATTTTTGCAACACGGAATTAAGAATAAGTGTGTGTGTGCGCGTGTGTATTTATGTCAATTGCTGGATGGAGTGTTTGACACACCAACTCCACCACACGAGAGTGAACATGACAATTACATAAATGTGACAAATATTTCACTTTCTCGTTGTCGAGTTCCCATTAACGCACTGGAAGCAGAAACTAACTCACAAATGTGAAATATAATATAGAGCTCGTCTATCGTGTTTAGTATTTAATATCATTCTGAAAGTGAATTGACCACATAAATATGAAATATATGAGTATTGTTGACTAACTCTGGCTGTATGGCTCTGCCGTGGAGGTGCTGTGCCTTCCTGCATCGCCTCTGACCCGAGAGGTGTGACGGGAGGGAGGGATGACCCCTATATCCACGAGGTGCTAAGATGATAGATGGACGAAGAATGGGGCATTGGATCAATGTGGGGTCCTATACATTGAGCCGCTATCCCCCATATATTAGGGGGAATACCTTTTAGTGTATGAACTATCTTTTCACTGAGCTGTGTGGTTGGTTGGTTTCTGCCTATGCTTCCAAAGACATCATCCCGCGTTCTTATCAAAGTCACCGACGAAATCGTCAAGCCCTTATAATCGTAGCACAGGGGGCAAAGGTTTGTCATAAGCGCTTCAGAAATACGAAAGGGCTACATACATACATCCATATAACTAAGGCTTTTTTTTCCCTTACACGGGGGAAGCCAAAAGGCATAGAAACCACTCCCACCCATTCCATGCCCTACATAGCCACTCCCCTGTATCCTCCTCTCTCTTAGGTTTAAAAAAACTAAAACTTAAAAAGAAATTTTAATTGATATTATTATTCATTCTTTTAGTTTTAGTTTTTTTCTTATTAATTTATTCTTGTTTTTATTTTATTATTTTATTCTTGTCTATATTTATTTATTATAGTGGTTAAATGTGCGACTACAACATATGTTTTGGTCATTGGGGAAAGTGAAAAAAGGAAATATACAAAGAATGATAATTTTTGGGGGTACATGAAGAATTGTCACCCCAGAACGCCCACATGAAGAATCGTCACCCCATGAGATCCCACATGAAGAATTGTCACACCAGTACGCCCAATATCAATAGTGGAATAAAGATTAGGTGAGGTTAGGTTACATTAGGTTAGGTTAGGTTTGTTAGGTTAGGTTAGGTTACGTTGTTACGTTAGGTTGTTAGGTTAGGTTAGGTTAGGTTGTTAGGTTAGGTTAGGTTGTTAGGTTAGGTTAGGTTACGTTGTTAGGTTGGGTTAGGTCTTTAGGTTAGATTACGTTAGGTTAGGTTGTTAGATTAGGTTACGTTACGTTAGGTTTGTTAGGTTGGGTTACGATAGGTTAGGTTTGTTAGATTAGGTTACGTTAGGTTAGTTAGGTTAGGTTAGGTTGAATGAAGGTTATGCTTATTGTCATCAACTTATACGAACGAAGAATTGTCACGCTAGGATAGCCCACAGGAAGGAATGTCAGCCTGTCGAAGTGTGCGTTGACGATTCTCCATGTGATCCATTTTCGTATACCGATTGACCCGACATTGACCTGACTTTGAGGTGAAAAGTGAGCCTCCACGGGTTTTATGAAGCTAAACGAAGGTTAGCTAACTAGATTGTCTAACGTTTCACGAACTATAGAAAAGAGGTTGATCGTATGCAAGCCCCATTATAGTGAGGATTTTTTATCGTTAGTGTTGATCCCTTCCAGCCCTCTTTAAAAAAAAAAAAAACAGTGGGCAGATTATCGTCAATTATTTTAAGTTCGTTTGAGTGGAAACCGCTTTGGTTTTAACCTGTCGTTTTTCGAATTTCCAAAACGTCAAATTATAATGAAAACCTGAATGACGAACGAAGAGAAGTTAAATCTATGTGAATGTTAGACACATTGTCGGGATATTCCTAGGGAAGTTTAGAAAACTGTAAGTTAAAGTCTTCCTCTGACTGTTCGAAGTCAGAGTAGTCAACGATAATCGGCCCAGTATGAAGCGGTCGTCAGTCTTTTGTTTATATCTTGTTACCAAGACAATCAATGGCCGACTTTTGCAAACAAACTAATGCTGAGATTGTTTTACTTGCTGTGTATTTTATCACGTTTCCATTGTGCTAGTTTAGTTTTCATGACAAGAGATGACCTCATATTTCAACTACAGTGACCCCACCCAAAATGACGTCATACACAGTGACGTCACCGTTCGCGACCATATGTAGAATGACATCATCAATAATAACGTCATATATAGTGACATCACTCATTCTAACGTTATGAAATTGTCAAATTATGACGTCATGTGTGTGACGTCATTTTCTCTTGGAGAGGAGTGACGTCATGTGGAGGATATAACTTTTTTCTTCTGGATAGCGGCGGGTGATTTTATTTAGCTGATCTCTTGCTGGTATCTGCACGAGCTTGTCCTGCGAGAAGGACGTCAGAGAGAATCAGCTCCCTCCAGCCCTCACTTCCATTTGGAGGTGGAACCCCGGGAGCTGACACACGGTCCCTGGACCGGACTCAAGATGTCTCTTCCAACTTCATTTGTATTTCTCCTACCTTAAAACATAAGGAGAGAGCTGACAACCGGCGACTGATCACCTACTACCATAAGCCGGTGACGAAGAAACAGTCTCAGAGGACCGATGCCGGTTGCTGCGGGGGTTGCGTGTTCCCAGTCAACCCGAGGCCGCGATTGATGGGTTGACTTCCTGGCTGCGGAAGGAAATGACATCACGTCTGATTGGGAGTCAATTAGCCAATCAGGAGCTCCCATCAGCTTTGACGAAGAGGCAATAGTCTTTGTGGCCTGAGTTCTCTCTTGAGATAGTAAAGGAACGCCTATATGGCAATACTGCGACTCGAAGTCGGGGTGGCCGAGTAAGAACATGAAGGAGACTGCAAGAGACCATAAGGCCTACACTAGGCAGTTCCATGTCCCTTACCACGTATCCTCCCCATCCATAATGATATCACACCTCGTGAAACAACAAATAGTTTCAGCGCTAACTACATGGTTACTAAGTCTATTCCATTTGTTAACTACTCTGTCCGTAAACAGGTGTTTGCCATTTTCCTGCTTAAATGCCCAGGGTTCGAGTCCTGAAGGTCGTGGAGTCGTGTGCACACTAGTGGATTGTTCTCACTCCCGCTAAGGTTGAGATTGTTCTTGCGTCCTCTTCAGTACCCTTCCCCGTGATCTCTCCCTCTCGCTCTCTCTCTCTCTCTCTCTCTCTCTCTCTCTCTCTCTCTCTCTCTCTCTCTCTCTCTCTCTCTTTCTCTCTCTCTCTCTCTCTCTCTCTCTCTCTCTCTCTCTCTCTCTCTCTCTCTCTCTCTCTCTCTCTCTCTCTCTCAGAAACACCGAAAAAGGCAAACGATAATGTAAACAACCCCCAAAGATACAAAATCAAGAGGCAAACAACACACAATCAGGCAAACAGGGAAGGAAACATATACACAACCATGCAAACAGGGGGAATAAACAAACACCCAAGCAAACAAAACAAAACAAAAACAACAAAACAACACACTGAAGGCTCTTCCTATGTATGAATCCCCCTAAGCATTCCTTTCTTCCCATTCCCTTCCCCTTCCGTCCCTCTCCCCACCCCCCCGTCCCCCCGTCCCGTCCCCCCGTCCCGTCCCCCCGTCCCGTCCCGTCGAGGCCTTCCGCCGTTGGTATGAGGATATTGACCCAAAGAGCCGCAACTCTGTGTGTGGGGTGGGGGGTGACTCAAGCAGACGAAGACGGGACCGAGTTGGAACGCGGCTGCGCGGATCCTGAGCCCTGTGGCACTCCACGCTTAGGTGCACAGCGGACGAGACCCGTGCTTGGTGAGGATCCTACGCCAGGAGGCGCTGAATAGCTTTGCCTAAGCCGCCACCTTTGTCCTGCCATGCGCTTTAGGGAGTATTGGGGCAGGTGACTTAAAAGTCACTGCTGGGAATCGGAAAGGAGTGTGGGATTCGAACCCACAATTAAGGGGATACTAGAATAGAACGATTCCAGTTACGTCACCTGCACAATGGGAGGGACCCAAAAATCTCTCTCTCTCCTCCCTCTCTCTCTCTTTCTCTCTCTCTCTCTCTCTCTCTCTCTCTCTCTCTCTCTCTCTCCCCATCGGATGATCTCCACGTCTTGGAGGCCTCTTTAGGGGTTAATGTTTCCTTGGAGATATTGTGGGAGAGAATCTACAGGTCTCCTTGGAGACGATGCTTGGACATTGCAGTGGGGAGAGAAATTGTGTTTGTGATTATTTGATTAGATTTGGTTTAACCTTATTGCTATTTTTGTTGTTGCTGTTATTGCTTTTACTATCATTAAAAAGATGATGACGATGATGATTATTATTATTGTTGTTAATGTAATTATTATTATCATTGTTGTTGTTGTCGTAGTTAATATAAGGTAGAGGTCAATTGTAGATTGAGAGAAGCAAGTAAATGCCTTGGAGGACTATAAAGCGTCGTGAGAAATGGATGCGAAGAGGAAATGGAATGAAGGGCTGATTGTGACGACGGCTTTGTATGCGGTAGAGACTTGGAATTTAAGAGATGCAGAGAGGAAAGTTTGAATGTGTTTGAGATGAAATGTCTGAGAAGTATGGTAAGGGTTACAAGGCTGGATAGAGTGAGGAACGAGGAGGTGAGGTGGAGTGCGGGAGTGGAATAGGAGATGATAGATAGGGCTGATGAAAGAGTATTGGGATGGTTTGGACACATGGACAGAATAAGTGAAGAGAGGCTGGTAAAAGAAGTTTAGAAGGCAGAGGTGGAGGGAGTGAACTTGAGGGGACGACCGAGGATGAGGTGGATGGATGGGGTGAAGGGGGCATTGAACAATAGGAGAATGTCTGTTGAGCAAGGAAGGGAGGAGGCAGGAGATAAGGATGAATGGAGAGACTTTATATAGATAATACTGTTATGCAAGGAAGGGAGGGACGGAGGATGGTGGGGTAGATAGATAGATAGATAGATAGACTTTATTTGGCAATGAATCAATGTACATGAAGTGCAAATAATAACAAGAACACATAGTTCGGAATAATAAATGCAAATTGCCAAGGATAACACAAAAAGCATGTAAGCTTATTTCCATTTTGGTCCTCATCAGATTGTTATTCTACACTAAGTCACACTTAGGTGTAGTGTGTGCTTACGTGTGAATGTTATTTTGACGCAGCCCGAAGGGATTTCTCCCCGTCTTCTCTTTTTCATGCATGAGGGGACGGAGAAGGGTAGGGGGGTCGCCTATTAAGTGAAACGGCCTTGCTGTATATGTACTGTGCCTTGCTGCATTTCTTCTGATCCAGGGCAGTTAGCGGGATACAGGTTTGTGGAGAGGAGTGGAATGGATGGGAGTAGTTACGTGCCTTTGGTTGACTTGGCTACCTCCCTTATAAGGGGGAAAAAGCTCTTGGTACTGTATATAGATTATCATTATTGTTAACTATATAACTTAATGCTACCGCCCTCTTTGTGTACCAAATAGGAGATCCGTCGGTCTTGAGGTCGCTTCGGGGGAACGGAGCCGGGATTCCGTGAGAGACGAAAGACCCCTCGGGGGGAAGGGGGGGTCGAAGGACGCTACCTGGAGGATAGAGCTGGGGAGGCGAAGAGAAATGGGGAAGAAAGAGAGCTGAATAGAAGAGAGAAAAAAAGAGAGATAAGGTCTTTCGTATATTACTTTTTGCACTGAAGATGTAATATACGAAAGCGCTCTACTTTTTTTTTCAATTGGTCTATTTTGCATAAGTGAACATACGTACCCATGTTCTTATTAGCATATATATATATATATATTATATATATATATATATATATATATATATATATATATATATATATATATATATATATATATTATATATATATATTGGTGGTGGTAAGGAAGACCGGAAACGTACTTTCCGTGGGGCAAAATGAAAAGATAAAGAATTATGTAAGTAGATGAATAAGAAAAAATAAAATAGGTTTGGGGGTGACCACCTAATAGGGACATGTACAGTCTGCGGTCAGTGGCACTTGCTGCCTAACGTAGCGGACATTCGAAACTGGCCCTCTTTTGTATATATATATATATATATATATATATATATATATATATATATATATATATATAATGCACGGCAATATAACCTCGTGAGCTCTTAGTCTCACAATCTCACGGCAACCCGCTCTCGTGAGAGTCCTGTCGTACTGCAGCTCATAAATTTGCACTGCTGGCTCGGGGGCCGACCGAGGGAGTAGGGGGGGGGGCTGAAAAGGGGGGGAGGAAGGGGACCGAGAAAGGGGGCGTGTCCCCCCCCCCTCCAGGCCGGAGATGCACCTGTTGAATTCGGGTCAGATTGGGAGTAGGAGATGGGGGGGTAGGGGGGAAGGCGTGGGGTGCTTGGGAGGGGCGTTGCATGGGGCGTTGGGGGGGAATTGGGGGGGCGTAAAGATGACGTCACTGGACGGTACCATGAGGTTCCTTGACAAAACGGCCGGGATCTCTTCGTGGGCGGTGCCGGCCGGGGTCATGGCACTCCCAAAGAGAGAGAGAGAGAGAGAGAGAGAGAGAGAGAGAGAGAGAGAGAGAGAGAGAGAGAGAGAGAGAGAGAGAGAGAGAGAGCGGGGTTCCTCTTTATAACGTGCTGCTTCCTCTTAGTCGCGGGTTCGAGTCCAGCACTCTTTTACTCTCTCCGATGTCCAGAAGCAGTGACCGTGAACTGAGCTTCCCCACCCAATAAGGCAAAGTGGACGGCTTCGGCCACAGCTGTTCAGCGCCTCCTGACGTATACTCTTCACCATCTTAGTCACACACACGTAGACACACACACACACACACACACACACACACACACACACACACACACACACACACACACACACACACACACACACACACACACACACACACACACACACACACACACACACACACACACACACACACACACACACTACTCCAACTCTCGTGGGCGGGGAGTTGGGTGTGTGTATGCTTGTGTGTTTGTTTGTTTGTGTTTCAAGGAAAGACCATAGCTAGGAAGACGGAAATAACGCCGAGGAGGAAGAGGAGAAGGAAAAGATGGAGGTAATGTAATCATGGTGTTGGAGGAGGAGGTCCAGAAGAGGAGGAGGAAGAGGAAGTTGATGGAGAACAAGGAGTGGAAGAAGGAGGAACTGGTTGTGGTAGTGGAGGATTGGAGAAAAGTGGATTTGGACAGGGACGAAGACAATGATGATAATGATAATAATAATGATGATAATAATAATAATGATAATAATGATAATTATAATAATAATAATAATAGTAATAATAATAGTAATGATAATAAAAATTATAATAATAAGGAAAAGGACATCAAATAACGAAAATAAGGGAAAAGGACAACTGAAATAATTCAAATAACGAAAAAAGGACAAGAACAGAAATAACAAAAATAAAAAGGACAGAAATAACAACAAAAAAGACAACAGAAATAACACTAAATGACACAAACAAAGGATACTAAGTTTATTAACGAGGCCACAATCAGCTTAAAAGTTCTCGAAAAAATATACAATGCTATTACAAAACCACAAGTAGATGAAAAGACTATAAATAGTTTATAAATAATTTATAAAAAGTTTATTAACTCAATTATCACAGAACTGGAAATCAACAGAAATAAACTTACAAGTCTATAAGTAGTTTATGAACGAGATGATTTATGAGCTTAACCGATAAGACTCGAACTAGTTTATAACTAACAAACATATCAGAGATTTGGACTATTAAGACACTAGTTTATAACTAACTTACAAAACCTTTAGCAACTCACAGATCAGATATTTGGAACAACATTCAAACCTAGTTAAATTAAACTAGGTTTAGAAAAACGGAGTTTAATCCAGTGCTTCTTGTTCTCCCTAGAATCTAGAGTCTAGACCAGGGGTGGGGAACCTTTTTGTGCATGAAGGCCACCTTACAATTCAGCGTCCCATATAGGGGCCGCACTGAACAAATTATTATTATTATTTTTTAAAATTATTTTATCCCTTTTTAGGGGACTTTGCTTTCGCCTATGTGTGTGGCGTATATTATAAGTTTCAGGTGTATAATGATTTTAGACTTAAAAAATATTCAAGGTTTTTAAAAAAAAATAATAATATGTATATCAAAGGCCGCAGAAGGCCGCACTTGATGGCTCGGAAGGCCGCAAGTTCCCCACCTCTGCTCTAGACTCTAGATCCTAGGGAGGACTAGACTCCATATGTAAGAGTATAGACCAGCGTTTCTCAACCAGGGTTCCCTGGAACCCTAAAGTTCCGCAAAAGGTCCCCAAAGGTTCCGCGGGAACAAGTGAGATAAGCTAATACACTTTTGATTTTTTATCTAATTTCATATACGTAATATAATTAAACACGCACGACATATTCTTAGTTATTGGAATAATGTAATATAGACATCATCCCATCTAACCTATTATTACGATGAAAATAAAATGAGAAGGATATGGTATATATATATATATATATATATATATATATATATAATTATATATATTTATATATATATATATATATTTTTTTTTTTTTTTTTTTTTTTTTTTTTTTTTTGCGCAAGGGTTTCTTGAAACATGCAATTTATTTTAAAGGCATTCTTATTAGAAAATCTAAATTCTAGCTTGTCAGTATTTTGTTGATTCAACATCAGTGTAACAAAATTTTGTCCCTGGATAATATGAAAGCACTCATCTTTACACTGATGCTGATTTAATGAACAGTTCAATTAAAGAGGAGACATGGAACAGAACAGCTTTCCCCACAGAGTGATGGATGTATGGAACAAACTGGACGAAACAATAGTGTGTACAAAAACCATACGCGAATTTTAGAGCAATTTAGACAGTGTGACATACAGAGACGACACCACGAGCCTATCTCCCCTTCCCGTAAGATACAACTAGGTAAATACAACTAGGTAAACACACACACACACACATACACACACACACACACACACACACACACACACACACACACACACACACACACACACACACACACACACACACACACACACACACACACACACACACACACACATACACACATATAGCTGTCGATCACGAGTCCAACACGTGATCCAAGACCATGGTGAATTACACACACACACACAAACACACATATACACACGAATTTAAGAGTAAACTAGACACTGCGAGATACAAAGGCGGGACACCACGAGCACAGCTCCCCTTCCTGTAAGATACAACTAGGTAAGATACACACACACA
>NC_134779.1:53261122-53266122 GCF_046742065.1 Oratosquilla oratoria | reverse complement strand
TATTCGTCATCAGTTTGAGCCTTTGCGAACACGCGGGTGGGACTAGACAAACCTTGGGAGCGGGGGAAGCCTAAATTTTTCTTGAATTTCGAGATCAGTATGATCAAAGAGTGCTAACATTTTCTTGGGACACTCTGTCTTTGAGAAATCTGCTTTCTCCACTCCCCCCCCACCCCCGATTAGCAAGAATTAGCAAGATCAGTTGTCTGGCTGACGGTGTTGCCATATTAATGAGTCTAACTTTTTCTTAGACCCGCTGAGACAGAATACAAAGATATATGCATAGCAGTGGCTTGGTAGACACAGGCCCATTTTCGTTAGTACAAAGGTTCCAGTTCGATTCCCAACGCTTTAAACGACCGCAAAGAAACTATATATGTGAGCTGTTTACCCCATGACAAAAAAAAAATGCATGGAAAAGACAAAAAAAAAAAAAAAAAAAAAAAAATAAAGAAAGAAAAAAAAACGGACATGACAAAAGAAACATGGACGTTATGACGTCATGACTTCATGCTTGTGCTTTCGCAAGCAGTGAGCGCTGACGGCCTGCGCGGCCTGCGCGGCCTACGTCCTGCCCACAGCAACCTTGACCCGCTTCCTTTCACTCGCTCCTGATGGTCGAGCTGTGCTTTACAAGCTATGCCTCTCTTCCACTGGACAGGTTGCTATTTTATCATTATTATTGTTATTAATTTAGCTTGTTATTTCTATTTGTGTGTATGGTCGTTTTTGTTGTTATGTTTATCTTATTGTGTACCTTATTCTTTATTTCATTTTTTTTTTTTTTTGTATCTGTCAGCTTTTATTTTGTATACTTGTTCATGAATTGATTTATTTTTATTTTACTATATTCATCTATTTGTATTTGTTGTATTTATTCTTTTATATATATATATATATATATATGTATGTATGTATGTATACAAGGTTGACCACAAAGAAAAACTATTAAAGCAGAGCGCTTTCGTGTATTCACATATTCAGTGCAAACAATACATGTATCATTTGTACTCAAGATGTGAATATACGAAAGCGCTTTGCTTTAATAGTTTTTCTTTGTGGCCAACCTTGCATTTTCAAGAACACACGCTTCCAGTGTTTTTCCTGCATATATATATATATATATATATATATATATATATATATGTGTGTGTGTGTGTGTGTGTGTGTATAATATATATATATATATATACATATACATATATATATATATATACATATATACATATATACATATATATATATATATATATATTTGTTATTCGACTAACGAAACGAAAGGTTTTCTGTATGCCTTCAAGCCAAGTCCTTGGAACTCACTGTACCTCAGAATGGCTCCCCCCCCCCCCCAACCACTGCGTCGGGGAGCTCAGAAGTAATCTGCATGAAATCGTTTAGGCGTTTGCCAGAATGAAATCATCAAAGGAAACCATATGAACGAAACCAAATAACTTTGAATGCACTATTAAGATTTCTAGTAATCTGATTAGCATTGTTTGGAGTTCCTGTGTACAGTTGGCTCCACTTGTAGGTCCTGCAGTGTCTGATGTCTGTGCTGTGGGAAGGCGCATGTCTTCAGGGATCGTATATGTAAGATTTACTTAGGACGACCTCTTAATATGGAAGGTTGTAATCCACACTTTTTTGGATGCGATGTGAGTAGCGAAGCAAGTTAAGGGCATTTGGTTCAACGGATTTTTTCTAGTAAATCGCAGCCACTTGTCTTGTCCAGAGCCAGTCGAGATCTGCGCCAAGAAGCAAGGCAACTGATCACGAAGGCTGTGATGGTTGCCATTACACCATTTTTTTCTTGTACAGTATTATTTACAATGTGACAGAAGTAGGTATTTACATGGTTGAGTGATACACTCAATATTAAACAATATATATATATATATATATATATATATATATATATATATATATATATATATATATATATATCCAATTATGATACATATGAGGACATGGCATATTTTAATAATACATGGAAAATAAAATATAAGGATAATTCCTTCTGTGGACGTACGCTTCTCAACGGTCGTATCGTTGTCAGACCAGGTGTCCTAAGAGATCAAAGTCAGATCGGGCTAATTCCATTGTTAAGTGGCCTCTGGTCGGGTTCTGGGTAGACCTGACGCTCAACAGCCACTTGGTGCTGCCGCTGCGACGTACGCGACGTCATATGGCTTGATACCTATCTTCTCGTAGTGTGACGTCCTGTGACGTGAAATATATCTTCTTCCAACAGTAAAATTACGAGCATCGTGAATGTGCTACGTATTGCAGCATCGCACGGGACGCCAGCTACTATAGAAGTGAACCAACTGTACACCAATCTAATCTCCCTCATAAGATGGGTTTGCAAAAGAGACCCACGGACTCATAACCCCAACACCCCCGTGGCCACACACAAGGAAGCGAGGCATAGTTCACCCTAAGTATAATCACTCAAGCAGACATTATGCCTCGCAGGGTCACCCCCTCTTAGGCCTTGTTCACACTATCAGTTTCAACCGCCGCGATTTGAACCACAGCTGTTCAGTTACAATGCAGGTCAGTGGAGGCGTTCACACATAACCGCGCAGTTTTTGCTTGACTATGTAGTACCGCCGCAGTTTCCACGCGGTTCGAACCGCTAGTGTGAACAGGGCAGTAGTCCTTTGTTATGCCTTGGCTAAGACTTCCTGGTTCCACATGAAAAGATCATGCCCTTTAGTCCTTTGTGGGGATTAATTGTGGAACCCCCCCCCCCAACCATTAATGTTCCCAAATCGTAAATTGAGTAATAGTAAAACATGACCTGATTGACAGCGCGGAGCGACGGCGGAGCGTTTCGGATCCTTTTGGATCGGTGTAGATGTGTCTGGGGCGGGGGATTCTACAATTAATCTCTTTGTGGTTCTTTGCCAAAGGCGTTTTGTGTCCTTATAAAGGACAGGTCCAAAGTTGTTTGGGTTAAAGTTGATATAGTGGAAGTTTCTATCGATCACGTCAGGCTGGTTTATTTATAGAGAGAGACGAACCCACGGGCTAGAAGTTTTCTAAGATTAGCACGAGCCTTGCCCCTAAATTAAGGTTCTCCCGATCAGGGGCTCCGAAACAGCGGTCCCTATGGATCCCTAAAAATCCTTAAGAATCCATGAGAGCTTCCCAAATGGTCCCCAGACCGAAAGCCTGTATGAGTAAGTGGATACCAAACGATTTTGTTGAAATGGTCCGAATGAAGTTGTGAAATAGTATTTTATAACTGAGGGAGATATATGGGTTGGGAATAACAATTCTAGGTATTTTGTTTTCGCCAGTTTGATTTGTGCAACCCTGCTATACTCAGTGTTGTTTTGAAATATATATATATATATATATATATATATATATATATATATATATACATATATATATACATATGTATATATATATATATACATGTGTGTGTGTGTGTGTGTGTGTGTGTGTGTGTGTGTGTGTGTGCGTGCGTGCGTGTGTGTTTTTCTGTAAATATACACAGTACACATATATATTTTCTTTTCTTTTTTGCAGGTATGTGTCCTGTAGTTGGTACATCCCATGATAGACTACGAAATACAGGTATATTGATTTTTATATTTGTTTACTTATTTATTTATTTGTGTATGTATTTATTTGTTTATTTATTCATTTATTTGTCTATTTTGGATACCTCCCTTATAAGGGGGAAGAAGCTTGTTGGTAAATAGACATTGGTATCTAGATAGGTTTATTTATTTATTTATTTATTGTTTATAAATATATATATATATACATATATATATGTATATGTATATATATATATATATATATATATATATATATACATTAACAATCACAATGCACTTTAATTCTGAGCCATCAAAGGCCAGCATGCTTGGAATTGAAATGTGGTACTGCCCAGGACTCGAACCGGGCATCCTCATGACAAGTGCGACAGTGACTTTCCAACTAGGCCATCAAGATATATATATATACATATATATATATATCTGTATATATATATATATATATATGTATATATATATATATATATATATATATATATATATATATACATATATATATACATATTTTAAAGCCACTTGGTTTGGTCCATATCGGAGGCAAGCAAGGACAAGTGGCAATCACTGATACCCTCAGAGGATGAACTTCTGTCCATACTGTCCACAAGAACAAATTCATCTACGATTGGAGTACTCTTTGCTTCGATTCGATATCTTTTGTAGTACTTCGTTGATTTCGATGTACAAAGATCATTTCCATCTACGGCTGATCCACACTTTGCCTTAAATTGGAATCACTCTGTAGAACTAAATGTATTTCGATTTAGTGTATCAGCATCTTTCTAGATAGATCGTAGCACTTTTCTAGAATATCAACCACAGTTCTAGTCACATTGTTTTGTGGTTACGAATATATGACTAGTCATTTAGCAATATCTCTAGAACTGTCGACAGCAGTGTAAATATCATAATTCTAATTAAGTCAAGATTCGGCTGAAGATGACGGAGAGAGAGAGAGAGAGAGAGAGAGAGAGAGAGAGAGAGAGAGAGAGAGAGAGGGGGGGATAGCTATACAAAGTAACGTACACATAATCTTAAAATAATTAATTAAACCCTGAATTAGATTCATCTTGATGAGGAGAGAGATGGGGGGTAGATATACAAGGTAACGTGCATGTAATCTTAAAATCATTAATTAGACAATGAACTATATTCAGCCCGACGGGAAGAGAGATGGGAGGAGACTAGAATTACCATGTTGTTATTTTCAATCTCAATTTCATATTGTCATAATTCATCTTGTAATCACTAGTAACTATAACAAATTCCCTAGCCAACGCACTTTACTTTGAGGATTGATGACGTCATTGGAAGCGTCCTGGTCTCGTATTTGCGTAGTTGTGAGTTCAAATACCGCACTCCTCTCTGATGCCCAGCAGTCACAGGTACCTACCCTAACAGACCTCAAAGCGCATAACAAGGCAAAGG
>NC_134779.1:53253622-53256122 GCF_046742065.1 Oratosquilla oratoria | reverse complement strand
CCTTTATTGCTCTTCTAGGAAAGACGAAACACAATTTTCATATTTGATTTCATGAGCAGCTGAGCTTACCCCAGAGAAGTATCAGAATATTGATGCAGCGAGAGAGACGGACAGAAAGAGAGAGAGAGTAGGTAGGTTGGGAGGGAGTGTTGGCAGCCACACAAGCTGTGTGGTCAACCACACTCTCTTGAGAGGGAAAGAGAGAGGAAGAGAGACGGGGGGGGCGGTTAGAATAGGGGAAAGTGAAGAAGAGAGATGGAGAGAGAAATAGAGAGAATGGAGAGGAAGTAATAGAGAGTGATATGGTGGAGAGCCAGAGATAGTGGGAGGCAGAGTGAATGGGAAGAACTGAGGAAGAGCGAGGGAGAGAGAGAATATAGAGAAAGTGAGTGAAAGAGAGAGAGAGAGAGAGAGAGAGAAATAGAGACCTACACGCTTTCCGAAGAAAGTGGTTGTTGTTCTCATGTTGCAGTTCTCTCTTCTGTCATTTCTCTCACCATCTCAAAAAAAAATCTCAATGCACGAATCACCTCCCGTGTCCTTCTCCCCTTTAGCATTGAAGTTTCCTAGTACCAACATTTTCTCAGTTCCCTCTCAATTAATTACCTGACTTACACCATCATAAAAGGATTCAATTCCATCTCATGAACACCGTGAAGCTTCTGCATAAACCTGAATTATCTTGAGAGTGTATCCTTTACATAGCTTAACCACAGTCTAAGCTACCCTATCTGATATTCTCGTACTACTGAATTTCAATACGTAACCTTAGATCTCTCCATTTATCAAAACTCCTGCTCAGTTGGATCTTTCTTGCTCCACTGGGTCTTGGAACTGCAATAGCTCTCCTTCTCGCCCTTCAGAACTCACTCAGTTCCACGATATCCCAGCTAATGTTCTCCTGTTCTTCCTTCAAGCTTGCACGTTATCTTTCTCTTCGTGTGTGTGTGTGTGTGTGTGTGTGTGTGTGTGTGTGTGTGTGTGTGTGTGTGTGTGTGTGTGTGTGTGTTGTGTGTGCACACGCTTCCAAATAATCCTTTATATCATATTTTCTTTCCAGTATTTTTACCTTCTTTTCTTGTGTTTTCTCCCATATGTCTTTTCTTCTCTCCTTCTCTCCCCCCTCACTCTCTCTCTCTCTCTCTCTCTCTCTCTCTCTCTCTCTCGCGTTTAAATGGTTAGATGTATTTTCTGACAAAGATATTTTTGTTCTTGATATTTTGTCCTTTCTTGCACTTCTCTGGCTTCTTCGGGAGTAACGCTTACTGGTCCTGAGAAGTACATTGTTAGGTTCGAGACCGTAGTACCTGTGACTGCCTGTGTTGGAAGTTTGGTCACACACACACACACACACACACACACACACACACACACACACACACACACACACACACACACACACACACACACACACACACACTCTCTCTCTCTCTCTCTCTCTCTCTCGGTGGCGCGGTTGGTAGAGTCCCAGACTGTCAGTATGGCGATACCGGTGGTACCTGGTTCGAATCCTGCCCAGGGCTGAAATTGTTTTAGTATCGCTGCGCTTCGAGTCGTTACTCCAACTTTCGTGGGGGGAGAGTTGGGTGTGTGTTTGCGTGTAAGGTCATAGCATTACCCATAGATCGGTCATACGAGCTCTGAGCTCTCTTCCGGGAGGGAAATAGCTGTCGATCACGAGTCCAACACGTGATCCAAAGACCAAGGTGACTCACACACACACAGAGCGAAGAAGAGACAGAAGGATGTTTAGAGTCTCATTTGATGACCCAGTTCAGATTGCCCTTGCATGGAAGAGGCGTCCACAGGACTCACGAACGAAACAAGCCGACCGATTCTGCTGAGATTGTTGTGGGATGGGAAGGGTGGCTACATGGAAGCTTGCTCGGAGACCGTGGGAAATTGTGACCGGGTGTGAGTGAGGCGACGCACCCCTAGCGTATGCGCACGCGCGCGCGCAGACACACACACATACATATATACATACATACATATACCAAAGGCTTTTTCTCCATACACGAGGGGTAGCCAAAAAGAAAAAGGCATAGAGACCACTCCCACCAATTCCATTTCCTATATATCCCCCCCCCAAAAAAAAAAAGAAAAAAAATATATATATATATATATATTGCTGAGTATATCCATATGATTTAAGCTTGTTTTGACCTTTTTCCCTACAAGTCTTAGTTCCTCACTGAGGGATTGCAGATTGTCAGGAAGGCTTCTGTTTTCTCTGGTCTATTCAGCAATATACTGTAGGTCTTCAAGACTAGTTGTTAGCCAATTACTTGTATGTGTATATATATATATATATATATATATATATATATAATATATATATATATATGTATGTGTGTGTGTGTGTACGTTCATGCAATGAGGTTAGCATGGTTAGACCTATGACATGAATGCCATAAGCCTATGAACAAGCAGAAGAAATTTGTATTAAATTTTCTAACATGCTAACCTCCTTGCATGAACAGATGAACTATTCATGCAC
>NC_134779.1:53246122-53248622 GCF_046742065.1 Oratosquilla oratoria | reverse complement strand
TGACAGGACTCGGAGTAACGGATTTAGATTGGACAAATTTAGATTTAAGAAGGAAATAGGCAAGAAATGGTTTACTAATAGGGTGGTCAACGAATGGAATAGACTTTGTAACCGTGTAGTTAGCACTGAAACTATCGGTTGTTCTCCCTAGTGTAGGCCTTATGGTCTCTTGCAGTCTCCTTCAGTCTTATGTTCTTATTTGTGTATTTAGGTAGATATGCAATGTATATGTACAGTATACATATGAGCTGGTTTTTAGACTCACCAGTAATCCTTTAGAAAATTAAGCAGGTGCTCTAGTCAAGTATATGTAGACAAAAATAGTAGATCCGGGAGGTTAATAAAAACATAAAGAGTTGAAGCAGGTAGCCTGACTGCTAAATGCCCTATTGTATTGTACTTCCATTGTATTTTCGAGGTTTTTAAATTTCTCATCCCCCCTGGTTTTTACCGTATCATATATCCACCTGCAGTTGTTGAAATTATTGATAAAACTTAATATTTTTTATTTATGGCAAATGAAAAAGGGGGAAAAATCATTGGATGTTTAGAGACTTTATTATTCACTGTTCAAACATGATACTTATTTTCTTTACTGGAGAAGAAATATTCCATTGTATAGCAAAACTCCCTTTATTCAGTGTCAGGGAAGTCAAACGTGCTGGATGGAATTGTATCAAAAGAAAAGAAAAAAATGGTAATAACGAAATCCTACAAGTCTAGCTTCCGTTTCAATGTAATACCTTATTATCTCGTCAGTGGATAAAGCTGAACACTTGTGCAGTGTACAATAACCTCGAATACGCGCACACACACACACACACACACACACACACACACACACACACACACACACACACACACACACACACACACACACACACACACACACGAAGAGGAAGATAATGTTATACACCTATAACGTGTGAATTTGAAGGAAGAACTCCCATCTACTCCCATGATTGATTGTCCATTTGCTTCTCAGGTTCTGTAACTTTGGACCCCCGCCTCCCCCCACCCATCTCCGAGTTCGGTCGTGTGACTGCGTAGCATACCTACCACCTTTTTGGTGTGATGAATTGATGAATTTATTTTAAAAAGGTCACATGTGAGTCATTGCAGAAACACGTCAATGACGAAATTCTCCATAGATTTCTCTTTCTCTTTCTCTCTCTATTTCTCTCTCGTTAACTTTACTTTGTCACAGTGGAAGTGTGAGATTTGATTTCCCTTTCATCCTTCCCTCCATGGAAGCATGGAAGTCATCGTTACGAAGATATATAGAAGTCAATTTTATTTCTTTGTCTATTTTCTGTATAGATTTTGTTTGTTAGTCGCCGTGTAATTGAAGCATATGGCCTTGCTTGTGGATGTGCTGTGTCTTGCTGCATTGCATCCGACTCGGGCAGTAGACGGGAGACAGGGATGACCTTCGGTCTTGTATTACTTTTGTGTAGATTAAGTTCATATTACGCCTGTACTACAGGCATATGTATCCTTATGGAAGCACAACTTTGGCCCAACCGAAGCCATGTTCCCGCGTGGCTGGGTCCTTCGCTACCTTTCGGTACGCAGGGTGGTATATAAGGAGACAGGCTATGCTCTCCATGTTCAGTTCTCTTGTGTACTTGTCACCAGTGGTGCGCGACCCAAGGCCCGCGGTCACTCCTGCGGTTAAGGGCAGCCTCGGAGCCCGACCGCCGACCCAGCCTAGGTCGACACTCGCACTAACCAAAATAAAATCCATGAAACTCAATCGAGTCTCATTCACTCCCTCGTCACCAAAGTCCAAGTAACGTTCTCGTAACGTTACACCTCCGTCACATTGCTGGGGCCAGAAGCAGTGCAGCAAGACATAACACCACGGCATGATAATAATATTAATGATGAAAGTAATAGTGAAATAGAAAACAGTCCTAACAGAAAATAAGTATCATAAATGTTCTTGTATTCTAACAATAATAACAGTGATATGATTATAGGAACGGTAATGGAAATACCTATATCACTATCAGTACAGCTGCCACAACCACTACTACTACAGCTGGTCTTACTGTTAATAGTATTAATTCCCCCCCCTCCCCTCTCTCCAACCCCATCATTTGTAGAATGATTTCTACGTTTAAATGTGTTTATGCCATTAGTCCCCATGGCGACATTTCAACCCCTTAGATTCAGTAACGCATTCCCAGATTTTTTTTTTTTTTATATAGCCAAGTGCCTGACAACTTCATTCAGCTGAGGGGTCGCGATCGGGGTAGACGCTCTTCCGAACTCTGGTCCAAAGCCAAAGAATGATAATTGTCTGATCCTAGACAGAAAAACGCATACAGTTGCGTCACTGTATTGAAGACTCGTGGTCCGAGGTTAATGTACTGCCTGTTCATTTGACCCGTGATATAACGGACTTCGGGTTGAACAGACACCTCCCTGTTCCAACAGACCTCATATTCAAAATTCGAATTCCGTTTAACGGACTTTTTGAATCACGGAGTCGGTT
>NC_134779.1:53236122-53241122 GCF_046742065.1 Oratosquilla oratoria | reverse complement strand
TCACACGTTCACACATCACTTTAACCCTGAACAGGGAACGTCCAAATTTATGATTTTGCATGGAAGTTGTGCCATTTTTGGCACGCCCACTTTACTTTATAACTTGGTGCACTTCTTCCCATAAACCTTTGGTTTTTATTGTTTTTCTAAAAGTGGGCGTGCCAGAAGTGGTACAACTTCCATGCAAAATCATAAATTTGGGTGTTCCGTGTTCAGGGTTGAAGTGATGTGTGAACGTGTGAACGGGGTATTTGGTTATCGAACATGTTTGTTAAACCCCAACTACCCCGTTCACACGTTCACACATCACTTTAACCCTGAACAGGGAACGTCCAAATTAGACCGTGTGAACCCCCAAATTAGACCGTGTGAACCCCCTCTTAGTGTCAAGTCCCACAATTCGATGACTAGTGGGAGTTAGTGGGGATGTTTAGTGATTAACTCCGAGATTAGTCTACCTTTGACACTATGTCGATTGGAATCACACTAAAAAACATCATCTTACTCGAGTGGGAAGTGGGAAACCCCATGGTAGGGCAAGGCCTGTCAGTTGCTGCAAGCCGCTTCTTCTTCTTCTTCTTCTTCTTCTTCTTCTTCTTCTTCGTCTTCTTCTTCTTCTTCTTCTTCTTCTTCTGTTTAGGCCGATGTTTTGGTCGCCTCCACGCCTGGCCAGGGCAAGAAGCACGCAGCGGCACCGGGTATCGAACTCGTGACCACCTGCTCAAGAGTTCGACACGGTATCCAATGGGCTAGCGCTCGGCTCTGTTGGTATCACAATAGGTAAAATATAGAAATAAAATATGAAAACATACTTCATTATTTCCAAAGGGTTTGATGTACAGGCTTCTGGACTCCTACTGGCTGTGAATTACTGTAATTAAATAGAAATTAATATGACTAAAAAAAAAAAAAAAAAAAAAAAAAAAAAATAATAGGTCAATAAATAGCACTCCATAAAACTGGGGCCTACAAGACAAACCCTCAGGGCTGGGGTTATACTAACTCTTGTGGTTTAGAGGGAAGGAGTTACCTTGTGAGGTTAACGCACATGTTGGTCCATCTGTCCGGGGCGATGATGCCCTTGTACGATTGCGTTGCGTGTCGCCAGGTGATTTTATTCATGTGGATGAAATTCACCGATTCCGTCGAGGGCTTGGATTTAGTATCCTAGCAACGGTCGGTGGAATCGAGTCGAGGCGTACAGCATAGTGTATTCTTATGGGTAATGAGTTAACAACATATGTATATATACATATACAGTATATATATATATATATATACACTGTATGTGTATTCTCATCTCTCTCTTCTCATATGCACATACAGATATTATCATCTTTCGCTGGTATCATCATCTTCGATATTCAGCGTGTCTATCATCTCCCTTCGATGCCTAGTGTGCACACGCCCGCACACACACATATGCTACGAACTGGTACTCTGATGTCGTCGCAGACCTCCCAAGGGAAAAGTTCATTGTCCAAGTGACCCAGCTCACCAACTTTTCCTGGCGACGCCCTTTTAGGGAAGAATAGAGTTTCTGCATCTGAGGTCAAGCCCTCTACTTGAACAAAGGAACACCTGCGCTGACAAACCCCGGACCAGGTGCCTCTCGCCTTCGATCAATTTGACTCGAAGAAACCTCTTTCCATTTCCATGATATGACAGCTGTATATATGTATATAGAAAATGTTTCAGGCAACCTTCCGAAGTTGAACGAAACTTGCCTTGTATTTGTAGAGCAGAACGCTGCCTAACTCAGTAAAATCAAGAAGACTATACGAGTTTATTTCACCAATCCACCAATGTAGTGTTAAACCATACAACCTGCACAGACAGGTATGATCAATTAGAGGGTAATAGGCTGGACCTCATGAGCTTTGTTCGTATTCTGTATACTGCAAATAGGTGAATAAACGCACGCACACACACATTGTAGGTCTCACTCTTCCTCTTCTTCGTAAATACTATAAGAAAATGTTTCATTGTGATACAGAAGCAGCTCAGACACGAGCGAATTTGTAGTTATGACGACGACCCTAGGGCCCAGGGCACCACGTCTCTGTTCCCCAGGAGTGCCAGCCTCGTTGAAGAGTGCCACCTTCGTTGAGGAGTGCCAACCTGAAGCACAGTGCCTGTCGTTCTTCGAGCTCCCAGACGTTGTATATTCCCTTATCATTCCGCGTTCCAACTCAGCCGACTCGCTTTGATCTCTCCGGCGGGAGTACGAAGGCAGGATCTGAAATATTGATGGAGCTGCGATAGAAAGAGAGGCTGGCAGGCGGGAGAGGTAACTCGCCGCGAGAGTGGAAGAGTAGACCCGGCCGATGGTCCCGCTCCGCGGGATGTCTCGCTCTGGCTGCGCCGAGGACCCTGCGCAAGGGTTAGCGTGGAGGGCTGTAAAGGCATCGGGTGCGTTCGGGTCACGGGGGAAGGACACAGGTTACCTTCTATGCTGTGAGTGTGGGGCGTGTTCCTTGGGTGAATAAAATCGCCTGGCGGCATCCAAAACTTAACAGAACATGATTACTTGTCCAAAATTGAGTAGGAAAAGCTTACAATCCTTGGCCAAATATGACCACAACGAACTTTCAACCTTGGCCAAAATTTAACGGAGCATGATTACTTGTCCAAAATTGAGCAGAAAAAACTTACAATCCTTGGATAACCACAACGAACTTTCAACCTTGTCCAAAATGTAACTGAACATGATTACTTGGCCAAAACTGAACCAAACAAGATTACAAATCTTGGCCAAAAATTGACCAGAACAAACTTTGTTTTCTTGGAGTCTGCATAGTCTTCTTCCTCTTCTTCCTCCTCCTCCTCCTCTTCCTCTTTTTCATCCTCCTACTCTTCCTCTTCTTCATCCTCCTCCTCCTCTTCCTCCTCCACCTCCTCCTCTTCCCACATCTTCATCCACCACCTCTTCTTCATCTTCTTTCCGTATGACCACGGTCAAGAATTATTTTCTTTTCCTTTTATTTTTTCTTCCTCACCAACATTCTTTTCTCTCTTTTATTCTTTTTTCTTTTCTTCTTCTTCTTCTTCTTCTTCTTCTTCTTCTTCTTCTTCTTCTTCCTTTTCACCCTCTCAGCAAGTGTCTCGCGTCATATCCTTATTACTCCCATCGAGGCAACGGTCTTGAGAAGATTCGACGTTCCTCCTTTACTAGGAAAATCGCCGAACGCTATTCTATCTATATACCAAGAAATTTTCCCCCTTATAAGGGAGGTAGCCAAGTCAGAGGCACGTGTTTATTCCCACCCATCCCACTCCTTTTCACCACCCTTACTCTCCCCCTCCCATCTCAGCTCCTCATGGATGACAGGTCATCCCTACATCCGCCACCCACCCTGGGTCAAACGCAATGCAGCAAGGCCGCTTCACTTGTTCGGCGACTGCCCTTCTCCCTCCCTTCATGCAGAAAAAGAGAAGACGGGGAGAAATCCCTTCGGGCTGCGTCAAAATATTCACACATAAGCACCCCAGACCCTCCCCCCCCCATTCCTTTCTTGCATAACAGTATCATCCATACACAGCCACTCTACACTCATCCCTATCTCCTCCCTTCTCCCTTCATTGCTCAACAGACATTCCCCTCTTTCTCAACGCCCCCTTCACCCCATCCATCCATCTCATCCTCGGTCGTCCCCTCAAGTTCACCTCCTCCACCTCCGCCCTCCACACTTGTTTGACTAATATTTCATCACTCATTCTTTCCATGTGTCCAAACCATCCCAATAATCTTTCAAGAGCCTTATCTGCCATCTCATTTTTACTCCCACTCTCCTTCTTACCTCGTTTCTCACTCTGTCCAGCCTAGTAACCCCTACCATACTTCTCAGATATTTCGTCTAAAAATGCATTTAAACTTCTCCTCTCGGGTTCTCATAAATTCCAAGTCTCTGCCCCCATAGAGTACCGTCGGCACAATCACCCCCTTCATACAATCTCCTCTCTGCATCCATTCCCAGTTGCCCATTTCTTATAGCATCTTACTTCCACCTCCATTCCGTCCTTTCCTGCCGCATGTGACCCCAAATATCCAAAGCTATCCACTTCCTCTAGCCTCTCTCATCTTAGGCTTCTAACTCACTGCCATCCTCTCCCCTTGTACATCAACTTTCTTCTATCGCATACCTTTCCGAATTCAGTCACTAACTCCCTTAACCCCTCCTCTCATCGTTCCTTAAACGCAGTGTCGTCAGCAAACAACAACTGGCTCACCTCCTACCAGGCGCGGATCCAGGAATGTTATTTGGGGAGGGCCTGAACCGATAACCGATACTTAGAGCACGCCGATATTTTAACCGCAAGAATTATGCTGTTGGCTTGGAGATTGGTCCAGAAACCTAAGTCTATTTTTCTTGTAATTGTATGTAAAATCACATATAATTCACAAATATAATTCAAATCATAAATTCGCACTAAAAAGTGTTTATCCAAGGAAAATCAAACTCGAGATGAGTGTACCATACTCGGGGCGTTGGGGGGGGGGGTGTTGCGGGCCTCCTGCCCCCCCCCCCTTGTATCCGCGCCTGCCTCCTACTTCTCTTCATTTTCGTTGACCATTTCCAGTTCCCTGCTCATTACTCTCTCCTTTACCTCCCGCACCACCCCGTCCATGTACACATTGAGCAGCCAAGGCGACTTGACACAGCACTGACGTAGTAGCTTTACCTCAAACCACTCACTCTCTCTATTTCTTATTCTAACACAGGCTCTACTACTCTCGTAAAAACTCCTTGACTGACCTTTAACAGTTTTTCCCCAATCCCATATATCTGCAAAACCTTCCACAGTGCCTTCCTGTCTACCCTGTCATAAGCCTTTTCCAAATCCATAAAGGCCCAAACGCTAACCTTGAAAAAAAAGATGGGGTGAGCATCGTAATGATTTGATTGGTTAAGGCATCCCCCCTGTTGTTGTTAGGTTACTGTTAAACCCATTGACAAAGGTAATTGGTGTTTATCTCGTCAATCTTACATAACTGTTGT
>NC_134779.1:53226122-53231122 GCF_046742065.1 Oratosquilla oratoria | reverse complement strand
TTTTGCTCGCTGCGTCTCCTTGTTGTCCTTGTTACTGTTGTTGTGTCGTTGTTGTTGTTGTTGGGTCAATATTTTTTTTTTTTTTTTTTTAGTCGATACCGGTTTTCAGTCCTAAAAGAATACTGCGTGAATCGGGGCCGTTGGGGTGTTTCCTTCAGATGGGTAGGGTAGAATCCTCTAGTTTGCAGATCGATACAAGAAGTCATTAGACTCGACGAAGTGTTAATGAGACTTATTATTTATTATTTATCTTGTCAGTCAATTTTATTCAGCTACAAGTGATGACCCTCCTCTTTATCCCTCCTCCTCCTCCTCCTCCTCTTCCTCCTCCTCTTCCTCCTATTCCTCCATCCTCCCTCTCACCCTCCTTCCTCCATCCTCCCTCTCTTCCTCCTTCCTCCTCCTCTTCCTCCCTCCCCTCCTCTTCCACCCTACCGTCCTCTTCCTCCCTATCCCTCCTCTTCCTCCTCCTCTTCCTCCATCTCCTTCGCTTCCCCATCACCTCTTCTTCCTCCATCCTCTCCTCTTCCTCCCTCCCCCTCCTCTTCCTCCCTCACCCTCCACTTCCTCGCTTCCTCTCCTGCCTCTCCTGTTCCTCCCTCCTTCTCCTCTCCCCTCCTCTTCCTCCCTCCTCCTCCCCTTCCCCTCCCCTACCCCCAACTCCCTCCCCATGACTAAGCAGAGCGGTAATTGTATCTCCCAACCTTCTCCCCTCCCCCTCCCCCTGTCCTCTCCCCCCTCCCCCCCTGTCCTCTCCCCCCTCCCCCTCCCCCCCATGTCCTCTCCCCCCGTCTGCGAGGAGGTGTCAATGCTAATGGAGTTGGTTCTGTCTGCGGCCTTGACCCACATTTGGAAGGTCCGGGGTGGGGGGTTGGGGGGTGGGGGGCAGACCACGCTCGTCTCCTTGGGGGGGAAGAGGGGGGATGAGTAGAGGGGGGGAGGCCGCGTCGGGGGAGGAACAGTAAGGCCATCATGAGTGGACGGGGAAGGGGGGAGGGTAGAAGGGGGGGAACAGGGGGTAGGGGGTGGAAAGGGGGGAGGTGAAGGGGTTGGGGGAGGTGGGGGTGGGGGAGACGTTGACGGAAAGAGGAGATATTGTTCTTTTATTTATTGATATCTTTTATAGATCAATTTATTCGTTTATTAATTCATTCATTCATTCATTGATATTGGTGGGCGCGTACGTGTGTGAGATTCACCATGGTCTTGAAATACGTGCTGGAATCGTGATCGACAGCTATTACCTTAACGGATGAGAGCCCAGAACTCGTATATGTAGATGAAGAGTGGGCAGTGCTGTGACATTACACACGCAAACACATACATACATACATACACACTTACATACATACATACATGCATACATACATACATACATACACACACACACACACACACACACACACACACACACACACACACACACACACACACACACACACACATATACATCCTTGCCCACCAGAACGGGATACTAGTATTGCTTTTCAACCCTTTGGGGGGATCGACTTCAGGCTGCTGAACTAGCAGCCTCTCCCGGTACCACTACTTGAGCTGTGTGTGTGTGTGTGTGTGTGTGAGTGTGTGTGTGTGTGTGTGCGTGTGTGTGTGTGTGCGTGTGTGTGCGTGTGTGTGTGTGTGTGTGTGTGTGTGTGTGTGTGTGTGTTCACCATGGTCTTTGGATCACGTGTTGGACTCGTGATCGACAGCTATTTCCCTCCCGGAAGAGAGCTCATAGCTCGTATATGACCGATCTATGGGTTATGCTGTGACCTTACACGCGCACACACACCCAACTCCCCGCCCACGAGAGCTGGATTAACAACCCGCAGCGCAGCGATACTGAAATTGTTTCAGCCCTGAGCGGGATTCGAATCCGGATCTCTGTAGTGCCAGCCGGGAACTCTAACAACTATGCCACGAGTTGTGTGTGTATGCGTGTGTGTGTGTGTGTGTACGCGTATACATGTATGTAAAAGTATGCTTGGTCTTGTGTTTGACTTGAGAGGGAGAAAGAGATGTGCCCAGGTGGCCGCAGACAATGGGGAGGAGGATGCTACTCGAGGCACGGAAACTGAAAAGGAGTAGTCGAGGAGGAGGAGGAGGAGTAAAGAGGAGGGAAGGGACAGGAGGAGGAGGAGGAGTAAAGAGGAGGAAAAGGACAGGAGGAGGAGGAGAGGAAGAAAACCGAAAGGAGTAATTGTAATCGAGTAGGAGGAGGAAGAAGAGGAGAGAAAGGAAAAGAAGAAGAGGAAGAGTGGGAAGAGGAGGAGGAGGAGGAGGTGGTGGTGGTGGTGGTATAAGGAAGAGGGAAAGGACAGAAGGAGGAAGAGGTTGACAGGAAGCAGAAGAAGAAGAGGAGGAGTGGGAAGAGGAAGAGGAGGAGGGTACGATGGAGCTTAAAGGAAGAGAGAAAGAGGAGGATGAGAGGAAGGAAAGGAGGAGAATTAGTCAAGGATGACGAAGATGAGGAGGAGAACAGGAGGAAGGGAGAGGATGAGAGGAAGGAAAGTAGAGGAGGAGTAGGAATAGATTTAGCTAAGAAGAGGAGGAAGAGTGAGGTGAGACTAGAGGGAGAGGAAGAGTATGAGGAGAGAGAGAGAGAGAGAGAGAGAGTAACAATTGTAGAGACAACAAATGAAGAAGAAGAAGAAGAAAACAATGTGATTGAAGAAGAATACAAAAACGAAGGAAGAAGAAGAAGAAGAAGAAGAAACAAGTGGTGGAAGAAGAATACAAGAAGAATACAAAAAACAATAAGAAGAGAAAAAAATGGAAGAATACAGAAAAAAAGAGAACAGGCAGAAGAATACAGAAAAAGAGAAAAAAAAGAGAACAAAAGAGAAAAGAAGAAACTGAAGAAAAGGAGGATGTGGAAGAAGAATACAGAAAACGAAGAAAAAAGAGAGAAAAAGAAGAGTTGAATGCAGGAGAGAGAAAGAGAGAGAGAGAGAGAAAGAGAGAAAGAAAGAGGGCCGGTCGTCACTTGCTGACTGTGCAATACTCGGAAGGGGGGGAGGGCATACCAACCGCCGCTTTCTCGGCCGACCCTTGTGGTGGTGGTGGTGATGGTGGTTGTCGTGGTGATGGTGGTGATGATGGTGACGGTAGTGGTGTGGTGATGATATTGATGGTGGTGTTGGCGATAGTGGTGATGTGGTAGTGGTAGTAATGATGTTGGTGATGGTGGTGGTGATGGTGGCGATTGTGGTAGTGACGGTATCTGTGGTGTCGGTTATGGTGGTAGTAGTGATGGATTATGGTGATGGTCGTCATGGTGGTGACACGACGCGGTCGCGTGGTGATAGAGAAGGTCGCTGGGTGTTACGGTGTTACGTGCAGACCCCTTCACCCTAGTGACACGTTTCAGTCATGTGATAGGCTTGCGTCCGCTATGTGCTGCAAATGTGTCAGGTCATGTGACACGTCAGGTCATGTGGCACGTCAGGTCATGTGACACGTCAGGTCATGTGGCATGTCAGGTCATGTGGCATGTCAGGTCATGTGACACGTCAGGTCATGTGACACGTCAGGTCATGTGGCATGTCAGGTCATGTGACACGTCAGGTCATGTAACACGTCAGGTCATGTGGCATGTCAGGTCATGTGACATGTCAGGTCATGTGACACGTCAGGTCATGTGGCATGTCAGGTCATGTGACATGTCAGGTCATGTGGCATGTCAGGTCATGTGACATGTCAGGTCATGTGACACGTCAGGTCATGTGACACGTCAGGTCATGTGACCTGTCAGGCCATGTGGCATGTCAGGTCAGCCTCGGCTACGCTCAGAATCCGCCCCCTTCTAACCTGAATAAAAATGTGGCATGTCAGGTCATGTGACATGTCAGGCTATGTGGCATGTCAGGTCAGCCTTGGCGACGCTCAGAATCCGCTCCCTTCTAACCTGAATAAAATCCCCTGGCGACATCTAGAATAAAGTTAATCTATTAAGGTTACCCGGGTAGTTTCCCTTGCACCCCACAAGGGTTTTTTTTTCCGCAAAAACGAATAGAAATCCCCTGACGGTAGCCAGAATAAAATATCCGAGTTATGGCCTCCGAAGGGTCGGAACCCCCATAGCGCACCCACTGCATAACACAGCAGAACACCCACACATGCCAAGAAACACAAAAAAGGAAAACCTACAAATACTCTCTTCTCTTCCTCCGCAACCACCAAACCTCAACCTCCAGAAGCACATCCGTAATCATATCACTCACTGCTTCATTAACAAACTGAAAGACAATACATTGCAGAGTGCCTGACCCCCTGATATCCGTCCCTCTGAATCCTCTCACCCCTGAAAGGGCAGACTCCACCTGCCCAGACTGCGGTGCGGCCACCATCCAGCCCTCCTAAGCTACCAGAAGAGGCTGAATGACCACATCGCACATAACTGTTCAGGATGTAACACTTCACCCTATACAACACGCTATGGAAGACGGCATTGAACACGACCACGCGCGGCACCAACACAATATACACTCTATAAGGGATTTGCTGGAAAACCCCTTTCCAGCCCTGACGTTCCTCATGGAGGCGGAACTGCTCGGCCAGACAGACAGTCTAGGGAACGAGAGCAACAACAGCAACACTAATCGTGTGACGGGATGACCTGTTCACGTGAGATGGCGTGAGTGACTTGACATGACGTCATGTGACCGCACGTCACGAAAGGGATTGTGAGGGGCACTCACGCCATTCACCCTCCCCCTACTTCCCCCCACTCCCTTTGTCGAGGGCCTGGATCACGTGCTAGACTCGTGATCGACAGTCATTACCTCCCGGCTGAGAGCTTGGAGCTGTCAAAGGGTAGTGCTGTGGTATTACACGCTGTGTATACATATGAGCTGTGGCTGTGATGGTTGTGGCTGTGGATGTGGCTGTGAGACTGACGGAGTCGTCGAAGGAGTTGAGTTGCGCTTGCGTAATGGAAGCCGAATGTGGAGGAGATGGAGGAGGAGGAGGAGGTAGAGATTGAGGTGGTAGAGATGGAT
>NC_134779.1:53213622-53221122 GCF_046742065.1 Oratosquilla oratoria | reverse complement strand
ACACACACACACACACACACACACACACACACACTAACACACACTAACACACACTAACACACACTAACACACACACACATACAAAGACACACACAGATACACACACGCACACATACACACATACTCTCTCTCTCTCTCTCTCTCTCTCTCTCTCTCTCTCTCTCTCTCTCTCTCTCTCTCTCTCTCTCTCTCTCTCTCACACACACACACACACACACACACACACACACACACACACACACACACACACACACACACACACACACACACACACACACACACACACACACACACACACACACACTCAAGACTCCTTGCCCACAAGAGCTGGAGTGCCGGATCGCAGTGCAACGATGCTGAAATTTTCAGCCCTGTGTTGGACTCGAACTCGGATCACCGAATTAACGGTCGAGAGCAGTACCACTTCACCGTCGAGCCGTGTGTGTGTATGTGCGTGTGTACGTATAGAAACACTGGTGATCACATATCCTATTCTTGCTGCCGTCACGCGATTTTATTCATATACGTGGGGGCAGCCGTAGGGTTGTAGGTTACCTGGGGGGGGGGGGGAGGAACTCCCTTACATACCCGGTGGTTCTTTCTCCTGTGTCGTTCGGCAGTCGACTCCATTCGTAGGTTTGTTTACATGCGGCGGCACTTGGCATCGAGTGGCAGCATTTGATAATAATTTAATGAGAAAAAGCCAACGTGTTTTGTTGTTTTTTGCTGTCATTGTGACGACACTTCAAAGCGCCCCATTTTTTTGTTAAGGAGTTATTTATCTATTTTTCTTTAACTCAATTGCAATTTAGTTATTTAAAAAAATCGCCTGGCGGCAGCCTAAAAAAAAACAGATAAAGTACCACCCGGCACGGAAGGGGGCTTCCCTCTCGAGTAAAGGTTTGATGCCTTGATGGTAACCGAAGACGAGGGAAAAATCATCTGGCATTAGCCAGAATAAAGTACTCAAAGGGTGCCGCAGGATGAATTTTTTCAGTCCCTTTCCGTAGGTCCTGTATGGGGCTTTGCTGTGACACCCCTACGGACCAGAGACGCACACTATTCTGTGATCAGAAGCTAATATGCAATATATATATATATATATATATATATATATATATATATATATATATACATATGTGTGTGTGTGTGTGTGTGTGTGTGTATATATATATATATATATGTATATATATATGTATGTATGTATGTATACAAGAATAAAAGCACTGGTTATTTCCTGCAAAAAATATCCTTCAAGACGACATCATTCTTTAAGGATTTTGTCCCTGCTGGCGCCAGACGATTTTATTCATCTAAAGGCTGAACCCAGTGCTCAACGGGAGCAAGCCTGGCTGCCAGCTAAGGTGCTTATGGTGGTGAAAATAACATTTACCGAATGGAAGTTTTTGTTCTTAGAGTGGATGGTGGTTAATGGAAGCTAGAGATCGCAAGTGATGAAAGCAGAGGTCACTTTAGTTCATTGAACCACTAGGCTTGTTGTTGTTGTTATTATTATTATTGTTATTATTGTTTAATTAATAATGATTATTTTGTTTTTATTATTATTATTATTATTACTATTATTATTACTGTTATTATCATTATTATTATTATTATTATTATTATTATTATTATTATCATTATCTATATACCAAGAGATTTTTCCCCCTTATTAGGGAGGTAGCCAAGTCAAAGACACGTACCTACTCCTTCCCACTCCATTCCCTCCACCACCCTCTCCTCCCTCCTATCTTAGCTCCTCGTGAATGACGGGTCATCCCTGTATCCCGCCCTCTGCCCTTGATCAAAAGCAATGTAGCAAGACACAGCACATCCACAGCAAGGCCGCTTCATTTAATCGGCGACCCCACCCTTCTCCATCCCCTCATGCAGAACAAGAGAAGATGAGGGGAAAATCCCTTCAGGATGCGTCAAAATATCATTTACACATAATCACACCCAACCCCCATCTCCCGCCATTCCTTGCATAACAGTATCATCTCTACACAGCCTCTCTCCACTCATCCCTATCTCCTGCCTTCTCCCTTTCTTGCTCAACAGGCATTCTCCTCGTGTTCAATGCCCCCTTCACCCCATCTATCCATCTCATCATCGTTGTTCCCATAAGTTCACTCCCTCCACCTCTGCCTTCTACACCTCTTTTACTAACCTTTCTTCACTCATTCTTCCCATGTGTCCGAACCATCCCGATGCTCTTTCATCAGCCCTATCTGTGACTTCCTTTTCCCCTCCCTCTCTCCTCCTTATCTCATCGTTTCTCACGCTATCCATCTTAGTAAATCTTACCATGCTTCTCAGACATTTTATCTCAGATACATTAAAACTTTTCCTCTCTACCTTTCTTGAATGTCAAGCATATGCCCCATACAATGCCGTCGGTACAATCACCCCTTCATACAATCGCCTCTCAGCATCCATTCCCAGATGCCTATTTCTCATGACGCTTTTTAATCCCCCAAGGCATTTACCTGTTTAATCTCAATCTACATTCTACCTCCACCTCGACTCCTCCCTTCCCCGCCACATGCGACCCCAGATACCTCTAGATGTCCACCTCCTCCAGCCTCTCTACTTTAAGATTTACTTCCAGATCACTGCCATCCTCTCCCCTTGTACTTCTCATCACCTTGTTCTTACCCACTTGTACCTTCAACTCTCTCCTACCGCTTACCCTCCCAAACTATTGTGGCCCTGGTTCCTCGTCTGACGAAGGCGAAGAAGGAGAAGGGCACTCAGTTCGTGGAGGAACGAGAACATCGATCGAAGCCGCCCGGTTCCTGAAGGAGTAGGTGCGGCTTCAGCAGAACCCTGGGGGGCATATCAGGGGCTTCAGCTGAGCGGGAAAGAGTTTCAGCGTCTCTCTCTCTCTCTCTCTCTCTCTCTCTCTCTCTCTCTCTCTCTCTCTCTCTCTCTCTCTCTCTCTCTCTCTCTCTCTCTCTCTCTCGCTCTTCTCCCTTGTCAAAATCGTGGCCTCTAAAAGAGAGACTGCAGTGCAGTGGTTGTTGTTTTTCTTGTTCTTCTTCTTTTACGTTGTTCTTCTTTTTCTTCTTCTACATTGTGGCTGTTCTTTTTATTCTTTTTCTTCGTCTTCTTCATCTTCTACCATGTTGTTGCTGTTCTTTTTTTTCTTCTTCTTCGTCTTCGTCTTCTTCTTCTACCTTGTTGCTGTTACTGTTCTTCTTCTTTTTCCTCTTCTTCTTTGACCTTTTCTCGTTCTTGTTGTCGTTGTAGATCTTCTTCTTCTTCTTCTTCATCTTTTTCTCCTCCTATCTTCTTTTACTTTCTTCTACCTCCTTCTACCTTCTTCTTCTTCAGGTCGACTCCTCCTACTCCTTTCCCTATCGTTCCTCCTCAACTCCACCCCACTCTTCCCTCCCACTTCCCCTCTCGCCCTCTTCTATCCTATTTCCCTTTCCCCTTCTTCTTTTTCCCCTCTGTCCCCTCTCCCTCTCTCCCATCACCCCCTCTACCCCCTGCTCTCTCCTTTTGTCCTCTCTCCGTCTTCCCTCTCCCCTCTTGACCCCTCTCCCTCTCTTCCGCCACCCTCTTTACTCTCTTCTCTCTCCCTCTCCCCTCTTTTCTCCCCTTTCCCCTTTCTCCCTTGCCCCTCCCTCTCCTCTTTAACCTCCGTCTCTCATTCCTCCCTCCCTCCTTCCCTCCCTCCCCCCTCCTTCCCTCCCTCCCTTTCAGTCTGTCCCCATCTCTCTCCCTGGCCTCATAGTACTCTCTATCACATGAGAGACGCACCCTTCACATGAACGGCCGCGACGCTGCCGTCGCAAGGGAGCATACAGGGGGCGGAGCTTGGGTAAGCCACGCCTTATAAGGAGGTGGTGGGGGTGTGGCCAACAGGAGTGGGCGGGGCTAAGGACGACGAAAGGCGGGGCCACAGACGGCGAAGAAGCTCATGGCTACGCAAAGAACCGTGACATATATTTAGTTTGGGCTGGCGGCAGCTGATTTTAATCGTCACATGAGTAGGAGGAAGACCAGATATTGTGGAGGGACTGTTCGGGAGGGGGCCGTTTGGTCCATGAGTAGGCGGGATCCAAAAATAGAATAGACATGCTCTTTGGGTTGAAGTCCCATCGTCACCTTCTCCAAGCCTCGCTAGAGTTTGCGATCCTGGTTGCTAGTCATCAGTCTAGGGTGCCAGGAGCACCTGCACATCTTTTCTGACGTTATCAAGCCATCGATACCGTGGCCCGACCAGAAGCCGAGTTCCATTCATAGTCGTCGTTGGTATTCGTTCGCCAGCATTCTGGCGCAATGTCCAGGCCATCGTAGACGTTTTTATCTTTATTACATCTTGTATAAAGGGCTGGCCTATTATTTGCTCAAGATCAAAATTATGTCTTCTCTGGTTGTTTTCAGCATGGTATACGTGTCCGAGTATCCTCTTTAAAATGCCATTTTCAAAAACTTCAGTTTTCTCGTTATTTCTTTAGTCAAAGTCCAGGTTTCGCGGCTGTATGATAACGTGGGTCTTATTATAACATTATATATACTCAAAATCGTTCTCCGTGATGTATTTCTGCTTTTCAATACTTTATCTAGGGGAAAGGCATATATGCTTCTGTCCCACTCCCCTGTTGATATGTTTCAAGGTGGAGTAGTAGAGTGGCCAGAACAGGGGGAGTTACGAACAAGTTTGTATTCAGTCTTTCTGCATATTTCTAGAATGGTGGTTTTGAATGAGACCATCTCTCCTTTTGTATGAGTTTTATTTATGCTTTTACTTTAATTGGCAATGGATCTGAGTAGTGTTAGAGTACGGGGTTTAGGAGGCTGGACTTAGATATTTAGTTACAGACCTTATACTGTATATGGTTCTCGCTGGACTTAGATATTTAGTTACAGACCTTATACTGTATATGGTTCTCCGGACTACCGTCTTAGCTTATAATAGGCACAACTTGCCCACTGGACTCAGACTCCTCGAGACTAGTTTTAGATTGAGACTCCAAACCCAGATCTAGACTTAGACTGACTTCTCTTTGTTTGATTGCTAAGACGAAACTTCTGAAAGGGCAAGACTCCTCCTCCAAGGTGGACCTCATCATCTATGATTGGCTAAGTTCATTTCTGTTTACCATATGCTGACCAATAGCATCAGGACTCAGACACATCCTCTTTGGGACATCTGACCCTCACTGAATAGGCCCTTGTTCATTGAAGGTCAGCGGAGTCAAGCGACACATTTAAAATCTGATAAGAAAAGCCTTACCCCAACAAGAAATTAATGGTGCTATGGCTTCGCTCCTCCTGAGTAGGGGCCCGCGCGCGCGACGCTAGCATGCACGCCAGCGTGCGATGCTAGTATCTAGTATCAACTAGTATCATTCTTCTAGTATCATCGCCAGTACAACGTGGTGATGTTTCGTCATCAAACTAATCACCACACTTCCACCAGTTCCAGTCCTTTCTAAGATTTCTCTCAATACGGTTGTCAGTTGTCAGAGTAGAGCCAAGATTCTTGAAAGCTTGTACGCTTTCCACTTCCATTTTATCTATATTTACATTGCCATCAATTCTATCTCTTTTTGACATTATCATCATCTTCGTTCTTGCTGTATTTCATTGTAGGTCAGTGGTTCTTAACCTGTGGGGAATTCCCCACTGGTGGGGAATGACGGAGTTACCAAGTGGGGAATGACCGGTCGGACAGAAGAACCACTGTCTTTTTTTTTTAATCGATGTGTTTTTGTTTCTTTTTGTGTGTTTCTGGTGTCTTCTTCTTGTCACATTTCGTGAATTTATTTCCACCCACATATAATCGATAGTGCTTCAAAATCTAATACATTACATCCAAATGTTGACTTACTTGGCTCACTAAAAAGTGGGGAATTGGAGAAAATAGGTTGAGAACCCCTGTTCTAGGCCAACTCGTGTACTCATTGCCACGAACGGGGTACTTAGTTCCTCCATTCCCGCCTTGGTCTCTGGTACAGTCACCACATCGTCGGCATAAGCCAACACATTGATGATACTGTAACTGATGCTGGCACCCTGTGCCGTGTGTAGAGTAGTCTGGATGGGCTTATCTGATATCAAGTTAAACAGGATTTGTGAAAGCACACACCTTGTCTCAGTCCTCTTCGTACCTCAGAGTAATTCGTCTTTCTTTTACCCATTTTTAAACTGCATTTGTTCTTGATATAACACACTTTTTTCAATGCAGTCAGCTTCCTGGGTATGTTATACTCTCTAAAGTGTATGCCACATAAAGGGTCTAAGGATACTGTCAAAGTATTGGTGACAGTCGATGAACAGTTGATGTAGGTCTTTTTTATCGTATTCCCAGTATTTCTCTGAAAGTATTCTTAAGGAGAAAATTTGGTCCGTGGTCGATCTGCCTACACTAAAACCTTCTTGCTGCTCACCTAGATTGTCATCTGTTAAAGGCTCAAGTATATTTAACAGTATCCTAGAGAATACTTTATACAACGTGCGTAGAAGCATATATCCATATAGTTAGCCCGTTCTAGTTTGGGGATCTTTTTATGTATTGTTACAATATCTGCTAACTTCCACCTACTGGGTGTTTGTTCCATGTGATAAGTATGAGTTTGTGAATTTCTGTGGCTAGTGCACTGCCACAATATTTGATCAATACCATAGGTATTCCATCTCTTCTTGGGCTTTCGTTATTATTATTTTTTTTTTGTTATTGCTCCCTTTACTTCATCCAGTATGGGGATTGGTATTTGTTTTTCATTGCCATCATTATCATCTTGTAGTTTTTCATCTGTCATAAGGTCTTGTGGCTCAGGTCTGTTCAGGAGTGTTGAAAAAGTCCTCCCGTTCTGGTAAAATGTCATCCTCATAAGTCAGGATATCACCATAGACATAATTACACACACACACACACACACACACACACACACACACACACACACACACACACACACACAAACATATATATATATATATATATATATATATATATATATATATATATATATATATATATATATATATATATATTGCAATGTACTCATAATGAACATGGCCATCAAAATGGTACATGATATAGATAATATACCTAATCGCTGTGAATATTCATTTCTGAGATCCCAATATATATATATATATATATATATATATATATATATATATATATTACTCCTTACTCTCTTACTCCGCTGGTCTTCGGGCCACTTGGTGATCCATAACCGCTTCTGAAGCTTCTCGCCATGTCTTTCTGTCTTGTGCCACCTCCTTCCATTCTCTTGGTTCTATTCTGCATATCTCCACATCTTCTTCGACGCACCTCCTCCAGTCTTTTCTACGTCGTCCAAGTGGTCGTCTTCCACGCACTCCACTATTGAGGATTTCCTTTGTGTGTGTGTATATATATATAGAAGCATAGAGCGAAACCGGTCAGGAATAAACTCAGTAACTCGGAACTAGACCCGTGACTTCTTTTTCCACCTTCATCAACTTGTCATAATGTACCAATATATATATATATATATA
>NC_134779.1:53201122-53203622 GCF_046742065.1 Oratosquilla oratoria | reverse complement strand
ATGTTCGAATCCCGCCCAGGGCTGAAATAATTTCAGTATCGCTGCGGTGTGAGTCGTTACTCCAACTCTTGGGCGGGGAGTTGGGTGTGTGCATGCGTGTAAGGTCACAGCATTACCCATAGATCGGTCATATATGAGCTCTGAGCTCTCTTCCAGGAGGGAAATAGCTGTCGATCACGAGTCCAACACGTGATCCAAGACCATGGTTAATCGCACACACTTGCTGTATATATCGCTTCCTCCCTTTAATTTATCCTCGTTTTCCAGTAGCCAAATGTTTCATAGTTTCATTTTCTCTCTCTCTCTCTCTCTCTCTCTCTCTCTCTCTCTCTCTCTCTCTCTCTCTCTCTCTCTCTCTCTCTCTCTCTCTCTCTCTCTCTCTCTCTCTCTCTCTCTTCCTGTTCTTCATCAAACTCGTCTCTCATCTTGTCTCTCACTTCCTCTTTCTCTTCTTTTCTTTTCATTATACAAGTCTCTCACTCTGTCTATCTCTCCCTCCCTCCCTCTATCTTTCTCTTTGTCCCTCTATCTCTCTCTCCCTCTTTCTCTCTCTCTCTGTCTATCTATCTCTCCCTCCTTCCCTCCCTCCCTCCATCTTTCTCTCTGTCTCTCTCTCTGCCTCTTTCTCTCCCTCTTTCTCTCTCTCTATCTCTATTTTGTGCTTGTCTGATGTTCGAACAACCAGCGTCTTCCACTCCCCTTAAATTGAATTAAATCGCATGGCAACACAGGCTGTATTGAGGGTTTGGGGGAAGGGGAGTCAGTGTCGATAGAGTGGGATGATTGGTTTGGTGGGGGGGAGAGAGGGAGGGAGATGGGGGGGGAAACGAAGAAGTTCTGGGAAGCTGTCCCGTTTGCGAACCTTGATCTTGGGAGGTTCTGGGAACTGGTCGATTTACTTCCCCCTCCCCCCCAAACACTTTGTTCTCTAGGTTCAAGAAACCATTCGAATATCTCTTTTTTTTTTTTTAACTTATTCTAATTTTCCTTTTTTATAGGATTCTATTCTTCTTTATTTTTATTTTCTTGTTTTTATTATATATATATGTGTGTGTGTGTCTGTGTGTGTGTGTGTGTGTGTGTGTGTGTGTGTGTGTGTGTGTGTGTGTGTGTGTGTGTGTGTGTGTGGATATTTACTTCCTTTACCCTCTGGCTTCTTGGGGTCCCCCCATGACCCCCCTCACCCTATCTCATCTGAATAAAATCACTTGACGGCAGGTATAACAAACACATACATTGAAAATGGCAGTTTTGCTTATATACGCGTTTTGTAATGTCAAAGGATTCTCTTTATTTATTTACTTATTTATTTCATAATTTTTTATATATATTGTGATGTAAACCTTTCTCCCCCTTTTTTCATATATATTTGTACTTTATTATGTAAAACCTCACACATTCCTTCCCTCCCCTCTCCCACCCCGCGATACACGCAATCCATAATATCAAAGGATGATATTTATTTATTTTTTATTTGTTTATTATTTATTTATATTTTAACATGTGATCTTATCCCCATTTGACAGCTTCGGAATTGGAACCTCTGATTTCCCCTCTTCCCTAATCCCCCCTCTCCCCTCTCCCCTTTCCCCTCTCTCCTCTCCCTCCTCCCCTCTCCCCTCTCCCCTCCCCCCTCCCCTTCCCCCTCTCCCACCAATGCTCTTCCATCCTCGCGTCGTGTCTTAGGCTTCCTCTTTGAACTTTCTTCCTGTTCTTCTTCCTCTTCATCTTCATCCTCTTCTTCTTCTTCTTCTTCTTCCTCCACTTCTTTTTTTTCTTCTTCCTCCTCTTCATTTTCTCCCTTTTCTTCTTCATTTTCCTCATCTTCCTCCTCTTTTTCCAGTTATTTCTCTTTTTTCTCCTCTTCTTCCTCCTCTTCTTCCTCTTCTTCTTCCTCCTCTTCTTCCTCTTCTTCCTCCTCCTCTTCTTCTTCTACTTCTTTTTCCGCTTCTTCCTCCTCTTCATTTTCTCCCTTTTCTGCTTCATTTTCCTCCTCTTCCTCCTCTTCTTCCAGTTCTTCCTCTTCTTCCTTCTCTTCTTCCTTTTCTTCTTCTTTCTCTTCTTCCTCTTCTTCCTCCTCTCAAGGAAATCAAAGAAGAAATTTGCAAACCCTTCAGTGCGATTTTCAACCTATCTTCACAATGTGGAAGAGTTGTACAAGACTGGAAACTAGCAAATGTTGTGCCCATGTTCAAAAAGGACGACAAATCCAGTCCTGGTAACTATCGACCTATCGGCCTTACATCAATTGTCTGTAAACTAATGGAGTCTATCCTGAGAGACAAAATTGTAGAAATCTTGAAGAAAAACAACGTTATTAAAGATTCACAACATGGATTCCGTAATAAGCGCTCGTGTCTGACAAACCCTCTCGACTTCCTGTACGATATTTACGGTATGTACGAAGGAAGGGCAGTTGATGTTATATATTTTGATTTCCAAAAAGCTTTCGATAAAGTCCCGCCTAGGAGGTTACTAAGTAAACTAGAATCCTAGTGTA
>NC_134779.1:53121122-53188622 GCF_046742065.1 Oratosquilla oratoria | reverse complement strand
GCTTCTGCAATCTGCAGCTTCCTGAAGGCAGACTCCTTGTGAAGAATGTCCGTTTGGTCTAGCAGCTTCTGTAGAGGAGGCTTCATGTTGTGTGTTTCAGTGAAATGCTGGAAAATAGATCCCTGGTTTCTATGGATTGTAGGCGACGCCGCAGTGTAGAGGAGGTCCTGCCAATGTATGTGCTGGAGCCGTCGCAGCGGCCCTCCTGACATGAAAATTTGTATACAACATTGGTGGTAGCCTCACTCGGGGCCCTGGGTGCCGTGCTATTCCTCATAATCAGGGAACTAATGAGGTTAGGTTTGCAGAATATTCTCAACTCTATGATGGCATTTCTGTTGGTTGGGGTGACTCCTCTCTTGATGATATTCCTAAGGGCATCACACTCCTCGCGGTACCGATCATGGAAAGAATTATGGTGGTAAACGGTGATTTTCTCCTTGGGAGGAGTGGGCAACTGGGTCGAGTCTGCAAACTGGTCCAGTTTTGTCTGTATGACTTTCTCGATGAGATGGTCTGCATAGCCGTTGTTGGTGAGGAGCTGGCGGATACGATCGAGTTCTCTGTGGATCTCAGTCCAGCTACTACAGTGGGTAAGGGCCCTCTTCACATAGGAAGATATCACGGATATCTTGTATGAAACAGGGCATTCTCCCTTGGCATTGAGGCAGCGGCCCACGTTGGTGGCTTTAGTGTAAACCTTAGTCTTGAAGCCCTGTTCTTGTTTAGAGATGTCCACATCTAGGAAGGGGAGGCACCCCTCTACACTGCGTTCACAGGTGAAGGTCAGGCTGGAATTACCTTCCAGAGCAGTAATCATGAGAGGAACCTCTTCGTCGGTAGTAGTGGTGATGAATATGTCATCGATGTATCTCGCGTATATTCCTGGAGGGGGGTTATTGTTGAAAGTTCTTTCTTCCACCTGGGCCATATACATATTAGCAAAAAGTACCCCAAGTGGGGATCCCATCGCCACTCCATCAACTTGTCTGAATAATTCCCCTTTATGGGAGAGGAAAGGGGCCTCCTTGGTACACATCACTAGCATGTCTCGCAGGACGTCTTCCGAGATGTCAAATACGGGTAGGTCACTTCTATAGACGCGGTCCATGATGATATCGATAGTCTCATTTACAGGAACATTCGTAAAGAGTGATTCTACGTCTAAGGAAGCGATGTCGTGGCACGGTGGAGCTGTGCGAAGCAGGTCTATGAATTCAGAAGCTGAAGAAACTGAACGTCCCATGGGGACGTATGGAGCGAGGAGAGAGTTTAGCTTCTTGGCAACTTGGTAGGTGGGAGTGGTGATTTGTGAAATAATAGGTCTCGGGGTTACCTGGTTTGTGGGTTTTTACAGTGCCATAACTATAACCGGGACCATAGTCACCTATCACTGGATTAAAATACTTCGTCGAAGAGTTAGCTCTCTGGATGAGATGATTAATCCTCTTCTTCGCATTCTCAGTAGGATCCTTCTGGAGTCGCTGGAATTTTGCAGGATTATGAAGGATGGAGTCCATCTTGTTATTATAGTCAGCCTTATCCATGATGACGTAGACTGCTGACTTATCTCCTTTGCGGATAATGATGTCATCTCTCTGGCGTAACTCCTTGGCGGCTTCTTTTAAATCTCTAGTGAGGATCTGGCTTCTGTAATTCCCTCTGTCGCGTCCTGATTCTCCAATAAGGTCCTCGCTGATGGTAGGAGAAAGGGTTACCTTGCTCTCATTCTGTAGGGTGAGGAATCGATCTATCAGGCACTCAATTTCGATTCTCTTACCTTCAGGATGAGGCCGGCGAATGAAATGGCAGTTAAGTCCTAGTTACGGCACTGTAAAAACCCACAAACTAGGTAACCCCCTGAGACCTATTATTTCACAAATCACCACTCCCACCTATCAAGTTGCCAAGAAGCTAAACTCTCTCCTCGCTCCATACGTGCCCACGCGACGTTCAGTTTCTTCAGCTTCTGATTTCATAGACCTGCTTCGCACAGCTCCACCGTGCTACGACATCGCTTCTTTAGACGTATAATCGCTCTTTACGAATGTTCCTGTAAATGAGACTATTGATATCATCATGAACCGCGTCTATAGAAGTGACCTACCCGTATTTGACATCTCGGAAGACGTCCTGCGAGACATGCTAGTGATGTGTACCAAGGAGGCCCCTTTCCTCTCCCATAAAGGGGAATTATTCAGACAAGTTGATGGAGTGGCGATGGGATCCCCACTTGGGGTACTTTTTGCTAATATGTATATGGCCCAGGTGGAAGAAAGAAACTTTCAACAATAACCCCCCTCCAGGAATATACGCGAGATACATCGATGACATATTCATCACCACTACTACCGACGAAGAGGTTCCTCTCATGATTACTGCTCTGGAAGGTAATTCCAGCCTGACCTTCACCTGTGAACGCAGTGTAGAGGGGTGCCTCCCCTTCCTAGATGTGGACATCTCTAAACAAGAACAGGGCTTCAAGACTAAGGTTTACACTAAAGCCACCAACGTGGGCCGCTGCCTCAATGCCAAGGGAGAATGCCCTGTTTCATACAAGATATCCGTGATATCTTCCTATGTGAAGAGGGCCCTTACCCACTGTAGTAGCTGGACTGAGATCCACAGAGAACTCGATCGTATCCGCCAGCTCCTCACCAACAACGGCTATGCAGACCATCTCATCGAGAAAGTCATACAGACAAAACTGGACCAGTTTGCAGACTCGACCCAGTTGCCCACTCCTCCCAAGGAGAAAATCACCGTTTACCACCATAATTCTTTCCATGATCGGTACCGCGAGGAGTGTGATGCCCTTAGGAATATCATCAAGAGAGGAGTCACCCCAACCAACAGAAATGCCATCATAGAGTTGAGAATATTCTGCAAACCTAACCTCATTAGTTCCCTGATTATGAGGAATAGCACGGCACCCAGGGCCCCGAGTGAGGCTACCACCAATGTTGTATACAAATTTTCATGTCAGGAGGGCCGCTGCGACGGCTCCAGCACATACATTGGCAGGACCTCCTCTACACTGCGGCGTCGCCTACAATCCCATAGAAACCAGGGATCTATTTTCCAGCATTTCACTGAAACACACAACATGAAGCCTCCTCTACAGAAGCTGCTAGACCAAACGGACATTCTTCACAAGGAGTCTGCCTTCAGGAAGCTGCAGATTGCAGAAGCAGTATCCATTACTTGCCAGCGCCCTACCATCAACATACAGCAAGCTGCCGATTTTATTCTCCCTTCCGCGCGCCCTGTAAAGAATAACCCCCTCCAGGAACAACAAGCCCTTAGACAGCAGCAGCCCCGCGAACAAATGGAACATGTCCAGCTAGTCAATCAGCGCCTAGGACCAGTAACCAGAGCAGCAGCAAATCAGGCCAGAGCTTCTAGACAAAATCCCACCCCCTTGGCTCCCGGACAAAATCCCACCCTCTTGGCTCCCAGACAAAATCCCACCCTCTTGACTCCCAGACAAAATCCCACCCTCTTGGCTCCTAGACAAAATCCCACCCCCTTGGCTTCCAGACAAAATCCCACCCCCTTGGCTTCCAGACAAAATCCCACCCCCTTGGCTCCCAGACAAAATCCCACCCCTTGGCTCCCGGACAAAATCCCATACTGCACCTCTCAGCCAATGAGAGGCCAGTATTCCGTCTGAGCTAGGCAGGCTGAGCCTTATAAGCCCGCCCATCCAACCAGCGGTCATTATTCGTTGGAAGACCTTCAATATAGCAGAGCATCATACAAAGCAGTCCTCACCCTGAAGACGCCTCACGACGAGGCGAAAAAACTATAGTTTCGGTGGAGTCAATAGTTGTTAAATACTATTACTATGCAAAAATATATCAGTTGGCATACACTGTGTATATTCTTTTGAGAGTCATGAATGACTACTTCCTGTCCCTCTCAGTTGCTAATAGGAAAGTATTCTCCAGATTAAAGAATACAGTCTTGAAGATTGTTAAAGCAACTAGTGCAGTTGATTTCAACCAGAATTGCCTTAGAGAAAACCTGTGCCCCAGAAATATATATATATATATATTTAAGCAAACAGGTAGTCAGTTCCGGGTGTTTAACAAAGAATGCCTGTTTTGTAAATGCAGAGAGAATTCTGTATAGGTCGCCTGCCACTATGTGGTTAGTTAAGGTCATTGAGTGGTCGGAGATGAATTGCCCCGCCTTGGGGTGTTAATGTGGTGGGTGATGTCCAGGTGTTTGCGGTGTTGTTTTCTTTCTTTGTGTTTGCACGGTGAAGATTCGTACTGTGGTGTCTGTGAGTATTTTTTTTTTATCTTGTTGGAAAAAATATATATTTTTGTGTATTGCCTTCTTTGTAGTGTAGTTTGTGAATGTAGGTCGTGACAGTTTAGGTTCTTACGTTTTCTTTCTTTGTGTTTGCACGGTGAAGATTCGCGCTGTGGTGTCTGTGAGTATTTTTTTTTTATCTTGTTGGAAAAAATATATATTTTTGTGTTTTGTCTTCTTTGATTGTAGTGTAGTTTGTGAATGTAGGTCGTGATAGTTTCGGTTCTTACGTAAGTGTTCTGTGCGCGGTGTGTTTGTGTAAACATGGATGCAGCTGTGTTTATTTATGATACTGATTATGTTTATTTGTAAAGTGTTTTGAATGTGTTTGTTTTATATTAGATGTGTTGTGGGTATGGATATCGATGTGTGCTGGCTGCGGGTTCAGTTTGCTGTATATTAGTTGTACAAAGGATTACAAAAGATTACAAAGGCGGAGCATGCCGACAGGAGACCTTTTGGTCCATAACTAGGTCGGATGCGGAAAAAATACATGAATAAACAAATAAAAAGATAATAAAATTTCATTCAGTTCTGGGTGAGCACTATTCGATCCTTCGGTTAATTTTAATCTTTTCGATGTCAGACGACTTTATTCGGCTGATGGGATATAGATCCCACTGAGTATAATATGATACTATGATATAATATTAGTTGGTGCTGGTGAGTAGTACATGTCATCTGGGTGAAAAAAGTGTTGCACGTTGTGGTATAAAGTGCCCTGCGTCTTCGGTGTGGTGGCTGCTGCTACATCTTGGGACAACAACGAGAGTCCGTTGCCAGATCGGTTATATGTTGGCACCGTTTTGACGCGGCTTGGTGACGTGAAGGCAAGCGTGCCAGACTTACATCGCCTCGGGAATTATTTCTTAGTTCGATGGATGTCGGGGTTGGTACGCGGGATGGGGGAGTGTCTGTGAGTTTGGTGGAGTACAGCGTTGTGGAGTATTTGTTTCGTGATCTCATGAGTCTAATCTTGGAGCCGGTGGGTTTGTGTGGACGTGATATCCCGTGGGGTGCTCGGGGAAGGAGGCATTTTTTTTTTTTTTTTTTTTTTTTTTTTTAGGGATTTTTGGGGGTTGGGGGGGCAGTTATATTCTTATCATTCCCCAAAGTGATCCTCACTGGTTTAAGGGTGTGAGTGTTGATGTTCTATTAGGGTTTTTAGAGTTGGCCGTAGTTAATCGTTACGTTTATATATTCTTTTGATTATTTATTTTGATTTTATCATTATTTTGATTGAATTAATATATTTATTTATTTATATTTTCATTTCTATCTATTTATTATGTGTGTATATATATATATATATATATATATGTGTGTGTGTGTGTGTATGTGTGTGTGTATACATATATTCTGTCCTTTTCCTGTACTCCCTTCTGCTCTGCGTATGTCCATTTTCTCACCTGTCTTCTATTTGTGGGGTGAAGGTTGTATGTGTATCGAAGATAAAGCCATCACACACACACACACACACACACACACACACACACACACACACACACACACACACACACACACACACACCTCGAAGCGAGATCGTTCAAAGTTGTATCAGCTGTTGTCGCTAGACGATTTCATTCACCACAGAAAAACCTCGGTCTAATCTGTTCGACTTGAATTGGGTGAAGTCCTCTCTTCCTCCTGTGTCGCCGGTGCGTATATATCTCTCATCCCTCCTTCCCTCCTGCCGGCTGTTAGGGAGGAGGAGGAGGAGGAGGAGGAGGAGGAGGAGGTGGGAGAGTGTGGAGAGGAGAGGCCTCCGTCCCTTACGACCTATCGACCCGGTCGTCGTTGTCGTCGTCGACGTCGTCTACTTCGAGGAGAAGGAACCAGTGGCGCTATTTACAAAGGCCCTGAGGACCTAAGAACCCGCCACAGCCTCCTTATCTGCCAGGCGGTCCTGTTGCTTCTTGCCGTCGGGATGGTACATCTCCCCCCCCTCACACCTCTGGGAGCGGGGGGAGGGGGGGTTAGTGGAACTGGTTGCAGCTTCTCTCGGGGGAGACTGCTCTTAGCTCGTCTATGGCGTACTCGATGACATGGTTTCTTGTATTGTGATACGTTTGTTGAGCACGCGTTCATCTCCGTACACCTCTCCCCCCCCCCCGCCCCTCAGTCCCCGTAGAGGCAATACTTTTCAACCATTCCGCCAGCTTTCGCTCTCTTATTGTTATAAAGTATAAATTTGACTTAGTCTTTTAGTTACGTGGACATGGCTTACTGGCTATATATAAATACCTAGCGATCGTTTCCCTATGTATAACCAATCAAGTTGGTCAAATTCTAGTTTCTGATGGCAGAGTCATCGACGATTCCGGCGATGAAAAGATTTGAAGTTAAGGTTATTTGTTCACTGAGTAGAATCGTCTGCTACTTAAGAAAAAGAAAATTTGAGGTCTTTGGATGAGTGATGTATTTTGCAAAAGGTCAGGTAAGGTCAGTGTTCCATGATACCATTCTCTCTCTCTCTCTCTCTCTCTCTCTCTCTCTCTCTCTCTCTCTCTCTTTCACACACACATTGTATATATATATATATATATATATATATATATATATATATATATATATATATATATATATGTATGTATATGTATATATATAAGGAAGGTGGAAGAAGATGACATGGGTCTAGTTCCGAGTTTATTCCTAACTGGTTTCGCTTTGAGCTTCTCCAGAGGAATAAAAAAGCTCAAAGCCAAATCGGTCAGGAATAAACTCAAAACTAGACCCGTGTCTTCTTCCACCTTCCTCAACCTGTCACAGTGTCTCAACATATATATATATATATATATATACATATATATATATATATATATATATATATATATATATATATATATATATATATATGTATATACTTCATTAAAAGTGATGGCTAATTGGGCATTTATTATTTTCTTAATTGTATTTTCCATATACCTTACTATGAACTTATGTTCCTTTGAAAGGAGATTTATGACTTCACTATAGGTGGTCATGTTTGCTATATCACGATTTCGGGTTCAAGACCCTTCTTCCGTAGCTTTTAGGAGGTTACCGTTCACCTGGAAGAGGTTACCTGGTTACCTAGATAGTTACTAAATGTCACGTGCTAGGGAAGCCTCCGACTTCGTGTTGTGACGAAATGTCGTATGCTTGGGGTTGTGACGTTTTGTCTTTAACTTGGATTTATTATGTCTCATGCTTGGGTTTGCGGCGGTTTGCCTCATGCTTGGGAGGGCCTTAAGGTCATTTGCTTGTATATTTGGATTGGGCTCAACTCTTTAATGTATAATGCTTCTAAGATTGGGAGGCGTATATCATCTGTATACATTTCCAAAATCTCTGTTTTTTTCTAGGATGTTAGTGTTATGCCATGGATGTTAGTGTTATGCCATGGACTTTTCTTAAATGTTTTTAGGTGCTCCTGATGTCAGGCGGTATGAAAGGCGACGGGATAACCTCATTGTCGTCCTGCCAATACAGGTGGAGGGGAGGGCATCACAGTTCCTTCGTGCACAAGTAAACCTAAAAATGACATGTGATTTCTCAAGTTCCTTTCTCTCTTGGTGGGGCCTGTTTTTAAGTAGGAGGTGGCTGGTCTTCCTTGGCTTTTAATAAATCACTAAGTTAAGCATTTTCTCTGTGTCGACTGGTTTAATGTTCCTCTTTATAATCTGTTCCATTATACGTTCATCTTTATGGACTGATGAAAATGTAGATTTATAATAGATGTTGATTTTATCTATATCTTAATTATTGTTATTATCTATGTACCAGCCGTCCATTATTTTCTTGGTCTTGTGGTTAATATCTTTCTCACTGAAGCCATTATTGATTAGTACTTGGGTGGAGCGCTCGATTTCATTGTGTGCTTCTTTCCATGTGATACAGTGGGTAAGTGTTCTTTGGATGTAGGCACCGATGATAGAGTCCTTATATCCCTGAGGGCACTCAATAGAACGGTTAAGATAGTGCCCTAGGTTTGTGAGTGAGGGAGTGAGTGGGGTGAGTAAGTGTGTGAGTGATATTGCTCATCATGTATATGGTGGCGTATACATATCGTGTACACTTCAGTGTTAAAAGAATATTCAGTTTGTTTCTCTAGGATGTCGAGGAAGGGCAAAGCTCCTTCAACACTATCTTCCATAGTGAAGGTGAGATCAGAGATCTCTTATTGTAGGTGTCGGAGTTTTTCAGCTTCATTACTGTTTTTGGTCATTATGAAAATATCATCAATGTAGTGACAGTAAATGTCTTGTTTTTCTGTTTTTGAATAGTTCTATGCAGCCCATGAAGAAGTTTACCATTAATACTCCAAGGGGGGATCCCATTGCTACTCCATCAATTTGACACTAGTAGTTTGCGCGGAGGCAAATGAACGGGACCATTTTAGTGCAGCATTCAAACAGTCCGCGTAGTGTAGGTTCTGGGATATCTAGTTTTGGTGTAATATCATCGTGGTACATTCGGTTCATGATGTAATTGATTGTGCGGTTTATGAAAATGTCAGTATATATCCCTTCCACATCGAGAGAAGCGATCCCTCCTTTAGCACGGTTTATCTTGGGAATTTCTAGGAAGTCGGATGTAGATTGTAGACTGTAGATTGCAGACTGTACTGTAGATTGCCAGTTCCATTAGGGGTGGTGCAAGTCTGTTTTATTTATCTATTCAATTTTTTTCGTTTATTTATTTTATATTATTTTTTCGTCATGGAAACATATTTTCGTAGCGTGTTGAGCTTCGTGCTTGTTCGAGAACTTTGGCTGGTCGAACACATAGGGCAAAGGTGACGACTTCGGCCACGTTTAATTCCGTTAAGAATAACCCAGGTTGCGCACGCGCGTGCACACACACACACACACACACACACACACACACACACACACACACACACACACACACACACACACACACACACACATATATATATATATATATATATATATATATATATATATATATATACATACATACAATGAAAGACCAGATTCAGAATAGTAAATATATAATTGTTCAGACAAATGCCAAGTAATTTAATTTGTATCACAAGAGCTCTTAGGTCTAAATGGAGTGTATATTGTTATAATGTAATACATCGTACACACACACACACACACACACACACACACACGACAGTACTCTTCTCTTTGTCTTCACCACGCTTCACGTTTTCCTCCTCAATTTCCTCCTCCTCCTCCTCTTCCCCCTCTTCTCTTTAATCTTTGTTATACCTTTGTCTTCATTCCCACCTCCTCCTCTTCAATGTTCTCTTGAATACCGCCCCCGAAGATCTCAACCCCCTTCCCCCCGTGTGGGAGGGAGGGAAGTGGGGAGAAAAGGGGAAAGGGGGGAGGGGAGGGCTCCCCCCCCCCGTCGTAATAACCCAGCGGCCTTGACCTCAACGTTTCTCATAAGGAGGGAAGAGAGTTTGTGGGGGTGGGTGGGGGGAATCAATTCGACCCCACCACCCTCCCTCCCCACCCACTCCCTACCGGTGACCTTAGCCCACCTTGACCCATTTTCATTCCGTTCCTCCCCTGCAGTGCTCAAAAGCGACGAGGACTCGACGACGGAGCAGGCGTCGCCATCGTCGTCGTCGTCGTCGTCGTCGTCGTCTTCGAAGTCGGTGTTCCTCGGCATTGGGGACGTCGCACAGAACATGCTAGAGGTAGGTCGTGTGTGTGTGTGTGTGTGTGTGTGTGTGTGTGTGTGTGTGTGTGTGTGTGCGCGTGTGTGTGTATTCACCTCGGATCTGCTGCAGTCTCTGTCGAGACAGCCAGACACCACCCTACGGCAGTGAGCTCAGAGCTCATTATTTGCCGATCTCTGGGTAGGTCTGAGACCACTCACACACCACACACCGGGACAGCTAGGTGTGTGTGTGTGTGTGTGTGTGTGTGTGTGTGTGTGTGTGTGTGTGGTCTTGGATCACGTGTTGGACTCGTGATCGTCAGCTATTTCCCTCCCAGAAGAGAGCTCAGAGCTCGTATATAACCGATCTATGGGTAATTCTGTGACTTTACACGCACACACACACACCAACTCCCAGCGCAGCGATACTGAAATCATTTCAACTCTGGGCGGGATTCGAACCCGGACCGCCGTAGTGGCAGCCGCGAACGCCACCACTGTGCCATAAAGTAGCGTGTGTGTGTGAGTTTGTGTGTGTGTGTGTGTGTGTGTGTGTGTGTGTGTGTGTGTGTGTGTGTGTGTGTGTGTGTGAATCGTTCAGGTGCTGATTTATGCATATACTTTTATCCAGTCATTTATTAGTAAATAAAGATAATGTTAAATATTCTAAACCTATCCTCTAAAAACAATAATATGAAGTAATTAAGATAATTCTATTGACTTTACCATTGCACCCATAAACAACAATTAAAAATAGTAATAAAAATATTTAAGAATGTATTTCAAATAACGATAAAAATTATTTAGAATAATTGGCGAAGGGTGTATTTTGAGGCCACTGTTCCCACTTCCAGATAATGTTAGATATTCTAAACCTATCTTCTAAAAACAACAATATGAAGTAATTAAGATAATTCTATTGACTTTACCATTACACCCATAAACAACAATTAAAAATAATATAAAAAAAATATTTAAGAATGTATTTCAAATAACGATAAAAATAATTTAGAATAATTGGCGAAGGATGTATTTTGAGGCCACTGTTCCCACTTCCAGGCCATCGGCGGCTTCCTGCTGGTGGTAACGTCGTCCGGCAAGGTCGTCTTCGTTTCGAGCACCATCGAGAGGTTCTTCGGACACTGCCAGGTGGGCCCCCCTTGTGCTCGCTCTTTCTCTCTCTCTCTCTCTCTCTCTCTCTCTCTCTCTCTCTCTCTCTCTCTCTCTCTCTCTCTCTCTCTCTCTCTCTCTCTCTCTCATCTCTCTCTCGTTTAATCCTTGTACTAAAGGAGATAATTAAGGATCTCAAGACTATCTCTCTCTCTCTCTCTCTCTCTCTCTCTCTCTCTCTCTCTCTCTCTCTCTCTCTCTCTCTCTCTCTCTCTCTCTCTCTTTCTACACTCTCTCTCGTTTAATCCTTGTACTAAAGGAGGTAATTAAGGATGTCAAGACTATCTCTCTCTCTCTCTCTCTCTCTCTCTCTCTCTCTCTCTCTCTCTCTTTCTACACTCTCGTTTAATCCTTGTATTTAAGGAGATAATTAAGGATCTGAAGACTCACTTTCTCTTCTCTCTCTCTCTCTCTCTCTCTCTCTCTCTCTCTCTCTCTCTCTCTCTCTCTCGTTTAATCCTTGTACTAAAGGAGATGATTAAGGATCTCAAAACTATCTCTCCTCTCTCTCTCTCTCTCTCTCAATGTTTTTTAATCCTGGTACTAAAGGAGATAATTAAGGATCTCAAAACTCTCTCTCTCTCTCTCTCTCTCTCTCTCTCTCTCTCTCTCTCTCTCTCTCTCTCTCTCTTTCTTTCTTTCTCTCTCTCTCGTTTAATCCTTGTACTAAAGGAGATAATTAAGGATCTCAAAACTATCTCTCCTCCCTCTCTCTCAATTTTTTTTAATCCTTGTACTAAAGGAGATAATTAAGGATCTCAAGACTCTCTCTCTCTCTCTCTCTCTAGATAAATCTCCAATTACAAAAGAATGCTGCATGACTCTGTCCCGTAGGGGTGATGCCACAAAAGTCACCCAAATTGTCGACCGCATAGACCTTATGCTCTCAGATAAATAAAATTAATAAAAATCGCCTGACGGCAGTCAGAACAATTGTCAGAAATTGTGTCAACACCATCCAAGTGAGCTAAACGAGATGTGGTTAAGAATCCACAAAAACAATAAATACATAAATATTAAACCAAGTACATCACCTTATGTAAGACATTAGGATTTGTTGTCTAAGTGTCGGCAAGTTTTTTATTTGTCTGTAGGGGGAGGGGGAGATCGGAGGGGTTAGGGGCGTACATACATATACCAGGGGGGACTTCGGTCGTCTTCCCTTACAAGAGAGGTAGCCAGGTCAAATGGAATAATTCCACTCCCACCCACTCCATCCCCACCCACTCCACTTCCTTTCACCCCTCCCTCCCTCGCTCTTTTCTTGGCTCCTCCTGGATGACGGGTCATCCCTGCATCTTGCCCATTGCCCTGGATAAGAAGCAGTGCAGCAAGACACAGCACATCCACAACAAGGCCGCTTCATTTAATCTGCAACTCCTCTCTCCGTTCCCTCATGCAGAAAAAGAGAAGACGGGGAGAAATCCCTTTGGGCTGCGTCACATTATCATTCACACATACTCCCTCATCCCCCCACACACTCCCTTCCATGCATCACAGCATCATCCATACACAGCCATTCTCCACTCAACCCTATCCCATGCCCTCTCCCTTCCTTGCTCAACAGACATCCCCCTTTTTCCCAATGCCCCTTTTACCCCATCCATCCATCTCATCCTTGGTCGCCCCCTCATGTTTGATCGTAAATGTTGGCAGTATCAAGGGTCGATGACCCTTTGAGAAGAGTGCCAAGCCGGTAGCATTCGTCGACTCCGGCGATCAGAGACACATGCGATCACAGACACACGCGCACACACACACGCACTCAGACACACATACACGACCCCTAACCACATCCACTCAGTAATCGCATGGGTCATAGTTACGGTTGTCTCCTTGTCATATTTTGAGATGTGTGTGTATATGTATACTCGTATATGTATATATAGACCCATGTATATATATGTATATATATATATATATATATATATGTATGTATGTATGTATGTATATATATATATATTGTGTGTGTGTATGTATTTTGTGGGGGTGGGGTAGTGAGTGGCAGAGTCAACCCCACGAAGTGCCTCATTTCGTCTCCTTCGGGTGCCACCGCCGCCGACGCTGCCGCCTCCTCCTCCTCCTCCTCCTCCTCCTCCTCCTCCTCCTCCTCCTCGTCCTCGTCCTCGTCCTCCTCCTCCTCCTCCTCCTCCTCCTCCTCCTCCTCCTCCTCGAGCCACATTCAGCGAGATGGCGCAAGATTCTCCGCCGTGCACCCGAAGTCACGGCCATTCATAAACGGAGACCTCTGGCATGCAAAGCTTCTGCTTTATCATCGCAAAGCGTCGGTAGGTCAGCCTTGTCACGCAGAAGGCGCTGGCGAAGGAGGAGGAAGAGAGAGGAGACCGTGTTGTAGGTGACGCGGAGATCCGGGATTTAAGCCCTTTAACACAGTTATGTATGCCCCCTAAAAATAAAAATAAAAGATTAATTAAGAATAAATAGATAATAAAAATGTAGCCAGAGCAAAGTCTGTGAGGGTCCCCGAGTTGAAGTGTCGAGAAGTCTCAACTTGTCGCTTGTCTCTCTGCTCATCTCATATATACATATATATATATATACATATATATATATATATATATATATATATATATATATATATATATATATATATATATTATATATATATATATATATATATACGACCGACTTGTTATTGTAACAGTAACTATTAGTATTGTTGTTAAGGTTGGACATTATTTTATTTATTGTTGTTAATGATACTATTATTACTCCTATTACTACCGCTACCGCCGCTTGTAATTCACTACTGAGAAAGACGATTAGATGTTGGTGGCACAGACTTCGTGACATATATATATACATATATGTATATATATATATATATATATATATATATATATATATATATATATATATATATATACAATCGTGATATATATATATATATATATATATATATATATATATATACAATCGTGATATATATATATATATATATATATATATATATATATATATATATATACACACAAGCGAAACCGGTCAGGAATAAACTCGGAACGAGACCCGTGAGTCTCTTTTTTCCACCTTTTCAACTTGTCACAATGTCTCTACATATATATATATATATATATATATATATATATATATATATATATATATATATATATATACATATGTCATAGGGGGTTCACACAAGATATGCTCGAGATTATTGAGAAAAAGGCCAGAGAGTGAAACACACGATCAACACTAAGATGTGTCTTTGTTCTGGATTAACAGCAAACACTATCCTATCTGAACACATAAAAATATCATCAGTGTGCTGGCTCTAACACAGTCTACAATTATACAAATAATATATGACCGACTTCCTGCTCCTCTGGAGGAAGGCCGAAGTGTCCAATTCGACAGCTCGTCGATCTCCTTCTCGTGTCGAGCAGCTGTGATCTCCTTCTCGTGTCGATCTCCTGTGGTCCTCCTCCTTGAGTAGACGGCCGCTGAGCCTCTCCTAGTCCGCCACAAGACAGAGGACCGTCTTCAAGTATCTTCAAGCTCCTTCGTGCTCTCCCTCTGCAGATCTGGGAGGGGGAGGGAGAGTGGTAGGAGGAGGTCAAACTGCGCGTGCGCGGGCAGCAGTGACCTCGAATTTCCCGGTCTAGTTGGCGGCCCTGGGTAGGGATGACCCCACACTATGGTCAATTTCCCCGGCCTGGGTCAGGTAACTGATCGCGCCGGACCGGCTCCAAGCGGTCGAACCACGTGGTCAGCGGTGGTCGAAATGTCCACGCTGACAATATACATACATATACATATACATATACATATATATATATATATATATATATATATATATATATATATGTATGTATATATATATATATATATATTATACTGTGCACATGATTTAACTGACCTCCCAATTAACGGATATCGGAAACAACGGACAAAGTCCAGATTTGAAATAAATTTGAGGACCGCAATGGAAATAAGCGTACATGCTTTTTGTGTTATCCTCGGCAATTTACATTTATTATTTCGAACTATGTGTTCTTGTCATTATTTGCACTTCATGTACATTGATTCATTGCCAAATAAAATCTAACCCCCCACTCACACACAAACAATGTCGCTATGGTTCAAAGTTTGTCTATAGAAGGGATTCTATATTGGTAGGTAATGCATTGCATGTTTTTAGATATTCTTTTGCTTTGCAGGCTGAAATCATGGGCAGCAATGTATACAATATAATTCACCCTGATGACCACAGCATACTACAACAGCAGCTCAATGCCAAAGGTAAATATTTTTTTTTTAAGATTATTTATAATAATAATTATTACCATATATAGAAATGAATAATAACGATGACATAATGATGGTGGTCAGGTGTAAGCAATATTTTTATAATAATGATTTTTGCCTGAAGTTGTGGTGACTGAAAACCCGCAGCCCCAAAGCAGCTGGCAGTAATCCTGGAGCAATTCCAGAGATCTCTCCAGGAAAAATACATTGGACTATTTTTTGTATTGTACTAATGTGGGCAGAGCTAATGTCGGGTACTTGCACGTGGTGGTCCTGCAAGTTGGACAACAGAGCTGATCATTTTCAAAAACCCATCACTCCCTCACTTCCTTCAGCAGAAGGTGCAGTCCTGAGAGGCTGACATTTGATCTCCAGACTAGGCCCAAAATCTCTCTCTCCACTTCTCTTGATCAACTTTAACTGAATTCCATAAACCTTTTCACACATAGCCGTGGGATCCTTTGGAGCAACTTATGGCTGCCCGGAGACAAAATCCACCAAAGATGTTAAAAAGAATGGCTAAGATTTTTCCTTGTAGCTATATTAGCCTCAACATGAGCATGTTTTACACATTGTGTGTGTGTGTATACATATATATATATATATATATATATATATATATATATATATATATATATATATATATATATACATATATATATATATATATATCAAGGGTGGACAATTCCCGTTTTACAGTAGTTGCCCTGTGGGATCTTTTGGAGTAACTCATGGATGCCCACAGACGAAATCTAGGTGTCCCAGGTGCACAGGCAACTGAATTGTCCACCCCTGCATAGAGAGCTAGAGAGCTGACAACTTGTGATTGCTCCCCCCACTCCTACAACTTTGAGCCAGTAATATAAAAACAGTTCTACACCTTCACACAACACCGACAACAGTCCAAAGTTCCTTCCCAGAGAGATCTATGGGAGGGATGGGGGGGGGGGACCATTGCCAGCTACTGTGAGGCTGCAGTTTCCCAGCCACTGAAACTCAGGGCAACAATTATTACTATTACTACACAGCTTTGCATTCCACATGAATGTCTGCAAGTACATGTTTCATTTTTGCAGAAACTTATGGTAATTAAACCTAAAGAATACTGTATACTCAGATGGATTTACACATTTCATGTTTTTTTTTAATTATTTGTTTATTTTCCATGTTATCAGGTAGTGCAAGACGATCCTTTTTCTGTCGCATGATGGAGAAATCCTTGTCACGGAACGACCCTGGACGGTATGAGATCATTCATATTGTGGGGCAGATAAGGCCCTTCTCGTCTTCATCATCTTTTCCACCATCACCAGCTTCAAGTGGTGAGTATTAGGTTGTGCCCTGACTGAAAGGTGTTATTCCCCAATGTAAATTCCTCACCTCACACTATGTGGATATGATCAAGTTATGTACATACATACATATACCAAAGGCTTTTCCCCCTACATGGGGGGTAGCCAAAAAGAAAAAGGCACAGAAACCACTCCCACCCATTCCACCTCCTATATATTCCACTCCCCTCCACCCTCCTCTCCCCCTCCCATCTTGGCACCTCCTGGATGACAGGTTATGTAATATTCATATTATGTAATATTCATATTATGTAATATTCATAATCCTGATAGATATTTAGCATATTTGGGTAGTGTTGTTGGTTTGACCTCAGTGTCACTGGAGACCAGGAGGATGTGGATCACCCTCTTCTGACACACGTTTGGCTTTGATCCTGCTTCATAGTCAAATGTGAAAGGTTAAGTTCTTGATCACTCTATCCATTGCCTTGCATCTCTCTTGCAGAAGACCCACAGCCTCCAGCTAATCAATAACAGCCACCAGACTGACCAATAAGTCACTCATGGAAGAAATGTTGTTGTCTGGGTATGACTAAGGTGGGGGAGTGTAAGATTAGGCGTTCAATGTCATCTGTGTGATGGTTGCATACAACTACATAGAAGACACAGACCACCTCATATTATTATGCTCCACACTAACAATATCCAGACAACAACACAATATCTCTTCTCCAAGTGATTTGTGGTCCCAACCTGAGGCTTTTGCTAGTTTCCTGGAGGCTGCAAGTCTTTTGCAAGAGAGACCAGGGGCAATGGATTGATTGAAGGCTGCATCTCAGCAGGAACTAAATATTACCTACTTGCCCAGTTATCATATCTTTCTCCTACTGTCCTCATACATGTCTTTCATTAACAATGGTACTTTGTAATAAGGAAGAAATTGTGCCATGACTTTTAACATAAGAACCTAAGAATGAAAGAGACCGCAAGAGACCATAAGGCCTACACTAGGCAGTTCCATGTCCTTTACCACCTATCATCTCATCCATAAAGTTGTCTAAACTTTTCTTAAAACAACCGATAGTTTCGGCACTCACTTCATGATTACTAAGTCTATTCCATTTGTTGACCACTCTATTATTAAACCAGTTCTTGCCTATTTTCTTCTTAAATCTAAAATTGTCAAATTTAAATCCAATACTGCAAGTTCTGCCCTGTTGTATTTATATGATGACCTTGTATGTATCACACTTGTTAACTTCTTCAATATGATTCAGATATTCATGCACACATCAGTTTGCCTGATGTATGATGATGCATCACAATACGCACATTACCAAATATAAAGTTACAGCTGTTATACTCATTCTATTTCACCCTGAATGAATATAACATCATAGAAAACATGATCAAGCATGTTCACAGAATACATGGGTCACTCAGCTACAACTACAGTGAGTTCTCCTTATACGGTAATTCTTTATCCGGTAAATTCACAGTCATGGTATTTGGTAATTACTACCCTCGATTCTATTTACTGAGAGAAAAATTCACAGATATGGTATCCGCTAGATATTTTGAAGAGGAAAGAGCAGGGAGAAGGTATGTCTGCCATATCCTATTATTACATGATATAATGGGTTCAGTATACGGTAATTTCAACTTACGGTAAGGTTTTCAGGAATGCATATGTACCATATAACGAGGACTTACTGTACAAAATAAGTATAATCAGGAAGTCGACACCGGCATCCTCGCGGCTCATGACACATACATACGTGTCATTGTATCGAAGATGTTAAAGCCTTTGATCCACTTGAATACCTCTATTATATCACCCCACACAGTGCATTCTTCCAGAGGATGTAAATTAAGGTGCTCAAGCCTGTCCTCGTCAGGTAAATTCATGAGCCCTTGTATCATTTTGGTCATTCTCCTCAGTGCTGATTCAAGTGAATTAATATTCATTCTATACATACATATACAGTACTACCTCTCATTAACGGACGTTAATTAGCTGTTTGCGGTGTTTTCGCTGTGTTTGTGGTGTTTTTGGTGCTGTTGTTTAGTGCTGTGCAATCACTATGCCACCCAAAAACTACTCCAAATCAACGGATTACTCACATCAACGGACACTGTTACAGGTTCGAGTCTTGAACTATACTGCTCTGATAACGCTCTTAATACCGCACTACGTCCAACAAATAGGGTTTCATTGCAGGACTTCCTCTGTGCCCGCTGTCCGCTGCCATGTAGCAGCGACTTTTGGCCGCTGCTACATGGCACAGTGGGCATGGGGGTGAACTTGGGTCCATCGTCCCAGGTTCGAGTCTTGAACTACACCCCCCTTTTAGTCCGTTAATGAGAGGTAGTACTGTACCAAGGTTTTCCCCCTTACAAGGGAGGTAGCCAAAGGGGGAAAAAGCCTTGGTATATGTATGGATAGAATGAATATTAATTCATTCTACAGGACAGAAACCAAAACTGTATTGCATAGTCAAGGATGGGTCTCACTAATGCCAGATAGAATATGATAACTACCTCTGCATTTTTATTCATAACTGTCCTATCAATGAAACCTTATGCTGTATTAGCTCTGTTCATGGTGCAAATACACCATTTCCTGTTTTAGTATGTACATACACCAAAGGCCTTTCCCCCTCATAAGAGGGGTGGCCAATTCAAAATTTACACCCACCCTATAGTGATCCCACATCAATTCAAAACCCTTTTTGTTGTCCCTCCCATCTAAGCTCCTCCTTTTAATAAATGACTCAATTTCCACCCAAAGAAAGGGGAACTTAACTGAATAGAAGTTACATAGATATACCAATGGCTGTTTCCCTCTTACAAGGGAAGTAGCCAAAAAACAAAAGGCATGAAATCCATTTCCACCCATTTCATCCCCACATACTCCACTCCCATTCACTCCCCTCTCTCCCTCTTATCTTGGTTCCTCCTGGATGACGGGTCATCCCTGCATCTTGCCCACTGCCTTTGGGTCAGAATCAATGAGGCAAAACACAGCACATCCACAGCAAGGCCACTTCATTTAATCGTGACCCCCCCCTCTCTGTCCCCTCATGCAGAAAAAGAGAAGATGGAGAGAAATCCTTTCAGGCTGCATCAAAATATCATTCACACATACTCCCTTACCCCACCCACTCCCTTCCATGCATTACAGCATCATCCATACACAACCATTGTCCACGCACCCATATCTTCTGTCTTCTCCCTTCTTTCCTCAGCAATCATTCCCCTCATTCCCAATGCCCCTAAAGTAGAAAATATACATACATGTATACATATTATATATATATATATATATATATATATATATATATATAATATATATATATATATATATATATATATATATTGTAATTGCATTGTATAGATTTAATGTATGGAAGTTACTTGACTAAGAAAAAAAATTTGAAAGTTACCTAGTGAGGCTTGACTCTAAATACAACATCACATTTTAGTTAATAGCGAGATGAGTGACGACGATGACAGAGAATCAGTTGATTCTGTAGTTTCGTCCAGCGGGAGTTTGGGATCCCATATGATGGTGTGTTTCATCCGTATCATCAAAGACCGCCCCATCACGGAGCTCTCCCTCTTAGAATCAACCCAGGACGAATACATCACCCGACATTTCATTGATGGGCGTATACTCTATTCAGACCACAGGTGAGTGTTTTGTTTAAATTCTTCTCTTTACAGTTGATATGTTTTTATATTTATAATAATCTTTCAGATTGCATTTGATTTTATGCAGTCATCAGCTGGATTCAGTTAACTTAGGCAGGGCCCCAACATGGGTAAATGCCGCCCACCCCCTCATACAGAAGAGAGAAGATTGGAGAAACCCTTTTAGGCTGCATCAAAATATCATTCACACAACCGCTTCCCCCCCCCATCCTCTGCCGCCTCCTATCCTTGCATCACAATATCATCTATACACAGCCATCCTCCACTCGCCCCTATCTCCTACCTCCTCCCTTCCTTGCTCAACAGACATTCCCCTCTTGCTCAGTGCCCCTTTCACCCAATCCATCCATCTCATCCTCAGTCATCCCCTCAAGTTCACTCCATCCACCTCTGCCTTCCATACCACTTTTACTAATTTTTTTCTCTCATTCTTTCCATGTGCTCAAACTATCCTAATACTCTTTCGTCAGCCCTGTCTGCCATCTCCTTTTCCACCCCTGTTCTCCTCCTCACCTCCTTATTTCTTACTCTATCCAACCTTGTTACCCCTACCATGCTTCTCAGACATTTCATCTCAAACACATTTTAACTTTTCCTCTTAGCCCTATACAGTGCATTTGGCTCAATCAACGTTTCATATAATCTCCTCTTGGCATCCATTCCTAGTTGCCAATCTCTCATGCCATACTTATATAATTTGGTAAATTGGAAATTTATTTTTACCGTATATACTCGCGTATAGGTCGCATTTTTTTAAAACTAAATATTTCGCCAAAACCAGGGGTGCGACATATCCACTCGACATTAATGAGGGATAGCACTACTCTGTCACTGAAGTTGCAACAATTTGCGATTTCAATGTGACAATGACAGAATTTGTGGTGTTTCCATGATATGCATTGTAAAGCTTTTCAAGCCTTTTTTATGCATATATATATATATATATACTGTATATATATATATATATATATATATATATATATATATGTATATGTATATCAAAGGTTCTTACCGACTTGCTGCTTTAAACTAAACTATTGCTGTTAGAAAATCGCATATAGATTACAATTACAATAAAATCATAAAATATTCTCTTTTCCAACTCTTTTGTATGTTTTATAGTGTTTATAATCAGTGACCCTTTGTTTACTGTACGTTACCGTACATCACCTGTTTCACTCGTGGCTGCATTTTTATATGTGCACAAATTATGTTTTCATAGCGTAATGTAATATCCTGTAACATAACTTAAATAAACTTATGATTTTCGTAATAAAAATTATTATTTTCGTAAACTTCCATTAGGCCTACTGTACTGTTAGATCTACAGTAGATCGCACGGAGTTTTAGGCCTAATAACTGCAAACCCTAATCATGAGTACTGGTAAGAGAAAGAGCTATGAAGTAGGTTTTAAGCTGAAAGTGGTGGATTACGCAGAAGAATATGGAAACAGATCTGCAGGAAGGGAGTTTGGGGTTTCAGAATAGATAGTGAGGGAGATGGAGAAAGCAGAAAGAGCTTAAAGAAATGCCAAAATCCAAGAGAGATGCAAGGTTTTCAGTATCTCCATACTAATGTCTTGAAAAAGAATTGTTTGACTGGATTGTAGACCTTAGAAATAATGTCCTTATTGTGAATTGATTTTTTTTTTTTTTTTTTTTTTTTCTTTTTTGCCAAGGTAACAATAACGTTTTTTTACGCAAGTACATTTGTTTACGATTATAGTTTTAGAAACGCAATCGTTGTTTATGTAAGTTTGCATTATGCGCATGCGTGACAGTCGGAGAGTCTACATGTGTTCTGATATTTAAATTTGTGAGTAAAGTTTTGAAATAAAGGTAAATATCTGATCATTTTTATGTTTCAGTAGGTCTTATAAATCGCCAGATTACAGTGCGACCTATCCGCGGGTCAACCGCAAATAACCACTTTGACAACCACAAACTAGCAGTGCGACCTATCCACTGGTGCGACCTATATGCGAGTATATACAGTAGTCACTGGGTTTTGTCCATTGCCTCTGAAATCCACGAAATGGGAGTCTATTCAATTGAGGTCTGAGTGTATTCTATAAATACCAGCCAATGTTTTTCATTAGCTATCCTATCCAAACCTAAACAAAGGTCTCAGAAAACTCAGAGAAGGACAGTGATCCTGATGATAGTGTTGTCTTAATTTACCATCTGTTACTAATTGCACCTTGTGATAATGGTTTTTTGGTGGATTTTGCAGAATGTCGACAGTTCTTGGCATGATGCCTGAGGAAGTACAAGGCAAACCTGCCTTTATGTTTATGCTTGAAGATGATGTCCTTTGGAGTATTGTTGCACAGAAACAAAGTAAGCAACCTTCTCTGAAAACAGAGGGTCGAAGTTAAAAGAAAAAAAGAGAGAAAAAAAAAATGTATTGCTTTGATATGTGATACAAGTTTAAAGAAATTTTAATTCTTAGTGTGATAGCTTTACCATTCTTGTGTCATTTCCCAATACCATAACCACAGCCTCTGATTCTTTTCTACATTCAACAACTTGAAATAAACCATCTTCCACTTACTGCTTAAACATGGCAAAGGAAATGTGGACTGGGAATGTAGTGTTTATTCCTGATGTTTAATCTACTGACTTTTTCAAATGAATGGACATTTGAAAAAGTCCATGTTTCCTTTGCCATGTTTAAGCAACTTATTGACATGGATATTAATTTTTATCTTCCACTTAGCTATAATGTATTAATCTTGATATAATTTGTGGTTCATATCTTCCTTGTCATGCACTTATTTTCCATTTTATTCCTATTTTCATCAGTGTTTGGGAGCAGCCAAGGGCAAGGGACAGTTATGACCAGACTAATGACCCAGAATGGAGAGACTGTAAATGTTCGGTCCCGTGGATATTTAGAAGTTGACAAAGTAACAGGAAAGGTGGACACTTTTGTTTGTATCAACAGTGTTGTAAGGTTAGTACATTATTAGTTTTACTTTTTACAAATGGACATCGATATTTTTTTGCTTTTTTTATAGTCATTTCCCTTTTTTGCCAAATCCTGTGGTGGGGGATAAGAATACTGCCACTGAGTGTTCCCACTTGAGTCATAAAAGGCAACAAAAAGGGATAGGGACTAGGTATCCTCTCTGTAGCCCCAAAGGGGACATTACTAAAAGAAAAAGCAAAGGCATAAGAGGATCTGGAAGGAGTTTTTCATGAAAAGAATGAGTGATGAAAGAATAGTAAAACAAATGTGGAAGGCAGAGGTGGAAGGAGTGAGCATGAGGGGATGACCAAGGATGAGATGGATGGATGAGGTAAAAGGGGCATTAGGAAAGAGTGAAATGTTTGTTAACCCCGTCCATATGATGATGCCTACATAGGCATCATGAGGTATGAGTGGGTAATTGAAGATGCCAGCACTGGCATTTTCATTATATTTATTTTGTAGTTGTAGCTGAATGACCCCTATTTTCTGTGAACTGGCCTGATCGTATTTCCTGTGGTTATTAATATTCAAGATGAAAGAGAACAGGTAATACAACTGTAACGTTATATTTTATAACGTGAGTATTGTGATGCATCATTGTACATCAGGCAGCTGATTCCACCCACAAGAATTTGACTCATATTGAAGAGGTTAAAGAAAGAAAGGAGAAGACAGAAGATAGGGGTGAGTGGAGAATGGTTGTGTATGAATTATACTGTTATACGTGGAAGGGAGTGGGTGGAGGATGGGTGGGTGAGGGAGTATGTGTGAATGATATTTTGACGCAGCCTGAAGTTATTCTCCCCTTCTTTTTTTATGCATGAGGGGACAGAGGGGGGTGGGGTGTCACTGATTAAATAAAGCATCCTTACTGTGGATGTGCTGTATCTTGCTACATCGCTTCTGACCCAGGACAATGGGTGAGATGTAGGGATGACCCATCATCCAGGAGAAGCTAAGAGAGAGAGAGGGGGGTGAATGGGAGTGGAGTATGTGGGGATGGAATGGGTGGGAGTGGATCTTATGCCTTTGTTTTTTGGCTACTTCCCTTGTAAGGGGGAAAAAGCCCTTGGTATATGTATGTCTGTATAGTCTTTTTTTATATAAAGTTTTGGTTTCTTATATATTTGAGAGATAATGTAGTGATAGTTTTCTTTCTATCGTAATCAAAATTTTTGATCTTTAATTATGTGTTTATAATATTCAATCTCATATTTCCCCCTCATAGCCGCGAGGAAGCAGAAGAGGAAATGAAAAACCAGAGAAGAAAGCTTTTTCCAGTTGTCAGCAATCCAGACACTCAAGTTATGATTGATAACCTAATTAATAGTGTAAGTATAATCTTTCCAACCTGACAAGCTTTACTTATGATGAACATAATTTAAAGTTGAAAAATTGCAATACAGTAGAACATCCAGTACTTAATTTATGATTGTACACTGCTCCGTAATGATTTGTCTTGGTGGCTGAAAATACAGAGAAAAGAATATGTATTGCTGTTGATAAATGCTCATATAAACCTTACCTGTACTTCAGTAATCAATATACAGTATTTAATTTTGTATTTTAAGCTTTATGTATATACTCGTGTAGCACATGACCTCTACTCGTGTAGCACATGACCTCTACTTGTGTCAAAAATATGGTAAAATTAAAATTATTAAAAGGAAAATAGCAATGGTAATATACATACATACATATACCAAGGCTTTTTCCCCCTACAAGGGAGGTAGCCAAAAAGAAAAAGGCACAAAATCATTCCCACCCATTCCATCCCTGAATACACTCCACTCCCCTCCACCCTCCCTCTTATCTTAGCACCTCCTGGATGACGGGTCATCCCTACACCTTGTCCACTGCCCTGGGTCAGAAGCAGTGTCGCAAGACACAGCACATCCACAGCAAGGCTGCTTCATTGAATCGGCGACACCCCCCTCTCCGTCCCCCTGTGCATAATGGTAATATATCTACCTATATACCAAAGGCTTTTTCCCCCTAATAAGGGAGGTAGCAGTCAAAATGCACATACCTACAAAACATTTCACTCCCACCCATTCCACATCTATCCACCTTTCTTTCCTCTCATCTTAGCTCCCTGTGGATGACAGGTCATCCCTGTATCCCATCCACTGTCCTGGGTCAGTACATCCACAGCAAGGCGTCTTCACTTAATGAGCAACCTCCCCTCTCTGTCCCCCCATGCAGAAAAAGAGCATATGGGGAGAAATCCCTTCAGGCTGTGTCAAAATATTATTCACATATAACCACTCCTTGTCTACCCTGTCAAAAGTCTTTTCCAAACTCATAAAGGTTGAAAAAATCCCTACATTTTCCTAAAGCTTTCTCACATATCTGCCTTACCATAAAAATCTGATCCATGCAACCCCTACCTTTCCTAAACCCATACTGTTCCTCATCAATTACTCCCTCTGTTCCTCTCCTAATCCTCTCAATTAAGACCCTCCCCTAAGCCTTCCCCTCATGCAGAAAAAGAGAAGCCAGGGAGAAATCCCTTCGGGCTACGTCAAAATATCATTCACATATACTTCCTCATCCCCCCTTCCCCCTCCTGCTCCCTTCCATACATCACAGTATCATCCATATAGAACCATTCTCCATTCTCCTCTCTCTTCCATCTCCCTTCCTTCCTCAACAGACATCCCCTCTTTCCCAATGTCCCTTTCACCACTTCCATCCATCTTATCCTTGGTCACTCTTTCCACCTCTGCCTTCTACACTTCTTTTACTAATCTTTCTTCACTCATTCTTTCTATGTGTCCAAACCATCCCAAAACTCTTTCATCAACTTTTTCTCCCAACTCATTTTCCACCCCCACTTTCTTCCTTCTTTTTTGCCTTGCTGTGGATGTGCTGTGTCTTGCGACACTGCTTCTGACCCAGGGCAGTGGACAAGGTGCAGGGATGACCCGTCATCCAGGAGATGCTAAGATAAGAGGGAGGGTGGAGGGGTGTGGAGTGTATTCAGGGGTGGAATGGGTGGGATTGATTTTGTGCCTTTTTCTTTTTGGCTACCCCCCTTGTAAGGGGGAAAAAAGCCTTGGTATATGTATGTATGTATGTACTTTCTTCCTTACCTCCTTGTTTCTCAATCCATCCAACCTAGTAACGCCCACCATACTTCTCAGACATTTCATCTCAAACTCATTTAAACTCTTTCTCTCTTCCTCTCTTATGGTCCATATTTCTGCCTCATACAGTGCTGTCAGCACAATCACCCCTTCATACAATCTCTTAGCATCCATTCCCAAATGTCTATTTCTTATTACACTTTTTAAATCTCCAAGGCATTTACTTGCTTCTCTCAATCTACATTCTACCTCCACCTCCACTATTCCCTTTCTCACCATGTTTGCTCCCAAGTATCTAAAGCTATCCACTTCCTCCAGTCTCGCTTTGTTAATACTCACTTCCAATGTACTGCCATTCTCTCCCCTTGTACATCTCATCACTTTACTTTTACCCACATTTATCTTCAATTTCAACTTAAAAATAAATGGTAATAATAATAATAATGATAGTAATAATAATAATAACAAATCTACTAAAGTAACATTAATACCAGCCTACACATCTCTATTTTATTCAACATGTTCATGTGCTTGTCAATATCAACTCACTATATCACATATCATATGACCAAATACAGACTATTCTTAACCTTATATCGGTATACAGACTGTAGTTTGTTTGTGTTTTGACTCATACCAAAGATGACTTTCATCTCATCAAGAACATTACTCATGTAATAGTCTACCCCCTAAAAACATAATCATTACAATGGAAAAAAAAAGGCACCTCTACTGAAACTACTAATACTTATTGAAGATCAATCACTTTCTTCAGAATTGCGATTTGGGTATTTTAATTTCCTTTGCATGTATGTAACATGTGCCACAGCCACTACTAAGAGGCAGACATTAATAATTAATAATTATTCATTGCTGTGTCTTGCTGCATTGCTTCTGACCCAGGGCAGTGGACAGGAGACAGGGATGGCCCCGCATCGATGAGGAGATAAGATGAGAGGGGTGGAAAGGGTGGTGGATGGGAGCGGAATGGGTGGAAGTGGGTGCATGCCTTTTGACTTAGCTACCTCCCATATAAGAGGGAAAGAGCCCTTGGTATATTGATAAATTATAACTGTTCTCAAACATTTCATAACAGCCCATTTATCAATACAAATAACAATTATTGCTTCCCAAGCCAGAAGGATTTATTAATTTCTTTTGTTGACATTGCAGTTAGGCCAAGATGAGCGAAATCTGCTCCAGAAGTTGATTGGCCACAAGTTGCTCAACTCACTCACCCAGACACCGAACAAGAAGAGTCGACTGCCACCTAAGATCATACCTGCAGGATGTTCAAGCAGTAGTTTAACATCACAAAGACACCCCCATGCACCAATACCATCAACATCTTCATCAGTAGAAACCGTTACACCAGATGTTAGCTTGGACCTGCCTACAGTATTACCAACTGTAGAGGAGAGTGCTTCTTTGTATCATCAGAGTCCTCATCTTCACATGGGAGTCTCCTCAAGTTTTGAGAGCTCCTGTCCCAAAGCATCCTCATTAAATGTACCTGTTCAGATTCCCTCAAACAAAGAGTGGAATATAGAGAGTAGACCCGAAGCATCAAGTGATATTAGCAGTAAAAGGGACTGGAATAGTATAAAAGAAGGACAAAGTAGTAGAAGCCCAGACCTATGGGGTGGTAGTAGTAGTAATAATAGTAGTAATAGTGGTAGTAGTAGTAATAAAGGCACAAGAAATATCTCTGAGTATCCTATGAATGTACCTGTAGAAGCTTCACAACAGTTTGGTAGTCCATCTGTTAAAAGGGCACTTACCCAAGAAGAATATAGTATGTCTAAAAAGATGACTATTACAGATTTAAGAGACAACAGTAGAATACCAGATAGTGCTAATACTACGTATTACCCCCCTCAACACCAGAGTCCGAGAGACTCTTGGTCTTTCCCAGGTCCCTCCACACCATCTTTTGATTGCACACCGAGACACTATTCAAATAATAAAAACACATCTGAGCTCTTACCCTCATCTCCATTACTGTTTCTACCATCACAGTCATCTCCAGGGACATCACCTTCATATGTTCTCCCTAATGGACAGCCTCTTCAAAAGTCACCTGAAAGTCAAACATTGCCTGAGCATTCATTAGTTCATTATACTGATGTATACAATACTCAGAGTGTAAATAGTGGCAATTCGAAAACACTGTCACCAAATCCTAATATGTGCAAAATGTCTCAAGTCTCACCAGACCCAACAGAAGGAAACGGCTTAATTAACAAAAAATACTTAGATCAGACGAGTATGGAATGGCAGCAACAACCACAACAACCACAACAACAACAACAACATCAACATCAACATCAACATCAACAGCAAAGACAACTCTCTCCATCATTTACCAGAACTGACCATAATAAAATACAGCAAGCATGTCAAGATATGTTTCTGCCAGAGCAGCCACAGCCACAGCAACTCCCTGAAACACAGCTCCATATGCAACAGAGTCAGAGGCAACAGCAAATGCCACAGTTCCATCAGCAATCACAGAGCCAGAAGTTCCCCTCACCGCGACCACAGCACCAGCAAGCACAAATGGCGTACCAGCAACCTCAAGCTCCAATACCACCTTACCAACAACAGCCCCACAATGACATGTATCTTCTTCAGAAGCAACCACAGCTGCAGATGCACCATCAGTACCAACAGCAAGTACAACACTGTCCACAACAGCAGAACCTACAAATTCCACATTCTCACCAACAGGAACCTGTTGTCCAGCAGATTCAGACACAACAGTCAAAGCAATACACAGAAAATGAGGAGCTGTGTCTACAGCAACAGGAACTACAGTGTGGTCCACACAGGTATCAGGACTCTAAATGTGCCAAAGGAGTAGACACTTCTCTTCAGAGTTTCTCATCACCCTCCTATTCAGCTCCTCCTCCTGAATGCTCACCACTTAGTCTTGAAAATCCATATAACCTGAACTTGTTACCACCAGACTATGAATCAACACAATCACATCAAGGTTAGTGTGAATACATGACAAAATATTTTATAATTTTTTTTAGAATGTAAAAGAGGATAAGAAAGCTTTAGTTGTAGTAGTGGGAGATGCCAGTAAAACAACAGTGATAGGAAAGGAGAATGAGCAGGATAAAGGAAAATTACTAGGCAATGAGGAAGTAAAGTAGCACTGAAGGAGATGAAAGCTGAAAAGGCACCTGAACTGGATGGTTGTTATTTAGAATGTCTAAGGGTGGCATAGCTATATTGGAATGCCTGATGAGATTGTCTAATGTGTGTCTAAGGGAAAGAAGTGTACTGGTGGATTGGAGGAGTGTATGTATAGTTTCAGTGTACAAGGAGTAGGGAAACAAGTTTAGATGTAGTAGTTTTAGAGGGGTCAGTCTGTTTTCCAACTGCATTTCCATCTTTCCAATATTCTATACATCGTTATTTTTATTTCATTTTATCTTATAATATATATATATATGTATATATATATATATATATATTTTTTCATTATGCTAAACTATGCTCTATCTTAGAATGAGCCTGAGCTATGGGGTGATAGCTCATTCTTATTTTACTGCCAAGAATGTCATATTGAATTACTTTGGAGAATGCATATTCAAAAAACTGCAAAGGCAGCACAGTGTCTTCTACCAGGTAGCAAAAATTTATCACTTTTTCCCATATCCTGCAAAGGATGTGAACATTGGATTTATCATGGAGTAGGTTTATGATCCTCATCTTCTGATATGTTCCTGTGTTAAAAAAATATGTACTTGTACATGTGTGTGTGTGTTTACCTAATTGTTTGTGTGTATTTACCTAGTTGTATTTTACGGGAAGGGGAGCTATGCTCGTGGTGTGTATTTACCTAGTTGTATTTACCTAGTTGTGTGTGTGTGTTTATATTTGTGTTTGTGTGTGTATATTTGTTGGTTTTGTATGCATGGGTCCACCTGTTTTCATATACATATCCTATCCAGGCACAGTCAGTTGTTTCTGTAAGTTGTAATATATCTGAGAATGTAAGTTTGATTCAGCCTATCACTTACAGATCATCCAGGAACCAATTTCAACAGAAAGTCACCAGAAACTTGTAGAAGAATACAAGAGATGAGAAGAGCTCAAAGCTGTGATACAGAGTCCAGGTTACAAGAAAGTATGAGACAAGACCAGCAAGAAGATCATAATCAACCAAATCAGCCATATAGTTAACCCCTCTAATACAAATCTGGACTTAATTTGAAAGGTAAATATAATGCTGTAATTATTCATGACTGTACTATACATATATTATTATGACGAGTTAAACACCATATGAGGACGGAGCCTTTATTTGTACAACGTTTCGCTTATTACAGCTTTTTCAAGTACAAGTTGAGATACACATGCTTGACATTGAATAAGAGGAATGGAGGGAATGGGGAAAAAAAGAAGTGGGGGGGGGAGGAAGAGGAGGAGGAGGAGGAGAAGGGGGATTGAATACTGGGACAGGTTGAGAATGCTGACTCAAACGTCTGCGGGCAAATTTCTCACAAAGGGTGGTTTAAAATTTTGTTGGCCATGGGTATTAGAGGAATTATGTGGGGTGAGATGTTGAACATGCCCCTATTTTGTTCAATAGTGTTCATTCCTTGAATGATTGCTGCTTCCAAACACTTCCTGCGGGTCTTGTCGGGTTCTCGTATCAGCAGCTCTGCATTCTTCCAGTCCATCAGATGGCTTTCCCTGTTCCTTTGTGTCACACATGCATTGGTGGTGATATCAAGCCTGACGTCAGTGTTCACGTGTTCATGTATTCAGGTCTCGTGATGTTTCTCCGATGTAACCTTTATCACATCCCGAGCACGGAATACGATAAACACTGGCTTTGGTGCCTGGTGTTTGGTTGTTGTATGTTCTCGTCCTCGTGATGTCTTTTATCGTCCTGCTGGTTTGGCACACAACTTCCAAATTGGTGGTTCCTCAAATAAGAGTCAGGTTGGTGGCAACATCACTGGTTGGCAACACGAGATGTTCTGCTGTGCTGTCCTGGTGCCTATGGCTTTCCTGAATCTTAGCAGTCTATTTTCTGCAATTATCCAAAAGAAAATCTGGAAATTTCCAGAATTTCTTTTGGATAATTGTGGATAGTTGAAGGGTGTGGGATAGGTGAAAGGTGGATGGCCAACCCCCTTATGATGGGGAAAACACTATTTGGTATTTGTATGTGTAAAATGTTCTGGTGATACCTTTAACCTAAAGAAATAGCTACACAATGAAATCTTTTTTTGTAAATGAGCACTTTATGAATTGAAAGTGACCCTCATATTAATGGAACCTTAATCATTTCATCCAAACGTTTTCTTAATTATTTATTTCTTAAGGAAGAATCCTTATAGTATTTGTCTCACAGCTCTAATCTCAAGCTCCTTGTTTCTTTCCAGAGCTGCTGCATCTCCATGGAGGAGCCTGGTTTGTGGCCACTGACATTATATATATATGTGTGTGTATATATAAATATATATATATAAATATATATATATATATATATCAGAGCTGGGCGTGTTACCATGATATAGGTCATTACTGAAAAATCTGGGGTGCATTTCCATCAATGCATTACTGATTTTAATTTCCTTAGAGCAGCCCCCATTACATATGTGTATATGTACATAATGCAGACCACTCTAGGAAATTAAAATCGGTAACACACTAACAGAAATGCACCCCAGATTTATCAGTAATACACTACCTGTCCAGCAGTAATGTGCCCAGCTCTGATATACATATATATATATATATATATATACACATACATACAGACATACATACATATACCAAAGGCTTTAACCCCCTTACACAGGGGGGTAGCCAAAAAGAAAAAGGCATAGAAACCACTCCCACCCATTCCATTCCCTATATGTACATTAATATATATATATATATATATATATATATATATATATATATAAATATAGATATATATATATATATATATATATATATATATATATATATATATATACACACACACACACATATATACACATATATATACACACGAACACACACATATATATATATATATATATAGTACATTGCTTTGGAACTTTCTGAGGAGGAAGAGACCTTCAAAGTGGTGCTTGTCTGGAAACAAGCATTAGAGTTGTGCTTGGCATGGGACCTCACATGGGTAGTACAAATGGCAACTGTTTCTTTCATAAAAGTTTAGGTGTGTGGTAGTAAATCAAAAAAAGACATGAATGCATTGTAGATATTGACTTCAAAGAACTGTTTCTATGTTTGCTATATGCTGTAGTTAGAGTAAAAGGAACATTTTCACAAACAAAATTATTTTTGGGTTAGCCCAATAATTTCCTAAAGTATTTACTGCTATGGAAGTGCTTAATTATAAAAACAGAAATTTTTTATCTAATGTTACTAATGGCCTTTCAAGTTTGAAATGAAAAGTGATATACATAGGGTTTTCTTGGAAGAATGATGCTACACCAAATTGTACTCAGGAAATTCGTCCTAAACTGTAGAAGCGTGGTGGATTGTGTGCAAGGTGAAGAAGCACATTGGTTTATAAGTCAAAAACCTCTGAATTTGTCATTTATGTTTCCACAACCTGGGCAGCTTAAACCCTGGGTTTTTGTTTCATAATATAGAGTGGTAACAGTGTCAGAAAATTTATTTGGCTCATTCGTAAAAAGTGTGTATCCTGTTCTATATTTTTGGGTAAATATCTACATTTTCGCATCCGGCAAGTCGTATATCTGAAGAGCTTCAGCTCATGTGCAATCGTACCCTCCTGTATATCAGCTAATGAAATATATTTTGTGGATCATGTTTACAGAATGAAATACAGGACAGATTTAATCTGAAGGTGTCACTCGCAATTACTTACGAAATGGTTTATTGCATTTTAGATGTACGCATCACTGTTGAATAGAACTAATTTTTTACTCTGTTTTTTGTTCATGTGTATATAAAGAATTTAGCGTGTTAAGACCATCAAGATAGTTTATGCAAAATGCCTTTTGAATGCTTTAAACTACAGTTTTATTATACTATTGACTTTCCTTTCTTAGTTCACTTCATTCATGTTTAGGGAAAAGATTAATTGAAAAAAAGGTGTAACATAAAATACATTGCTTAGTAGTGTTTTGTGACCCATGTAGTTTGCCTAAGCAATGAGGAGTATAAGCCTTCTGGAAACATTCTTCATCCTGGGAGATAAAATATTCTTATTACATTTCTATCGTAGCTCTCAGGCAACAGATATATACTGTAAATGTGAAATATATGTATGTGTTTACATATACATTTAGATTGTATATATATTTTCAAATACTGCATTAATATGCACACAAGCTCACGCACAGCGATGGTGTGGTCTCCGCACAAAGTGAAGGGTTTAAATAAGATTGAGAAAAAACAAAGAGCAGCAACCAAGTTGGTTCCCAGCCTTGCAGATAATCTGTACAAGAAGAAACTAGAAGCATTGGATCTGCCATAGTTAAGAGAAAAAAAGAGAAAGAAGTGACGTGGTTGTGGTGTTCAGGTCGTTGAAGGGGGTGGATGAAACAAAAGAGAGAAGACTTCTTGGTGTGGGATGAGAGAGTGTCACGAGGTCATGGAACAAGTTGGAAAACATGACGTGTCTGAAAGATATCAAGAAACACAGTTTTCTGTACAGAGGCATCAACTCCTTGAAGAGCCAAGAAAATGAAGTAGCCCAAGCTAAAACCATAAACTAATTTATAGCCAGCTATAATGGAGAAAAAAACAGCCTGGACCCCTAGAGCATTACTGTATGCTACAGTTAGGTAAATGTATTTACAAACATTTAAGGAACAAAAAAAAGAAAAAAGGATTACAGTGTTTAGGTCACTAAAGAGGATGAACAAGTTTAAGAGAGGAGATTTCTTGATTTGGGATGGGATGGTTTCATGGGGACATTGGAACAAATTGAAAAAGACCTGGTACCTAAGTGGCGTGAAAAATACAATTTGCCATAAAGGAGTATAAACTGGAATAGCCTAGAAGGTCATAGATCCCAAACTGGAACTCTACATGAATCTAAAACTATGATACAGAAGAACAAAGTGATATAGCCTGAGTTGGAACCATACATGAATATTAATATAAGTATGATAATTGGAAAGTAGGATACTAGACCCCATAAATACTACTCCCTTACTATATACTACAATTTGTTAAACATGCATACCAACACACAGATAAACAGAATTGTCAGAGAATCCTATAACTTGCTAAGATCAATAAAAGTGGCATTTACATATTTGGACGAAGAAATTATTAAAAAAATATTGGTCACACTGATAAGGCCTAGACTAGAATATGCAGCGACATTGTGGTCACCCAGTACCAAAAAGAATGTAAAGAAAATAGAAAGAATCCAGAGAGCAGCCACAAAAATGGTCCCTGCACTTGCAAACTTGTCATATGAGGAGAGATTGGCTAAACTGGAGTTACCGACTCTGGAGCAAAGAAGAGAAAAGGCAACCTATTGACCATCTACGGAATCATGAAGGGCACATAAATACTTGATAGAGAGGACTTGTTAAACTGGGACAAGAGAAACACAAGAGGACATGGAAAGGAAATGAAAAACATAGTTATAGAAGAGATCTGAAGAAAAACAGTTTTCCACATAGAATTTTGGACACTTGGAACAAACTGGATGAAAAAATAGTGTGTGCAAAACCATTCATGAGTTTAAGAGCAAACTAGACACTGTGAGATACAAAGGCAGGACACCACAAGCGTAGCTCCCCTTCCCGCAAAATACAACCAGGTAAATACACATTGCTCCTTTCTTGTATTAGGTAAACACACACACACACATGCTCGGAAAGAGACCTTGGAGTAATAATCAGCAAAGACATGACACTGGACAAACATATCAATAAAATAATTGGAGAAACCTTCAATCTATTAAGGTCAGTGAAAGTGGCATTTGACTACTTGCAGGAGGAAATTATTAAAAAAAATATTAGTTACACTAATAAGACCAAAACTGGAGTACGCAGCAACACTATGGACACCCATTACTAAAAAGAATATAAAGAAATTAGAAAGAATACAAAGAGCAACGACAAAATTGGCAACAACTCTCCAAATTAACATACGAACAAAGATTGTCCAAATTGGAATTACCAACTCGGGAACAAAGAAAGAGGAGAAAGAGGAGATCTGCTGACTATTGATAGAATCATTAAAGGAATGGAAATCCTAGATAGGAATGATTTATTAGAGTGGGACAATGGAAAAACAAGAGGACATGAAAAGAGATTCAAAAAGGATAACTATTGAAGATATCTGTATATATATTTATATATATATATATATATGAGAGAGAATGTGGGTGGGGAAGGGCAAACGAAGATGTGTTAGGAAAAGAGTTTTATTGCCCTAACGTTGCGACCAACTTGGTCTTCTTCAGAGGACTACAGCATTACAAACGGATCACAATTCTTATATTCGTAGTGAGAGGGAACCCGCCAAGGTATGAGCGTCATGTTTTCCCTTTGGCTAACGATTTAATTATCAGGACACTTGCTGCTTTCGAGAGGCATTTAAATCCGTCTCTGTCGTTGTTGTTCTTGTTGGCGGCGATATGTGCAGCTTCCACAGTTTTTCTCATTTTCTTCTCAAATCCCTCGTGTAGAATTTCTGCGTTGTTCCAATCAGGTAGATGTCCACATTTGTCCAGGTGACGAACCAGGGAGTTAGATGTTCTATGAGCCCTGAGATCGTTTTTGTGCTCATTCAAGCGTTTATTGAACCCTTGAATGAGCACAAAAACGATCTCAGGGCTCATAGAACATCTAACTCCCTGGTTCGTCACCTGGACAAATGTGGACATCTACCTGATTGGAACAACGCAGAAATTCTACACGAGGGATTTGAGAAGAAAATGAGAAAAACTGTGGAAGCTGCACATATCGCCGCCAACAAGAACAACAACGACAGAGACGGATTTAAATGCCTCTCGAAAGCAGCAAGTGTCCTGATAATTAAATCGTTAGCCAAAGGGAAAACATGACGCTCATACCTTGGCGGGTTCCCTCTCACTACGAATATAAGAATTGTGATCCGTTTGTAATGCTGTAGTCCTCTGAAGAAGACCAAGTTGGTCGCAACGTTAGGGCAATAAAACTCTATTCCTAACACATCTTCGTTTGCCCTTCCCCACCCACATTCTCTCTCATTTGTCTGAAATAATCTTAAATATATATATATATATATATATATATATATATATATATATATATATATATATATATATATATATATAGCTTCCCACATCGAGTACTGGATACCTGGAATAATTTAGATAAAGAAACAGTGTGTGCAAACACTATTCAAGATTTTAAGAAAAAACTTGATGCTGCAAGATACAAAGACAGGTTACCATGAGCATAGCTCCCTTCCCGTATAATACAACTAGATAAATACACATTTCCAGACAGTGTAAAGATAGTGAGACCAGGAGGACTGTAGTTTGTTGCAAAAATATTTAGGTGATGCATATGTCTGGAGCTAAGAGAAGAAAATTAATTTCAATGCTAGAACGTGCAAAGTATTGGAAATTTGAAATAGTTAAAAAAGAACATCACTGAATAATTTAGTAGGAAGTGAGACAATGCAAAGGCAAGTGAGGAGAAAGACCTAATTATGTTGATAAGAAACAATCTGTCACCTGACAAATATATCAGTAAGATTATGGAGAAGACATAGATTGGAGAAGAAATTAAAAATGATCTTTCACTTCATGGATGAAGAGACAATGAGGGGGAAAAAATATGGAAACTCTAATCCGTCCTGACTTGGAATTGCAACATTGCTATGGTCCTTACACAAAGTGAAAAATAGACGCAAATTTGAGAGAATACAATAAAGCAGCAACTAAAATGGTCCCCAGTCTTGCAGATAAGCTGAACAATAGAAACTAGAAACACTGCTCGAATCATTTAATTGGGTGGACAACATTGACACAGAAGGATGGGAAGGGTTTACAAGGTCATGGGAATAAATTGATAAAAGGCTGATTGTCTGAAGGATGCAAAGAAATAATGTTTCTCATACACATGCAAAACTCTTGGAATAACCTAGAAAGTGATCAAATTACAAGCTAGAACCATCCATGAACTAGGTATGATAATTGAAGAACAGTGACATGGGACAAGTTGGAACCATATATGAATTTTAAGCTATAATAATAGGAGAGTAAGAGACAAGACCCTGTGAGTGAGTGCTGCTCCTTTCCTATAAATTGCCATTAGGTAAATACACTTGCCTCCCATAGACACACACTAAAACAATATCCTTATCCATTCCACTAAAACTTCTCCACCCTTTGTCAGACATTCCACATGAGAACCATCCAACCCAGGTGCCTTTCCAGCTTTCATTTCTTTCAATGCTGCATCTCCTCTTTTTCCTAGAACCTCATTTTCTTTTCCTGTCAGTCATTCTCATGGCATCTCCCACCATCATAATCAGAGCCTCCCTATATTTCCTTACATTCAGAAACTCTGAAATGCTCTGTCTGTGTTCCTGTCACAGCCTTTATTTCCATTAACAATTGCCTATGACCTCCTTTTACCCTCTCCTCATTTCCCAACTTCTTTTCATTTCTCTTACCATTTTTCAAAATATCATTTTATTCTTTTCAAAATGCGTAGTCAAACACCCACCCTTACATCATGTCTCCTTTTCTCTTAGCTACCTTCACCTTGCATTTCACTTTCACCCTCTTTATTTGCCACCTCTCACGTGCATTGTTGTTTCTTCTTTGTAACCATTCCTTATATGTATGCATCTTTTCTGTCACCACCTTTGAATACACATTTCCAACATTTCTGTTTTCATTCTTTCCTGGCACACTATACCTCCCTACTACTCCATCTTTTGGTTCATCTACTCATATTTATATCTCCCGACATCCACAATCCTCCCAAGACTCTCCACACACACACACACAGACTCCAAAATGCTTTTCCTCATTCTTCTTTCTACAATAGCCATACAAATAGAATCAACACCGTGTGAGATCGAAACCTTTATTGGTACGACGTTTCGCTTGTTACAGCTGTTTCAAGTACTTGAAAAAGCTGTAACAAGTGAAACGTCGTACCAATAAAGGTTTCGATCTCACACGGTGTTGATTCTCACAGTCTTGTCGGCTTTTGCAATTATGTTTCAGCCATACCCATATCTCTGAATTCTGTCTCATTTTCACCCACATCACTGTCAGTGATTCTTCTTTCTGTTCAATCACATACACACCTCATTACCCGCAGCATCCTTTCCCTCGCTCACCCTCTCACCACTCCCAAACTCTAATTCATCTTTCCCTTTCAACTTTGTTTCACTTAATACCAACACATTCCTATTTCTTCTCACTAACACACCACCAATCTCCTCCCTTGCACATTTTTGATGACCCAATTACTAAGGTTCTGATTGGTGTCTTCCATGTAGACCTTCTTTTGCCTTGACTCTTTATAGGAGAAAAGTACAACAAAAGAAACTCTTAGTCCCCTCACTCTGTCCCATTCAGTCAACCCCCAAGCACACCAGAACACCACCACCACAGGGGATGATAGGAAGAAATGAAGATTCATATACAATATAGAATAGGTTCAAAGAGGCAGAATAGGGGTAAGTAAGTAATTCTATTTGGCATTGAATCAATATACATGAAGTGCAGATAAAGAAAAGAACACATAGTTTGAAATAACAATTACAAATGCCGAGGATAACGCAAAAAAACATGTAAGCTTATTTCCATCGTGTGGGAGAGCATTAATATAAAAAGTGACTCATTATTCATATACAAGCAGAAAATGTTTATCTAACACTGATGAATGTATGGCTCTGGTCCATAGGGGTACCCACAAAACTATTGATTGCATATCACTATGCGATCAAGACCTAAGTATTGATATGATGTTCAGCTAGAATAAAACTAGTACAGTAAAACCTTATCATAGCAAATTGGGCAAGAACATTGTAAGACCATGGCTATCAATATAAGACCTAGGAAAAGTGTATGGGTTATAAGAACAGCATTGGATTCTGTAGAAATAAATGAGAATAAACTATTATGGAGTTGGTGTGATCCATGGATCAGTACAGTATTAGTTGACCTGAAGTAAGATATCTCAGGGAGGAAGCAAAATGAGGAGGTTCCAGAAAACATGTTAAAACATAAAAACAAAGACAAGGGTATCTAATATATTTTAGATTGGATGCAGTGAATGTATTTTTGTATGTGGAAGAATTTTCTCTTGCAAAACAGTAGTATGAAAAGGGTCAGGGAAATGTTTGTGAGATATTGTGCATTTCCTCCTTTTTTGGCCACGCTGGTTTGCCAAGTGACCAGGAGCAGGGGATGCAATCAGGATTTTGTCTTGCTCATATTGTAGTCTTTCAGTATACTTCATTTACTGAGGCCTGGATGTCCTCCAGCTTTTTTCTGTCATCCTCGGCACCAAAGTATTTTTGACCTTATATAACATTGTCAGTCACATACCACATGAAACCTATTCCTTTTTATGGCTCTTACTCATTGCGATTACAGCATTTTAAGAAATGCCAGGCTCCTTTCATTATAGACTACCTAATGTAGATACATCAAGTTATTGAATAATGATAGTGATGTTATCATATATAGTACCACAATGCTGTGTGTCTGGTAGAGATATCACCATGCTGAAGTGTAAATATTGGATTCAAGACATTATTGGAAACTGTGAAATGAACTCTTCAACTGAACAGAACTATTTGGTAATAGTCGAAATGAAAATTCTTGCAGCATGTCACATCAAAGATTTTGATATTACTTAAACTGCCCTGCCCCACCATCCCTGATTTTCACAACCCTAGGGTTACCATACTCTCATATTATCTTATTTATATCATTAGAATAAAATCTACCAATCAGTAGTCTGCAATAAAACATTATTGACAGCACAATGGGGTTGCAATCTTGGTTCAAGGTGTGATTGGAGTCGCATATTAAGCAAAAGGTTGGGAATCACTACCCTACCCCCTTCACTTCAATGACATCTCAGCTTGCATCTGTTGGAGTAAAATCCTTAAAGCATATCACTGAATTGAGAGGTTATGTGAGTGATAGCAGCTAGATAGCCCAATGCAAGTGACAGATGAAACTCATCAGCATCGTATTACTTTGCACAGATTTAGTTGTGGCAGATATCGTATTATTCTATTCATCATAGTGCTATCCATGATGTGAATAAAGTTTTGATGGATAAAGATCCTATTCACACTGGGGTTTGTTCCTCAGCTGAGTAAAGTTGTCAGATGTGTGCCACAAGATAATTTTCTTTGTGTACAAGACGCTGAAGAGGTTAGGGAACCGAGTTGTGAATAATAAATTCTTGAAAGAAGTTTCCAAATAGGTTACGCATATTTTCATTGCTTCAAACATTGTAGTCATGTTTGGGGAGATGAGGACTGAGAGATTGTTAGAAAATAGAGATATCCATTCATGAGATATAATATGGGGAAGACAAAGGAAGATGGTACTTCCAAGAATTGGCTGTGTATTTGAGCTTGGAGGATGATAAGAAAACAAAACATCGAAAATATAGGGGGTAATTGATATTTACTAAAGGTAGGATTACGAGTTACAGTACAGTAATTGGATTTTATCTTTTTATGATGAATGAGGGCAGTCCTTTGAATCAAACTTTTTTTCTTTTTTTTTTCCCCAGGATAAATTAGTATCTTTTCCTACTCAAAATTAGTATTTAGCAATTTTTTTTTAAGTTTTACTGAAAGCAACGCTTCACCTCATTTTGGTAAACAAGTGTCATAGTGTCTGACTTCTGGTGTTGTAGAATGGAATAGATGAAAACATGTGTTGATGGTCCCCAAGTCTAGTTTCCGTGTTTTGGGACCAGTTTCACAATGGGCTGAGAACATAGTAATGATGGTAAATGTTAAAGGTAATGTATACTCATGTTCTTATTAACATTCACATGAAGATTATACAGTTGTAACAAATTAATGGGTGGAGTGAATCTCTTGAATTATTCATGATTATCAGTAACATTACCTTATACATGATATTGTTATAAACTTAGGTGTTGTCCTTGGAAAATTGGTATCGGGTCATTATGTGCCACATGCTACCTGTGTCTTGATTGTAGAACTGTCATGCAGAATGCATCTTCTCAGATATTTGGCAAAACAGGACCAACTGCTCAAGTAGCTGAATTGTAGTAAATGGACTTCACTATTTGATTGTTGTTTACTAGCTTAGTGAATTACAAAAAGGCTTTGTGTGTAGAGTACACCTGATTGGTAACCAGTTGACTGTACATATCTATTTTTGTGGTCAGGTATAGAATATGTGATACTGTATGTTGAATAGAGAGATGCTTCTATACATTCATGCAGATGTGATGCTGCCATGCAGATGTGATGCTGCATGCATTCCTCACTGACTTTGCATGTGATTAAACACTTGCTCAACATTTTTTTTCTTTTTTTCTTGATATAAAGATTAATGTTGACTGGAGTGGGTGATCTTGTTATATCTGGCTGGGAGGTTACTTGATTTTTTCACCCGCTGCTTAACTGCTAGGAATCTTCCTCAGCAAAGTGACTTGTCTGTTGGTTGCTGGAATTAAATCTGTAAAGCAACTAGCATGGCAACCATTGATGAGGTTTGACATCTTAACCTATTGGCTATGGGCGTTTTCCCTCATCTTAACAAAAATTACAATATTGTGTCAGAAGAATGGAGAGAGTGAGAAGTGTGGAAGTGAAATAGAGAACAGGGGTGGGAAGGGAGCTGTTGGATAGGATAAATTGGAGTGCTGACATGGTTTGGGCATCATATTTCACTTGGGAGCCTGCTTTCTTCATGGACCTTCAGAAGTTTCTACCTGTTATTTAGATACTGCAAAAAGAGATGCTATTCTTGTCTGTTCCGTAAAATTTTCAAGTGGATGAGGGGAGGTGGGTCATCCTATGAGGAAACAGTGGGGAACCAACTCAGCTTGGGTTGTTGAGCCATGTTGTAGAGCAGCTGTGTCGTGCTGTATTGCCTTTGACCCAAGAAGTGTGGCAGAAGATAGGGAGTACCCTTCATCCACAAACTAAGATGGAAGTAGTAGTGAATGAGTTTTTGAATGGATGTGGGATGGGTGTCAGGTGAGTGCATGCTTTACGTAAACCACCTCCCTTATAAAGGGAAAAGGCTCTGGTATGTATGCACTTTGTTCTTTCTGCCAATGGTTTCATTTGGGCTTTGTTTATGAATTTTTTCCTCTTGCCATATATACACAGATTTATTTTTTCTCCCCCCCTTCCATTCTTTTCACATTTTCTTTATTGTTCCCTCACATGTTGGTCCTTGTAACCCAGATACTCCTCTCATAATGTCTTTACTTTTTGAGCTGAACTATGTATTTGTAATTGTATCTTTTTCCATGAGTGGGTACTGCTGTGTACTCCAGGCTGGGCCTTAGGTATTGTATGATTAGTGTTGTGACCATGTTCTGTGTAGTAGGTTCTATGTTCTTAATCCACGATGTACATATTCCTTTGCATTATCTTCATGTTCTTCTCATACCGACCTTCCTTCTTAGTTCTTTTCTTTAGTTTGAATGTTACTGTTTGCCTTTTCTGGCTCTTTCACTCTTGTACATCAAACTGTGTTTACTATCACTTTTAGGCTCCAATTGTGTAAGTTTGAATTTGGTCTTTCAATGATTGGTGAAGATGGTTCCATCCTTCAGTTCAGCATTGCTGTAGTCCACAAAAATATAAGAGAATGTATCACAATGCTGGTCCACAGGGCTGCCACTAACCATATAACTATGCAGCCAATTCCTCTGTACAATTATATATAATGGTAATGATAATAATTGCCATCTTGAGTTTAACCAACTGGAAACTTGTAACACCAAAGTACAGTGAGGTAGTCAGCAAGTCAGTCACCAGGTCCTCTGATAGATCTCTCTGAGAAGGAACCTTGGACTGATTCCTGCATTGTATTTGTGTGGATCCATTTCTGTGTCACCCACTGGCAAGTAGGAGATGAAAGGCAGGAAGCTGTCACTGGTTATCAGCTCTCCTAAGCTGGTGTAATAGTGATCTTGGGCTCAGTCCAGGAACTGCATGCCAGCCCCTCTGAGCTACACTTTCAGATAGAAGTGACATTGTTGGTGGAAGTCAAAGACGTGCAATGGGGAGATGGTCACTCTCTGATGTGAGTCTTGTATGACCACCACAAGCAGGAACCTACAATACAGATGGGCCCTGCCATGTATTAACACATTTAATTGAAAACATAAATTTGCATGCATTTGTGTTTGTGTGAGTGTGTGTGTGTGTTGGTGTGTCTGAATTTTTGTCTTTCCCACCGAAATTCTCATACCACAGAGATGATGGATTTGTTTTTAAGAGATTTTTTCAAATATCTCAACAGAAGGTTTGCTGCTGTTTTTGGTACAAGTAAAAATTAAATATTCTGCTTTTGCGAAGACCATCTTAGAGTTTTTTTTATCACAGTTATTGAAGACACCCATTTTATGAATGAGACAAAGCTCTATAACAGAAAGTCAGCCATTTTTTGAATTGCGTGTATAAGGTCAAGGTTATTTCATAGTCATTAAGTAAATGTTCCCAGACTGAGAAAGTTCCGAATTCATTAACAGCTATGTTTCTTACCAATAGTTTCAAGAAATTGCAAAGAATTCTTTAGTACATTGTATTGTTCATTTATTCATTAATTTTTTATGTAAGTTTTTCCTTTCAAGTTAAAATACAGCATTGCTGTTCAAGACTTGAACTTGTTTTGATAGTAAATGATATAATCTAAATTCATGCAACATCAAAAGAACTGTAATAATTCTTTGGAGTTCATTTCTTAACACTAACTCACAACATTCACACAAATAGGGAACAGAATAGATAGAAATTATATATATATATATATATATATATATATATATATATATATATATATATATATATATATATATATATATATATATATATATATAAGTGTAGGTGGTGTAGAGAGAGTTGAGGATGTACAGTACTTTATTTCCAATGTTTCACCCAATTGTAATCCTGTACACCCCGAACTTTCTTTACACCTACACACAATACATGAATTTAAAAACAGTTTACATAAAATGAGATATGAAGACGGGACACCACGAGCATAGTTCCCCTTCCTGTAAAATACAACTAGGTAAATATACACACACACGAACCACAGGCTGGAAAGGATGTCTAGAATGAGCTCTGAAGTGCAGTACGTTTTGGATAAGTTTGGAGGAAACACCTACTTTTTTATTTGTATTTTGGGATAGGGAGCTTTGTTTATCAAGTGACCAAAATGATAAAATAGAGTAGTTTCATAGTGGTCAATGTATAAAATGGAGAATGATGAAGAAGAAAGACAAAAATATAGTTAACCAACAAAGAGAAGACTGGATGTAAGCAGAGTGGAGAAAAATGAGAGTGGTACTTAGAGACAAAATCTCAACCTGGGAAGAAATGATGAGTGGAGTCCCACAAAGTTCTGTATTAGCTCCAATAATGTCTGCTATATATATATAAATGACATGGATGAAGGTGTAGGATGTTATATGAACTTCTATGCAGATGACACAAAACAACTAAAGAAAGTACAGAAAAAGACTGTGAATCACTACAGAAAGACCCGAGAATGGAGCCAAAAGTGAGAAGTGAACTTCAACATCAAGAAATGTAGTATAATGGTGTTTGGAAAAAGTAAAAATAGAATATCAAGACAATATAAAATTGGTACAAAGGAAGTAAAAAAAAAAGGTTAGCTCTGAAAAGGAAGTAGGAGTAATTATTAATAAAGACATGTCACCAGACAAGCATATTAACAAAATAGCTGGAGAAACCTACAATTGACTAAGATCAATAAAGGTGGCCTTTAATTGCTTGGATGAGGTAATGGTAAAGAAAATATTAGTCACACTGATAAGACCAAGATTGTAGTATGCTGCAACACTATGGACACCCAGTACTAAAAAAAGTATAAAGAAAATAGAAAGAATCCAAAGAGCAATGATAAAGATGGCCCCAACACCTGCAAAGTTGACATACGAACAGAGATTGTCCAAACTGGAACTACCAACCCTGGAACAAAGAAGAGAAAAAGGAGATCTACTGGCCATTTACAGAATCATGAAAGGCATGGAAGTCCTTGACAGAGAAGATTTATTAAAGTGGGATAAAAGGAAAACAAGAGGACATGAAAAGAAACTCAAAAAGGATAGTTATAGAAGAGATCTGAAAAGAATAGTTTCCCACACAGAGTGGTGGATGTATAGGACAAATTGGACAAGGCAACAGTGTGTGCAAAAACCATACAAGAATTTAAGAACAAACTAGATGCTGAGAGATACAAAGACATGTCACTACGAGCATAGCTCCCCTTCCCGTAAAATACAACTAGGTAAATACAAGAATAGCTCCCTTTCCCATAAGATATAACTAGGTAAATACACACACACACACACACACTTCATACACACACATCATACACAAATGAAAATCATTCAACCATTCAATAAACCTCTCTCATCGCAACATCTCAAGGATGAGGTTGCCATGTCCTCTATCACATTGCCTCAGTCAAATACATTGACATTAGGCATAGTTATTCCATGAACTTGCTGCAGTGCTTTAAAGGAAATAATGTCAGTCAGAATAATATTGCTCATGTTATGAATGAAGCAGACCACAGTGGTATCATTCACAAAAAATATCAAGTGTAAAAATTCAAATAAATAGAAAATCCAGTTCATGCATGTCAGTGGATTTTGATGTAGATTAAGTTTTCATTACTGAAATGCATTTATTATTCATTCTGATGAAAAGTAGTAAAACTTGAATTTTGTTGCATAAAATGAGAAATTGTTTATTATTTTCCATGATATCTAGTGATCACATGTGAAGATACAGTAAGACCTTACTTTTGTTATTGATATACATGCTTACATTCAACTTTACATGATAAACTTTTGTTTCCTAGTTGGACTTTGTGTTACACTAATAACTGAAGTTGAGTTATATTTTATTTATTTTATATATATGTATTTTTTTCCTCACAAGTTATCCGCAGCTTTAATGTAAATAGGTATATAGAGTGCGCCATCAGCTTTGCTTCCGTCCCCAGTGGTAAGGACAAAATTCAGCTGCTCATGAAAATTGTTTGTATTATTTTGATTTATATGCAACTCATTATTTCTGATGATTGTAAAAAAAAGTTGAGACAGATTTATAATCATTCATATTTTAGTTCATTTGAATCTTTAAAGTAACTATACATGGCATGCATTTGAGTATCGGAACTTTCTCATATCAGTATTCAATATTAGTATCACTCATTTACAGAAGAAATATTCTTGTACGTCTCACTGTAAGTGGCTGTTTCAGGTTTAGAACCTCATACAATGTGCCATATAGAACTAATAAGAATGTTGCCGACAATTATAAAGTTTTAATTTCTTTTAAAAGAGCAAGTGATATATTAGAAGTAGATCTGCTTGCAACTGGCAGTTGGTAGTTTAACAAAAAAATAAAATAAAAGCAATGGTTATTCTATATTTACACCAAATGACCTTATCTATGTACTATTTATCCAAATTAGAATTATTTTTTTACTGATATATATAGGTATGCAAGACCAGCATGAGTATTTAGAAACTGGAAAAAAGGAAGAGGATAGTAAATGGCTAAAAGGTTAGTAATGCGGCTCACACCTAATGGAGCTATGTTTTGGGGCAAAGTAGTTGATAGGTTTGTTTACTTGAAGACTGGATGGACAGAATGCTTTCATTTCAACCTGAGCATTGCTTCAGCAAAGAAATAAATATACAGTTTTCATAAATGGCTGATTTTCCAAGAAAATTGTGTGGAAAATATAATTATGGTAAGCAAGCAACCATCAAATTGTATTCATCTTTTTTCATGTTAATGAAAAATTGCACTAGTTCATTCTTCAATAGTTTTTGATTCTGTGAAGGTGCAGATTTCATATCAGGAGTGTTGTGTGAGCTTAGCATTGATGCATTGTTCATAAATCATTTTATTCATAGGGCTTCATGCATTTAGTGTGTGCAAAGTTGGCACCCAGAAGTTTCCTCACTCTCATCTGCATCTCATTCTGTTATTTGCTTAATTTCATCCGAGAAAAAAGTCATATTTCATTGCCTCATCATCCATCATCATGTTTCTGCACTCCATGCCACATTTTCACCCATTTCACATCTATGTATTTTTGTGGTACTTTAAATTTAATAACTTTGAAGGTGGTCCCCACCCAGTCCTGTGAAAATTACAATGGATTAAAAAAAAATAATAAAAGTAAATTCATTCCCATTGTAGCTGCTCAAGAAGATAACTATTTTTCTTGTGCTTATTTTCTATGTTTTTTCTTGTCACTTTTTCTCCAGATTTATTAGAGCTGTAGATATTTATAAAAAATTGTTTCATCGCTAGGATTAGAAGTGCTGTGAAAAATATCTGTCAAATATTTTGTATAAAACAAATGATTTCATTGCATTGTGTATGGTTTATGAAGATTTTTCAATTATTTCCGTTTTTTAAAGATAAATTTTGTTTAAAGTAATATGTATATTTGTGTATTTATTAAGTTGCTAGTTGTTAAATTGTCCATAAGATACTGTATATTGTACTGTAGTTGTATATAAAAAAGAGATTGGCTATGGTGAGATGTCACCATTAATGTTTGATTGTACAGATGTGTATCAAATAAACCTGTAGGGTTTCCTTATGGGTATCATATACTGCAACATATAGCATGGATCTTTGTATCCATGTGAAAAAGTTATGACTGTAAAGTGAAAATAAAGAACACATACTATGAACTTGTGTTTAATTCCACACAATATTGCAAGTCCAATGGTAGACCTGTCAGTCCACGATTGTGGTCCATTCAGCCAGAAGACTAAAAACAATGACAGATACATAGAACTGTGGCGAGATTGCTCTTTGTGTTTGTGAAGTAGAGTGAACCAGGAAGTGGGCATGGTGGGAGTTGAGGTTCACCCCAAGCTGTGCAGTACAGTAGTCAAGCTCTGCCCACAAGCTGTGCGGCTAGGTTATGTGGATGTTGCTCTGGGGAAATGATTAGCTGAGACCATACACCCATAAACCAAGCTTCCTCTCTTATGTTCCAAGTTTCTCCCCCATACAGTGCTGTTGGCACAACCACTCCTTCATACAGTCTCCTCTTAGCATCCATTCCCAAATGTCTATTCCTCATTACACTCTTTAATCCACCAAGGCATTTACTCGCTTCTCTCAATCTACATTCTACCTCCACCTTCACTCCACCTTTTCCTGCCACATTTGCACCCAAGTATCTAAAACTATCCACTTCCTCCAGTCGCTCTCCCTTAATGCTCACTTCCAGTCTACTGCCACTTTCACCCCTTGTACATCTCATCACCTTACTTTTACCCACATTTATCTTTAGCTTTCTTCTATCACATACTCTCCCAAACTCTGTCACCAACTTCCTCAATCCCTCCTCTGATCCTGCCAAAAGCGCAGTGTCGTCAGCAAACAACAGCTGGCTCACCTCCCACTTTTCTCCATTTTCTTTAACCATCTCCAATCCCAGACCCACTACCTTTGCATTTACCTCTCGCACTAGCCCATCCATGTATAAGTTGAACAGCCAGGGCGACATAACGCATTCTTGACAAAGTCCCACCTTTACCTCAGACCACTCACTCTCTCCATTTCCAATCCTGACACAAGCTCTACTATTCTCATAAAAACTCTTGACAGCTCCTAGAAGCTTTCCTCCTATCCCATATATCTGCATAACCTCCCACAGTGCCTTTCTGTCTACCCTATCATAACCCTTTTCCAGATCCATAAAAGCCCAAAAACCATCCGTCCCCTTTCCTATAGCTTTCTCACATATTTGTCTTAACACAAAAATCTGATCTATGCAACCTCTACCTATCCTAAACCCACATAACTTCCTCACCAATTACTCCCTCTGTTCCTCTCCTAATCCTTTTAATCAAGATCCTCTCATAGGGCTTCCCAACTACACTTAACAAGCTAATCCCTCTGAAACTACACTCACACTTGTCCCCCTTTCCCTTGTAAAGTAGAACTATAAAGGCACTACTCCAGTCCTCTGGCACTCTACCCTCTCTCCAGCAAACATTAGATAACCTCACCAGCCAGTCCACCATGACTGTACCTCCTTTTTTTAGACATTTTGCATGGCATCCATCCAGACCAGGTGCCTTACCTACTTTCATCATCTTAACAACTGCCTTCACTTGATTCTTCCTTATTTCTCCTCCATTTTCCTCACTCATCACTCTCATTTTCTTAGCATTTCCCACTGCAACTATCTTTCCCTCCCTATCCTCCTTCACATTTAGCAACTCCCTAAAATATTCTGCCCATCTTCCCCTTACTGCCTTCTCTTCCATTATCATCTCTCCATCTGCACCTTTTACCTTTTCTTCTCTACTTGATTCGCCTCCTCTTCCTCTCTTAATTTCTTTCCAAAACATCTTTTTATTACTTTCAAAATTTTCTGTCATACTCTTACCCCACTTCACATCTGCTCTCCTCTTTGCCTCCTTTACCTTTTGCTTTACTTCTCTTTTCTTTTCTTTGTACCTCTCATATGACTCCCTCGTCCTATTTTGTAACCAATCTGTGAAAGCTCGCTTAGTTCAGCCTCCCCTAAAATTATTTTCTGGATCCGCCACTGTCATTCAACCTAACCTAATTTTTATTCCACTATTAATATTCAGCACACTGGGGTGGCAATTCTTCAGGTGGGTATATAAGGAGAAGGATGCCTAGTCCCACTCCCCGTCCCTTTCTTAGACATTTGGGAATGGATGCTAAGAGGAGACTGTATGAAGGGGTGATTGTGCCAACAGCACTGTATGGGGCAGAAACATGGAACATAAGAGAGGAAAAGAGAAGGAGTTTGAATGTGTTTGAGATGAGGTGTCTGAGAAGTATGATGGGAGTTACTAGGCTAGATAGAGTGAGAAATGAGGAGGTGAGGAGGAGAACGGGGGTGGAGAGGGAGTCGGGAGATAGGGTTGATGAAAGAGTATTAGGATGGTTTGGACACATAGAAAGAATGAGTGAAGAAAGACTAGTAAAAGAGGTATGGAGGGCAGATGTGGAGGGAGTGAACATGAGGGGACGTCCTAGGATGAGGTGGATGGATGGGGTGAAGGGGGCTTTGGGGAAGAGGGGAATGTCTGTTGAGGAAGGACGGGAGAGGACAGAAGACAGGGGTGAATGGAGAATGGTTGTATATGGATGATGTTGTGATGCATGAGGTGGAATGGGCGGGGGGATGGGGGTGAGGTAGTATGTGTGAGCAAAATTTGACGCAGCCCGAAGGGATTTCTCCCCGTCTTTTCCTTTTATGCATGGGGGGACGGAGAGGGGGGGTCGCCGATTTAATGAAGCGGCCTTGCTGTGGATGTGCTGTGTCTTGCGACACTGCTTCTGACCCAGGGCAGTGGACAAGGTGCAGGGATGACCTGTCAACCAGGAGGTGCTAAGATAAGAGGGAGGGTGGAGGGGGTGTGGAGTGTATTCAGGGATGGAATGCGTGGGAATGGTTTTATGGTTTTTCCTTTTTGGCTACCTCCTTTGGAAGGGGGAAAAAGCCTTGGTATATATATGTATGTATGTATGTGCATGAAGAATTTTGTTGTGGGAGAAGCGGTGCTATTGACATCCAAATTTCGATCATCCAGCTGGATGTCACAAGGTCGTATAGTGTGCGCCAAATAAGGTCGACATGTGGAGACTGGTGCCATCTACTGAGTGCGCTTATAAATACTGTCTTCAAGGTATAGCGAAAGCTATGTTGTACAATATAATAGTGATAAGTACAGGCATAAGCTAATATATAAAGTTTATTCATACATATACATGCAAATATATATTTATGTACATTGAGTATGTTTACATATATACCGGTGGAAGGAACGAAGCTTGTGTGTATGTGTGTATTCAGTGGTGGCTCATTATAGTAGACGCAACGAGAAATGGCCGCTAAGGCGGGGTTAGGGAATTTCCCGGTGTTGCCACATCACAGATAACACGGCCCGCACAGCTCGCCCACCCACCCGCCCGCTCTCTCTCTCTCTCTCTCTCTCTCTCTCTCTCTATAATATATATATATATATATATATATATATATATATATATATATATTTATATAATGTATCTATCCATGGCGAGAACGTGCGTGTGGATGCAATGCTTTCTGAATGCAGTGTGGGGGCGTGGTCAGAGAAGGGATGGAGTGGCAACGTCGCTCTCTCAAAACTCATATGCCATGTCCACGACTCGAGGAAACGAAACCTTTGTATAGATAACATTGCTTTGATTTTTACCTCGGTGGTGGTGTGTGACAAAAAATTATAATATAATTATATGTGGCAACATTATAAAATTATGAAATAAAATTTAAAATAAAATAAAATTATAAAATAATTATATGTGGCAACACAGGGTGAATCCCCGTGCTCCGCCCTAACGGCCAGTTTTCGATGCACCGAGTATAGTGGGGATGAGAGGACACTGGGCACGTTATTTCTTATCCTAAGCCTCGGCCAACTGAGCCTCATAGTGTCTGCAAACATAAAAGAGAATATTATTCTTAGTGACAGACTCATTGTCTGCCTAAGTTGGTCTTCGTCTGTCTTATACAGAAGTCGAAGATGGTGAACGAGTTCGACAACAATATTATCTTTTATCTCAACCGACACGGTATATGATGCTTACTCTGGTGGGCTTGGATCTGGACACACGCTGCCAGATGTACGAGTGAAGCTTCACCATGTTTAAAAAAGTTTCTCGTTTCCAGCTTCCCTTCCCTCCTTTCCCCCTTTTCTCCCCTTTCCTCTTCCCTTTCCTGTATTCTACCTTACCATGAGCCACCACTGAGCATCCCCTGTGTTTAAAGTATAGCAAAATCGCCTTTAGTGCTCCATATCAGCTTTGCAAGACTTCTTGTTTATAAACAACATGTAGCTCGAGATTTGACTGATCTCCCGTGCAAAGGTGAATATATGTATGTGTATATATGTTCACTATAAACCCACTATCGGAGAAATAATAACGGAAGTACAGGGAAATTGTATATTTCGACTAGTATCTGTAGTCTTCCGTTATTATTTCTCCGATAGTGGGTTTATAGTGAACATTTAAAATGTGTTATAACATACCAATTTCCAATGTGTATATATATTGTAAAACCAATATATTCTATGACCACATCGTGGGGTGCACCGATTGTAGATGAGAGTAGGTGGCTGTGGCTGGTCCGTGATTTTATTCAACTAAAGGGAAACTTTCCTCCACTTTCAATACTAAAAGCTTCATCCTCCGAGTGATTCGTTCTGGCTGCCACCAGGCAGCCTTATTGCCGTCAAAGGTACCCTGATTTTTCCACCTCTGGAGAGGGTAGCCTACGTTTCTGGGTTCAGGTCACAGGGTCGAGTGAAGACCTGGCCACGGGACCGTATCCATTTGTTGCTCACTGAAGACAGGAAAGGAAGAAAAATAGATAAGTAAATGATTGAATGAACAAATAAGAGAATGAATAGATAAATTACATAAATAAATAAATAAATAATTAAAATAGTATGTAAAAATAAGACAGGGAAAAGAAAGCGAGATAAAGTAAAATTGTATAGAATCTGGTTGATTTAAAACAAAATAAAATAATTAGAGAAGAAGAATGAGAAAAAAGTGGTAACATTAGAAGAAAAAAACCAGTTTAACTAAAATGGGATGAATTACATGTAGAAATGAAATGGGATCTGACAGAATGAACCTGGTGAAAAAAAACACGAAATGATTGCGTACAGGACAGCGCCAGTCTACTTAATTAAGATTAAATGGAACCCGATAGGCGAGGTCCGAGCGCGTGCCAGCATCGCAACCCAGCCCCGCCCCCCCCCAAAAAAAAAGGTGGGGGGGGGGGGAGAGGAGAAAGGCAGGCGGAGAGACCGAAAAAAAAGAAAAAAAAACTCACCCCATTTGGATCCCTGAAGAACCGGGCATGCCCCGTGGAGTGTCCGGGTGTCTCCTTCGCCGTTCTTCCGGATGTTGTGCCAGAAAGCGGCGCTGCCCTTCCGGGGCCAGACGGCCGCCCCGATGCGCGGGAAAGCTGTAGCGCCCCCCAACGTGACGTCACTCAGCTGCCGGAGAGAAAGACACCGGGTTAGATAACCGGAGGCTATGCCCTCCCGAAAAAAAAAAAAAAAATCTTGGTGTGTCAGGAGCGTTTTTACTATGCGAGTTTGTCTTTGAAGTAATAGTTGTTGTTGTTGTTTCTTGTAAAGTATTTTCGCCGTTGAGTATAATATTCTTGAAAAGTGTTGAGCACTTAGCAGTAAATAATGAGTACCAAAATCTGTATGTATGATGGGTCATACATAAATACACACACATATACATATATGCAAAGTACACCACTTGGAAAAAAGAAACTAACGAAGCAGAGCGCTTTCGTATATTACATCTGCATAAATGAACACACGTACCCGTGTTCTTCTTAGCATATACATTATATATATATATATATATATATATATATATATAAATATATATATATATATATATATATATATATACATCCGGCTATTCAAAAGTGGGACTTCACTTTGAGAGTCCTTGTATACTCACATAAAACATGAATGTTGCTGTGCGGTCGCCCATCATCAGGTCCCGCGGGTTAATGTTGTTAAGCTGGAAAGGGGGTTAAGAATGGGATTAAGATCTAGTTTAACCCTTGTTGAGATAATATGGCGTTTAATATGCTCCCCACACTACCGCATCGTCCCAAGATCGAGTCCTAGTATACATCCACGTCTCTACCACCCATGACCTACGGGATTCACCAGCGCCAACCGTTGGAGTAAAAATGACTTCGGCTTCGATATTTTGTTTTTCAAATATTCTCCAAATATCAAATCATCTTTCCGTCATATATATATATATAAAGAAAAGCTAAATAATGAATTAAGAGGTTGTAAACCTATACAAATGTTAGACATAAGGTTGAAATGTTCTTAGAGAAATCTAGAGTTCCGTAAGCGAAATCATATTCTAGTTATTCAAATGGAGGTTGGATGTCGGAGGAAAAATAGCCCAGTGTGATAATCCCTCTACATGAGACCAACTTTGACTTTCCATCACACGACTCGGTGGCGCGGTTGGTAGAGTCCCAGACTGTCACTACGGCGGTCCGGGTTCGAATCCTGCCCAGGGCTGAAAATAATTTCAGTATCGCTGCGCTTCGAGTCGTTACTCCAACTCCCGTGGGCGGGGAGTTGGGTGTGTGTGTGCGTGTAAGGTCAAAGCATTACCCATAGATCGGTCATACGAGCTCTGAGCTCTCTTCCGGGAGGGAAATAGCTGTCAATCACGAGCCCAACACGTGGTCCAAAGACCAAGGTGAATCACATGTACACCACCTCAGTGCTTCCACCGGGACAGGACTTTGATTTGATTTGATTTGATTTGAACTTATTCGGATACAATCATACATACAATAGGTACAATACATATAAGACTCAATATTATACATAGTACATATAATTGTACATCCGAGGATGGCACAGAAAGTCAAAAGACTTATTTCCACTGTGGACGGTTGGTGAAAGGGCGAAGTCTGGGGTTCTCACCTCTTCGGGAGTTTTCCCGTAGTGCAAGTAGTCGTGGTGTGGGTTGTAGTGCCCCCCGATGCCGTAGTTGGACACCTGCAGGAGCTCGGCGTCGTCGCGGGTGACGTCCGTCGAGAGCCCCGTCAGGAGGGAGACGCGGTGGCCGATTCGTCCGATGATCGGGTGGCGGGTGTCGTCTAACCACGCAACCTGTGCGGGTGCCAGAGGTACATACATACATATACCAAAGACTTTTTCCCACTTACACGGGGGGTAGCCAAAAAGAAAAAGGCATAGAAACCAATCCCACCCATTCCATTTCCTATATATTCCATTCCCCTCCTCCCTCCTTCTTATCTTGGCACCTCCTGGATGACGGGTCATCCCTGCATCCTGTCCACTGCCCAGGGTCAGAGGTACGACGAATAAAGGGAGAGGAGAAGGTGAGGAACCTCCGTCAGGAGACGCTGACTAACTACGGCCGAAGCCGCCTTTGCCATATTGTGCGCTTTGAGGTCTATTGGGGCGGGTTACTGTTACTATTGAGGCCAGTTGGGCCGGGTTACTAATTTTTACTATTGAGGTATGTTGTAGCGGGTTACTAACTGTTACTATTGGGAATCTTTGTGAAGTGCGGGATTCGAACCCACAACTAAGTGGATGCGAAACCAGCACGCTTCCGATGACGCCACCATCGCAAAGATAGAGGTAACGAAGGTAAAAGGAAAGGTAAAAGCAGTCAACCTCGTGTTTCCTTCTTACCTTTGAAGTCCTGGTGCTGCTCGTGGTGTGTCCCTTGCCCTGCTTGCCTTGCACCATCGCCCTCGCCAACTGCAGGAGAGAACACAAAGAATATAAAAAATAAATAAATAAATAAATAAGTCAGCAGTCTCCTCCAATTGGGTTCCTGATCGATCCGGTCAGGTCGGGGTGGGGGTGGCGGTCAACCCTTCGAGCGTTTAATGAAAACATCTGAGGCTACTCAGAACAGAATTCTGCAACGTGTGTGAGAATGTGTTCGCGTTACTATGGCCTCAATTATTCATTTATTCATTTACTCATTAATCCTTATGTCAAAACTGGGACCACTTGAGCATCTGGGTAAGACCACCCTCGCTCGCGGGATATTATGTCCAATGGGGGGCAGAACTCTCTTACCAAGGGCTTAGCCAGCGTCTTAATCATCTCGACCTCCTCCTCGGAGAGGACCTGGTGGAAGACGAGGAGCTCAGGGTCGTGGTGCTGGCGCTCGACCCGAACAGGCATAAGGCGGAGGTACGGAACCTCTCTGTCGTCGTACCAACAGGTCAAAGTCTTTACGTACGCGTCATCCTGAGCAGAAGGAAATGAAACAGAATAAGTAGACACGCAAGTAAAGAAACTAATAGATTAAATACCATAAGATAGATAATGAATGAATAGGTTAATAAACAAAATAATGGACCAATTAAGTACTGTACAATAGACAAAACGGATAGGTGTGGGAGGGGCACGGAGTGGAGCGGGGCGGGGTGTCCCGTGAAATGGACCCACCTGGAGCTGTAAGCCCCTACAGAGGGCCTGGAAATTGCGTATCTCGTCGAAGGGCTGCATCTTGTCCCCGAGAGTGTACGAGGAACCTCTCGAGTCGTCCTCGGTCGAGGTGAGGGTGCCGCCGAGCTGGAAGTGGACACGACCTCCAGTGGCAGTCTCCAACTGGAGGAAAAAGGGGGCCACGTGAAATAGATCAATGAATGAATGAATAAGATAATTAGATGAATAAGGGAATAGGTTGGTAGGTAAAAGCATAAATGATAAGATAACTAGACATATCAAAAGAATATACCAATTAACACGTACAATGACACACATTTCTGTATATATATATATATATATATATATATATATATACATATATATGAATGTATATATATATTTACATATGTATATACATATATATATGCACATATATATGAATGATATATATATATATATATATATATATGTATATATTATACATATATATATATATATATATATATATATACATATATATGAATGTATATATATATTTATATATGTATATATATATATATATTATATATATATATAATTTTTTTATTTATACACACACATACATACAGTATGTATATATATATATATATATATATATATATATATATATATATATATATATATGAACACGCACGCACAAGAAAATAAAAGAAGGCAAGGTGTCTGAAGGCAATAAGAAATATATTTTCCATGTTTATGCACTCATTCCTAGGACAACACGGAAGAAAAAAATGGATAGTCAGGCTAGAGAAGCATATTTAAAGTTAATTATGACCAATGAAAACACAGATGGGATCCCATGTGTATAGTAATGATGATAATAATAATAATAATAATAATAATTTATTAGGCATTGAATCAATATACATGAAATGCAGATAAACAAAATAACACATAGTTCGAAATGATGATGATGATGATATGGTTTAACGTCACACACTCCCCCTTATCGGGAGGCTAGGACGGTGCCCCTCACAGAGGGCTTTGTAGCGTGGAATTTAATTAACCATAATGCCCTTGGTCCAACTTCGCCGGTGGCAGGATTCGAACCGCCCTCACCTCGACCTTCGCCGCAAGTAACGACGCCCTAACCCGCTCAGCCAGCGAAATAGCAATTACAAATGCCGAGGATAACACAATTAGGTGAGTACGCAGACTAACACACACACGCACACACACAAACACACACAAATGTGTGCAAGTGCACGATTCAAAACGAGTCTATGACTCGAAATAATTAGTTAATGCTTAATCCACCGGTGGTTGGTGTAACTAAAGACGAGTCCACTCTATGAGATCACCTGGTTACGTTTGTTGTAAGCCTCATATGGGCATCAGTCTTAAGGGAAATAAGGAAATCACCGCCTACCTCTCCTTTTACGAGGTCTTTTCTTTATGTTAATCTCTTGCATAATTTTTCTGCTTTCTTTAAGTGCGATGGACGCTTCTTTAAGCAGTTGATCAACTTCATGAGCCTGTCTCATACCTTCTTCCGTTGGAACCTCGTCGACTGAAACGACATTAGTCGGCTCTTGAAGACCGAAGGAAATGTGTTCATCCTCGAACTCACAGAAAAAAGTTTCTTTTAATTCTTCATCACTGAAGAACATATCATCGATGGAATTCATGACATCGACGTCGATGAGAACGTCTTCCTTAATGTCTTCTAATCCCTCTGCATCACTGGGAGACGTCTCAAGCGTGAGCCACTGGAAGAAATACCTGTCATATAGGTCCAAGAGGTCATCGTTTTCTTGGTCTTGATCGAAGTGCTCTTGATTAGCGTCGCCGCAGTAAAGAGCTTCGAAGTAAGAAAAATCGATGTCCTCCAATAGTTCATCATCGATTATATCAGCCCCGGTCACATCCTCAAGGGCTTCACTAAACATATAATCTCCCTCAAACTCACACGACTCAAGATATTCTTGGTCAAGACCCTCGAAGTATGATTGATCGATCGAACTCATAAGTTCATCAGAGATCAAAACTTCTGCTGAGATGTCTTCCAAAACATCTGTGAAGCTATAGTACGCTTCAAGGAGAAGGAATTGGTAATTTGCTCGGTCAATTACAGTGACGAAATCCAAAATTCCTTCTCCGTCATCAACTTCTCCGCAAAAAAGAGATTCGAAGAACATCCAGTCGATATCCTCAAGATCCTCGTCGTCGATGAGTCCAGTGTTGGTAACATCTTCCAAAGTTTCCCCGAAGATGTAATCCACTTCGAAATAGAAAAAGTCCTGGAACTCATCATTGGAATCTTCTTCAAGAGGGGTTTTGGGTTCTTCCTCAATGTTGAAGGTATTGTACAGACTCCAAAGGTATTTGGTGATGGCGTAAAGGGAGTAAAGGCACATGAGGCCGAACAAGCTGAGAGCCCAAGGCTCCATCGTAGCAGGAAGATTGTGGAGAGCTGCAGTCAACGATGATGCCGAAGGAGCGCTGGAGATCACACCGAAGATAACGAAGAAAATTCTTCCCGGGTTCATGACTGTTGCTATGAACACAATGGAAATACTTTGGACGAGACGCTATCTTTTATTATTAAGACATTGATATCTTAGATTTAGTCATATGAAAGCAGGAGCACATACACAAGTATCCAGACATGCATATATTCATAGGAACTTGTACAAGTACACAAAATTGTGTATATACATACATTTCAATGTAATGTATATGTAAAACACATTAAGCAGATATGTGTATGTATTTATGTATGCAGAAAAGAACACTGGGAAATAAGAAGCTTAGTCCGAACGTTTTCGTCTATTTAAGACATTATCAAGGAATACACAGATACAGAGACATAGGTGGATATATGTTACAGTAAGAACACGTACCTAGGGATTACGCGTAATCCCTGAATGTTTATTCAGTGAATACGCGTAATCCCCGTTTCACTAACCTAACCTAACCTAACCTAAGGTTAGGTTAGGTTAGGTTAGGTTAGGTTAGGTTAGGTTAGGTTAGGTTAGGTTAGGTTAGGTTAGGTTAGGTTAGGTTAGGTTAGGTTAGGTTAGGTTAGGTTAGGTTAGGTTCGGTTCGGTTCGGTTCGGTTCGGTTCGGTTCGGTTCGGTTCGGTTCGGTTAGGTTAGGTTAGGTTAGGTTAGGTTAGGTTAGGTTCGGTTAGGTTCGGTTCGGTTCGGTTCGGTTCGGTTCGGTTAGGTTAGGTTAGGTTAGGTTAGGTTAGTGAAACGGGGATTACGCGTATTCACTGAATAAACATTCAGGGATTACGCGTAATCCCTAGGTACGTGTTCTTACTGTAACAGATATATATACATAAAGTAGAAAACAAGCTAGGAACATGGGAAGGACACACAAGATGCTTCACAATCAGGTAGGACGTTGATGTTGAATTGTTTGAGAATATTAGGCAGACCAACTAATTTCTCACTGTAAGTGAAGACAAAACTTTCTGTCTTCAGCTCTATGTTTCTTAGAGCTTACAGGATATGCAGCCCGGAATTTTTGGATGATGAGCTAAGGAAGATACATAGCATAGCATATATATAAATATATATATATATATATATATATATATATATATATATATATATATACATACATATATATATACAGTATATATATATTACAAAGGATTACAAAGGCGGAGCATGCCGACAGGAGACCTTTTGATCCATATCTAGGTCGGATTAAAAAAAAATATATATATATAATAATGATAATAAACAAAAACTATAATAATGTAAATAACAAATAAAATACATAAATAAATGCATAGGTATAGTTAAATAATAAACAAACAGGTAAATAGTAAATAATAAATTGACATATAACTAATGATAAATGAAAATCAGACAGACAAATGATAACAAAACAAAAACAAATAATATAAGATGAATTATAATCATTACAGCATCTTACTTAGGTATTTATCTAAATGATTCTTAAAGCTTCGAACTGAACTACATTGCACTACCTGTGCAGGAAGTTTATTCCATTTATTAACTACACGGTTGGCAAAGTTGTTTCTACCTACTTCCAAATTGAATCTATTTCCGGATAGTTTGAGACCATTGTTTCTTGTCTGATTCTCATTCAATGTGAAAATTTTGTCACTTTTGATGTCAATTCCCTTTAAAATCTTAAAGACCTGTATCAAGTCACCTCTGAGTCTACGCTTTTTTAGGGAAAACAGATTCATGTGTTTTAGTCGATTTTCGTATGATTTATTTTTGATATTTGGAATCAGTTTTGTGGCTCGCCGTTGTACTTTTTCCAGTCTGTCAATGTCTTTAATGAGATTCGGTGACCATACGGAAACAGCATATTCCAAATGTGGACGATCTTTTGAAATCAAAAGATCGTGCAATCAGTCCCAGAATCTTATTTGCTTTCTCAGAGGCTGAAATACACTGCTTAGATTATTTGAGATCATTACTGATAATTACACTGAGATCATTTTCACTATCCACTTTTGATAAAGAATTTTCAAATAATTTGTAATCATATTTACTGTTATCTTTACCTATGTGCATTACCTTGCATTTACTTGTGTTAAATTTCATTAGCCACTTTTCAGACCATTGCTGTAATTTATCTAAATCTTCTTGAATATCCAATTGGTTTGAGTGATCATTTGCCACTCCGCACAGTTTTGTTTCATCAGCAAATTTGGAAACAGTAGATTTTAGTCCATGGTCTATATCTTTTATATATACTATGAATAGAAGTGGCCCAAGAACAGAACCCTGAGGAACTTCACTTGCAACAATTTTCCATCTAGAAGTTTTTCCATTTAAAACAACCCTCTGTTTTCGATCATTCAACCAATTACTAGTCCAACCTAATAGGCTACCACTTATTCCATGCAAAGCTAGTTTAGTAAGTAGTCTTTCGTGTGGGACGGTATCAAAAGCTTTTGCAAAGTCTAGATATATTAAATCTATATTGTTTCTTTTGTCACAATTCGAGACAACTGTGTTGTAGAATTCGAGTAAGCTAGTCACGCAAGAACGTTTCCGTCTGAAACCATGCTGGCTATCATTTATCAAACGGTTACTTTCTAAATGATGTTCGATAGCATCTCTGATGATAGTTTCCATTATTTTTCCTACGATTGAAGTCAAACTTATAGGCCTATAGTTATTTGGTTTCTTTTTGTCACCTTTTTGAATATGGGAGTAACGTTAGCTAGCTTCCATTCTCTTGGGACATCTCCGGATATGATGGATTTCTTGAAAATAATTTCTAATGGAACAACAATCTCATTTTTCATTTCCTTTAAGATTCTTGGATGCCAACCGTCACGCACAAGAAAACAAAAGAAGGTAAGGTGTCTGAAGGCAATAAGAAATATATTTTCCATGTTTATGCACTCATTCCTAGGACAACACGGAAGAAAAAAATGGATAGTCAGGCTAGAGAAGCATATTTAAAGTTAATTATGACCAATGGAAACACAGATAGGATTCCATGTGTATAATAATAATGATGATTCATTTGGCATTGAATCAATATACATGAAATGCAGATAATGAGAGGAACAGATAGTACGAAATGATGATGAAGACGATATGATTTAACGTCACACACTCCCCTCTACCGGGAGGCTAGGACGGTGCCCCTCACAGAGGACTTTGTAGCGTGGAATTTAATGAACCATGCCCTTGGTTCAACTTCGCCGGTGGCAGGATTCGAACCGCCCTCACCTCGACCTTCGCCGCAAGTAACGTCGCCCTAACCCGCTCAGCCAGCGAAATAGCAATTACAAATGCCGAGGATAACACAATTAGGTGAGTACGCAGACTAACACACACACGCACACACACAAACACACACAAATGTGTGCAAGTGCACGATTCAAAACGAGTCTATGACTCGAAATAATTAGTTAATGCTTAATCCACCGGTGGTTGGTGTAACTAAAGACGAGTCCACTCTATGAGATCACCTGGTTACGTTTGTTGTAAGCCTCATATGGGCATCAGTCTTAAGGGAAATAAGGAAATCACCGCCTACCTCTCCTTTTACGAGGTCTTTTCTTGATGTTAATCTCTTGCATAATTTTTCTGCTTTCTTTAAGTGCGATGGACGCTTCTTTAAGCAGTTGATCAACTTCATGAGCCTGTCTCATACCTTCTTCCGTTGGAACCTCGTCGACTGAAACGACATTAGTCGGCTCTTGAAGACCGAAGGAATTGTAATCATCCTCGAACTCACAGAAAAAAGTTTCTTTTAATTCTTCATCACTGAAGAACATATCATCGATGGAATTCATAACATCGACGTCGATGAGAACGTCTTCCTTAATGTCTTCTAATCCCTCTGCATCCCTGGAAGATGTCTCAAGCGTGAGCCACTGGAAGAAATACCTGTCATATAGGTCCAAGAGGTCATCGTTTTCTTGGTCTTGATCGAAGTGCTCTTGATTAGCGTCGCCGCAGTAAAGAGCTTCGAAGTAAGAAAAATCGATGTCCTCCAATAGTTCATCATCGATTATATCAGCCCCGGTCACATCCTCAAGGGCTTCACTAAACATGTAATCTCCCTCAAACTCACACGACTCAAGATATTCTTGGTCAAGATCCTCGAAGTATGATTGATCGATTGAACTCATAAGTTCATCAGAGATCAGAACATCTGCTGAGATGTCTTCCAAAACATCTGAGAAGCTATAGTACGCTTCAAGGAGAAGGAATTGGTAATTTGCTCGGTCAATTACACTGACGAAATCCAAAATTCCTTCTCCGTCATCAACTTCTCCGCAAAAAAGAGATTCGAAGAACATCCAGTCGATATCCTCAAGATCCTCGTCGTCGATGAGTCCAGTGTTGGTAACATCTTCCAAAGTTTCCCCGAAGATGTAATCCACTTCGAAATAGAAAAAGTCCTGGAACTCTTCATTGGAATCTTCTTCAAGAGGGGTTTTGGGTTCTTCCTCAATTTTGAAGGTATTGTAAAGACTCCAAACGTATTTGGTGATGGCGTAAAGGGAGTAAAGGCACATGAGGCCGAACAAGCTGAGAGCCCAAGGCTCCATCGTAGCAGGAAGATTGTGGAGAGCTGCAGTCAACGATGATGCCGAAGGAGCGCTGGAGATCACACCGAAGATAACGAAGAAAATTCTTCCCGGGTTCATGACTGTTGCTATGAACACAATGGAAATACTTTGGACGAGACGCTATCTTTTATTATTAAGACATTGATATCTTAGATTTAGTCATATGTAACCAGGAGCACATACACAAGTATCCAGACATGCACATATACATAGGAACTTGTAAGTACATAAAATTGTGTATATACATACATTTCAATGTAATGTATATGTAAAACACATTAAGCAGATATATGTATGTATTTATGTATGCAGAAAAAACCACTGGGAAATAAGAAGCTTACTCCGAACGTTTTCGTCTATTTAAGACATTATCAAGGAATATACAGATACAGAGACATAGGTGGATATATACCTAAAGTAGAAGACAAGCTAGGAACATGGGAAGGACACACAAGATGCTTCATAATCAGGTAGGACGTTGATGTTGAATTGTTTGAGAATATTAGGCAGACCAACTAATTTCTCACTGTAAGTGAAGACAAAACTTTCTGTCTTCAGTTCTATGTTTCTTAGAGCTTACAGGATATGAAACCCGGAATTTTTGGATGATGAGCTGAGGAAGATACATAGCATAGCATATATATATATATATATATATATATATATATATATATATAATATATATATATATATATATATATATATATAAACACGCACGCACAAGAAAATAAAAGAAGGCAAGGTGTCTGAAGGCAATAAGAAATATATTTTCCATGTTTATGCACTCATTCCTAGGACAACACGGAAGAAGAAAAAAAAATGGATAGTCAGGCTAGATAAGCATATTTAAAGTTAAGTATGACCAATGGAAACACAGATGGGATCCTATGTGTATGATGATGATGATGATGATGATGATGATGATGATGATGATAATTTATTTGGCATTGAATCAATATACATGAATTGCAGATAATGAAAGGAACACACAGTACGAAATGATGATGAAGACGATATGATTTAACGTCACACACTCCCCTCTACCGTGAGGCTAGGACGGTACCCCTCACAGAGGGCTTTGCAGCTTGGAATTTATTGAACCATGCCCTTGGTTCAACTTCGCCTGTGGCAGGATTCGAACCACCATCCCCTCGACCTTCGCCGCAAGTAACGTCGCCCTAACCCGCTCAGCCAGCGAAATAGGAATCATAAATGCCGAGGATAACACAATTAGGTGAGTACGCAGACAAACACACACACGCACACACACAAACACACACAAATGTGTGCGAGTGCACGATTCAAACGAGTCTATGACTCGAAATAAGTAGTTAATGCTTCATCCACCGGTGGTTGGTGTAACTAAAGACGAGTCCACTCTATGAGATCACTTGGTTACGTTTGCTGTAAGCCTCATATGAGCATCAGTCTTATGGGAAATAAGGAAATCACCGCCTACCTCTCCTTTTACGAGGTCTTTTCTTTATGTTAATCTCTTGCATAATTTTTCTGCTTTCTTTAAGTGCGATGGACGCTTCTTTAAGCAGTTGATCAACTTCATGAGCCTGTCTCATACCTTCTTCCGTTGGAACCTCGTCGACTGAAACGACATTAGTCGGCTCTTGAAGACCGAAGGAAATGTGTTCATCCTCGAACTCACAGAAAAAAGTTTCTTTTAATTCTTCATCACTGAAGAACATATCATCGATGGAATTCATAACATCGACGTCGATGAGAACGTCTTCCTTAATGTCTTCTAATCCCTCTGCATCACTGGGAGACGTCTCAAGTGTGAGCCACTGGAAGAAATACCTGTCATATAGGTCCAAGAGGTCATCGTTTTCTTGGTCTTGATCGAAGTGCTCTTGATTAGCGTCGCCGCAGTAAAGAGCTTCGAAGTAAGAAAAATCGATGTCCTCCAATAGTTCATCATCGATTATATCAGCCCCGGTCACATCCTCAAGGGCTTCACTAAACATATAATCTCCCTCAAACTCACACGACTCAAGATTTTCTTGGTCAAGACCCTCGAAGTATGATTGATCGATCGAACTCATAAGTTCATCAGAGATCAAAACTTCTGCTGAGATGTCTTCCAAAACATCTGTGAAGCTATAGTACGCTTCAAGGAGAAGGAATTGGTAATTTGCTCGGTCAATTACACTGACGAAATCCAAAATTCCTTCTCCGTCATCAACTTCTCCGCAAAAAAGAGATTCGAAGAACATCCAGTCGATATCCTCAAGATCCTCGTCGTCGATGAGTCCAGTGTTGGTAACATCTTCCAAAGTTTCCCCGAAGATGTAATCCACTTCGAAATAGAAAAAGTCCTGGAACTCTTCATTGGAATCTTCTTCAAGAGGGGTTTTGGGTTCTTCCTCAATTTTGAAGGTATTGTAAAGACTCCAAACGTATTTGGTGATGGCGTAAAGGGAGTAAAGGCACATGAGGCCGAACAAGCTGAGAGCCCAAGGCTCCATCGTAGCAGTAAGATTGTGGAGAGCAGTCAACGATGATGCCGAAGGAGCGCTGGAGATCACACCGAAGATAACGAAGAAAATTCTTCCCGGGTTCATGACTGTTGCTATGAACACAATGGAAATACTTTGGACGAGACGCTATCTTTTATTATTAAGACATTGATATCTTAGATTTAGTCATATGTAAGCAGGAGCACATACACAAGTATCCAGACATGCACATATGCATAGGAACTTGTACAAAGACATAAAATTGTGTACGGTATATACATACATGTGTAAACAGGAGCACATACACAAGTATCCAAACATGCACATATACATAGGAACTTGTAAGTACATAAAATTGTGTATATACATACATTTCAATGTAATGTATATGTAAAACACATTAAGCAGATATATGTATGTATTTATGTATGTTATGGACCCTGATTTACCAGCGTTTCTATTCTTACGAACATTCTTACGCAATGTATATAAGCAACAATAAACATACAGGAGAGTGTTTAAATACGAGCAAATGAAGGCACTAGGAGAGGTAATCTACTCACAGCCTGGTTGGCGGCGTTGAGGAACTGTACCACCTGGCCTTGTGTGATGGTGCGGTTGCCCTCTAGACCGGCTAGTTGGTAGGCCTGGTCGAACCACTCGAGCGAGCGCGAATACAGGCCCAGGTTGAACGAGTGTTTTCCCATGTACAGGCAGTCCTGGGCGGTCAGCTCTGAGTTGGGGTGGAAAAAGGGGTGAGATGGGTAGGGGGGTAGATGGATGAGAGTTGTAGAGGGAATAGGGGGGGAGATAGTATGTAGTCATGGATTTTTTTTTTTTTCTTACTGAGAAGGTCTATGATTTTTTTTAAATCAATGATGATAATGATAATAATGATAATGATAATAGAAATGATAATGATAAAATAATAATAATAATGATAATGATGATGACGATGATGATGATGATGGTGATGGTGATGATGATTTAATGATGATGATAATAATAATAATAATAAAAATAATGATGATGATGATGATGATGATAACAATGATAATGATAATGATAATAATGATGATGATGATGATGGTGATGATGATGATGATGATGATGATGATGATGATGATGATAATAATGATGATGATGATGATGGTGATGATGATGATGATGATGATGATGATGATGATGATGGTGATGACTTAATAATAATAATGATGATGATGATAAAAATGATAATAACAACAATAATAATAATAATA
>NC_134779.1:53103622-53106122 GCF_046742065.1 Oratosquilla oratoria | reverse complement strand
CGCTACCCGGAGGGCAACCGGCATTCTGTCGTGAGCACTAATGCACGCACGCACGAACGCACACAGGTGTATAAAAGTTTTTCAGTGTAATTTACTTTATTACGACAATAAAGCAGAATGGATATCTGTTTATCTTCATCCTTGTAATGTCTTTGACTTCTATTTGCCAGTGTTTATATATATATATATATATATATATATATATTTATATATATATATATATATATATATTTATATATATATATATACATGGAGGGTAATAGCTGTCGATCTCGAGTCCAACACGTGACCCAAGACCATGATGAATTACGTTAAATCGTTGAAATGGACTGGAAATGGTTTCAATTGGGATTTCTTTTCTGGAGACGCATAGATGCTACCTATACCGTTACCTTTGCCCTATGTACCTGGAAGAGTAGCATGGGACTCGAACCCATAGCTAATTTTTATTACTCTGTTCGAAATGTCGGCAGGTGATTTTATTCAGTTGTGAGGGGTCCCTCGCCCGGTAACCTGTTTGTAAATGTTGTTAATTTGTGCTTATTCTGGATAATGCCAGACGATTTTATTCAATTACGATGAAATTCCTTTATTACTCGAACGTAATAATAATAATAATAATAATAATGATAAAATGATAATAATAAATAAAATAATAATAATAATAATTATAACAATGCTAATACTAATGATAATAATAATAATAATAATAATAATAATAATAATAATAATAATAATAATAATAATAATAATAATAATAATAATAATAATAATAATAATAATAATAATAATAATAATAATAATGATAATAACAATGGTGATAAAAATAGTTATAGTAATATTAGTAATAATAATTAGAGCAATAACAGTAACTATTGCGTTTGCTTTGAGTTTCGTTGACTGAAAGCCCGCAGCCCCACAATGACTGGCAACGTTCCTCAGGTACTCGCAGTAGATCTCTCTAGGTAGAAACTTTGGACTCTTGTATTAGTGTAGGATTGCTTCTGTGTCATCGGCTTATAGTAGTAAGAGGAGATCAGTCGCCGGTTGCTAGCTCTCCATAGGTGGAGGAAATGAAGATGAACTTGGTAAAACTCCTAGGCCCTGGTCCGGAGACCGAGTGTCAGCCCTTCGGGGCTGCACCTCCATATGGCCGTGAGGGTGTTGACACGTATTGAAGACGGGTGGTAGGGAGAAGATTCAATCCGACGTCTGTCTCGCAGGACCATGAATTTCCATGTTGGTGGTCTCCGATACCCAGTGGTTAAAGGTATGGACAGTTCAGCATCTCCTGGCGTGAGCACCTTTGGGCACATAACTGTGCCGTCACACTAAAGATTTCTCGCTAGCATGCTACTTGCTTTTGGTATTTCGACTGAGTAGAAACGAGTTCGGTTACGATCTTTTGTTTTTCAAATTCCCAAATGTCAAATTACTCTTTCGTCATCTAGTGAGAAACGGGATGACCTACAAAGAGAAATTAAACCTAAAATACGACTGTTAGACACATTGTTGAGATGTTCTCACGGATGTCTAGAATATTGTCACCGAGGTCGTTTCTACTCAAACGGAGTAGCAAAAGTAAATAGCATGCTAGCCTAGTGTGCCATCAGGAAGATGAGTGTAGTGAAGTTGAGACACGCCGGGAGGGGATTGGCCGCTCGACCCCGTTATGACGCAACTCACTGACCCTCGACACTAAATAAAATCACTAAACCTCCACTAACCCCCACTAGATTTGGGTTAGTGACCCCCTGACCACCGCTTGTGGCACCCAGTGGCACTCCACGGGGTCTATGGAGCACCCGGATGGGCGTGGGTGGACCTTGTTGTAGGCTATGATCCCACCGTGCCCAGGGAACTTAAAGAGGTCAGTAGACGTCTGGCGAGTTGCCAGCATTCAGGCACTCTCACTCGGTCAAGTTTTTGTCTTTCTTTCTCTTCTTCTTCTTCTTCTTTTGCTTCTTCTTTTTCTTCTCTCTTTTCCTCCTCCTCTTCTTCTTCTTCTTCTTCTTCCTTTTTTATTCTTCTTTTTCCTCTTACTCTTCGTCGTCTTTCTTTTCTTCTTTTTCTACCTCTTCTTCTTCTTCTTCCTCTTCTTCTTCTACTTCTCCTTCCTCTTCTTCTTTGTGGGTCGGCTGTGGTCGTCTTCCAGGAACCGAGTAGTCATGATCTGGTCAGGAACTTCCTGACGGGGGTCTTGGCCGGCGATCAGGGGAATTGAGTCGTCGTCGACAGGCGGGGGAAAAGCCTGTGTCAATTGTGCTGCCGTGGCGCAAGGTGATTCTAATTCAATTTAGGGTGGGAAAGCTGGTACCTTTAAAAAACCCTTTGATATCTTTATATTCTATCTGTATATAAACATGTATAAATATATAATATATATAGATATGTACATATATATATATATATATATATATATATATATATATATATATACTTATATATATACTTGTATATATACATACTTATATACTTGTATATATACATATATATATAT
>NC_134779.1:53093622-53098622 GCF_046742065.1 Oratosquilla oratoria | reverse complement strand
AGCGTTGGGGGCACTCGCTTTTCCCATTAAGACACAGGCCCGGGTTGGTGGGTTTGGTGTATACGGAAGTGTTAAAATGTGCCTGGTTCGGTGCTACGAGTACATCAAGGAAAGGAAGTTTACCGTCGGTACTGGACTCGATTGTAAAATTGATCCCGGAAACTGCTTGTAATTTTTCCCTGAGGGGGATGAGGTCTTCTTCCCTTGCCACTTTCACAAAGATGTCGTCGATGTATCTAGCGTAAATAGCAGGTTTGTCTAAATTACGGAAAACTTCACGTTCCACCATCCCCATGAAGAAATTAGCGAAAAGGACCCCAAGAGGGGAACCCATCGCTACTCCATCAATTTGCCGGAACTTTCTCCCACGGGGGCAGAGAAACGGTGCTTCCTTCGTACACATCTCCAATAAGGTCCTAAGGGCTGTTTCAGGGATGTCTAGTTTTGGGGAACCTTCTGCAGGGTAGATCTCATCAATGATCTACCCTGTCGACCGGGTGGACTTCGTTATCTACTACAAAAACAAGAAAACTTCGAATTTCCTACTAAAGAATAACCCTTCCCCCGCTCCTTCTGAGTTGCAACGCAGCCATCTAGTGTATGAATTCTCCTGTAAACAAGGGAACTGTGAGTCCCTTCATTCTTCATACATAGGATACTGCACTACTAAACTCTCTAGAAGAATTACATTACACTTACAAAATGGTACACCTAAGACACACACAGAATCTCACCACAACACTATTCTTACCAGACAGACCATGGCTGAAAACACCAAAATCATAGGACAGGCTCAAGATACTAGACGGCTACAGATCCTCGAGGCCCTCCTCATTCAAGCCAACATGCCCACCTTAAACCTTCAGTCACAGGAATTCATGGTCATACCGTCCGCCAGGAGAGATGTGCTTCGCCCGAAGCCTAATACGCGACTGATGACCTCTACTCCCTGACGCATCGTTCCAAGCCTCTGATTGGCTGACCCATATACGGCGTTCTGTTCTCCCATTGGTTCCCTCACACCACAATTTCCTATTGGTTCTCTTTATGTTCAATATGATCCTCTCCTTTACTATATAAGACTATGTATTCTGACCTTTTGTCATTGCTTTTGAAAATGTACATAGTGTACGAAACGTCAAGCTCCAGTAAAACACTACTCTTCTCCCTTCTGAGTTTGAATCATGTCCTTTGGACCTGCGATAGCAAACTTACCTCCTGAAGCCAAGTCTATAGTTAGACGTATTGAAACTCTACATAAGAAGATCATCAATGCATCAATTGCTATTTTCTTCAATGAAATATGTACATATATGTATGTATATATATACATATATATGTATATATATATTATATATATATATACATATATACATAAATATATATGCATATATGCATATATACATAAATATATATGCATATATATATATATATATAATATATATATATGCATATATATATGCATATAAGCATATATACATATATATATGCATATATGCATATATACATATACATGTATGCATATATGCATATATACATATATACATATCTGCATACATGTATATATACATAAATATATGCATATATGCATATATGTGTATATTCATATATGCATATATATGTATATATGTATATATATGCATACATGCATATATACACACATATATATATATATGCATACATGCATATATACATATAAATGTGCATACATGCATATATACATATATACTGTATATATACATACATGCATATATATACATATATATATGCATACATGCATATATATATATATATGTATATATGCATACATGCATATGTATGCATATATATATGCATACATGCATATATATACATATATACATATATATATGCATGCATGCATATATATACATATATATGCATACATATATATATACACATGGATATATTCATACATGCATACATAGACATACATATATGCATACATGCATATGTACACATGTATATGCATGCATGCATATATATACATATATATATATATGCATACATGTATATATATATGTATCTACATATATATATATATATATATATATATATATATATATGAAGTAAGCGGAATAGGAAACACAGGAGTCTTAGTCTTGAGTTTATTCCTGACTAGTTTCGCAGGTATGCATACATGCACATATATACATATATATGCATACATGCATATATGTACATATATATTCATACATGCATATATGTACATATATATATGCATACATGCATATATATACGTATATATATATATATATATATATAGGCATACATGCATACATGCATATAAGAATTTGAAGGTAAAAGTAGTAGACGAGGAGTAATGGGAGAATTTCTCCCATTACTCCTCGTCTACCTCTTTCACCTTCAAATTCTTATTTGTCATAATGCATATATATATATACATATATGCATATATGCATGTATATATACATATATATGCATATATATATACATGTATATATGTATATATTTGTATATTTATGTAAGTATATATATATATATATATATATACATTACATACATAAATATACAAATATATACATATATACATATATATATATATATATATATATATATATATATGTTGGAGCAAAAAGGACTGTAGCCAGGTAATCTATATATTTCGATTGGAAACTGCAATCCTCTCCAGTAGATAAAAAGTAGAGAGAAGAGAGTGCTACTTAAGTAGCACCCTCGACAAATATGGGGGAACATTGGGAAAGCAGTATAAGGTAGGGAGATCTCCCAGTGTTCTTCCATTTTTGTCAAGGGTGCTGCATCTTCTCTCTGCTCTGTGTCTACTGAAGAGAATTACAGTTTGCAATTGAAAAATATAGATTCCCTGTCCCCAGTCTTTTTTACTCTGTGATTTTCACGTCATATATATATATATATATACATATATATATATATATTATATATTATATATATATATATGTAATCTTGTATATATATATATATGCATATATATGTGTATATATATATATATATGTATATATATGTATATATATATATATATATATATATATATATATATATATATATGCACGTTTACATGTGTACAATATATATATATATATTATAATATATATATGTATATATACATTATATATATATATATATATATATATATATATATATATGCACGTTTACATGTGTGTACAATATATGTATATATATTTTTTTCTTTCTTTTTACGAACACTCTTGGACCGAAGGAAAAAAGACTTTATTCATATGTGTCATAAGGGTGTTACTGGCTTGACATTTTCCCATAATCTATTTCTTGAAGTTCATTGTGAACGCCGATCGCATGAGCAGGGTCCCTGTTGTTGGAGAAAGTGCCCGCAGCAGCGCCATTGCTAAGGAGCGGCAAAAGCCGGAACTACTACTCGGGCGATTGACGTCGCGACTTGGAAAAGAAGGTAATTGTTGTTATTTTGATTGTGGGAGGAGGAGGAGGAGGAGGAAGAGGAGGGGCGATGGCTGAAGAGAAAGGGAGTTGGTGATGGGAAGGGGTGGGGAATGGAGGGGGAAGAAGAGGAGAAGGAGGAGGAGAAGGAGTAGAAGGAGGAGAAGGGAGAGAAGGGGAGGAAGAGGAAGAGGAGGGAGAAGAGTAGGAGGATAAGAGGAGGAAAAGGAGGAGGAGGAAAACGAAGAGGAGGAAAAGGAGAAGGAGGAGAAGGAGAAGGGAGAGAAGGAGGAGGAGGAGGAGAATGAAGAAGAGCAGGAGAAGGAGGACGAGGAGAAAGAAGAAGAACAGGAGAAGGAGAAAGAAGATGAGTAGGAGGAGGAGGAGGAGAGGGAGGAGAATGAGAAAGAGAAGGAAGACATTAATTCTTTATGAGTATCTAGGCAATCCATTCGTGGGAATTTTACTAACATGATTAGTTGACTGAGATTGTTTTGTGTATCAGCGCGTATGCCATGTTTGTTGTTATGGTTGACGATATTGTGAAATGTTTTTACAAGTGATTTGAATTTCAAAAGACTTTGATGACATTTTATTTTTGTTATTTGTTCTTATCTATATATCTATTTGTTAATTTTCATTTATTTGTTTATTTTACTTTTATCCAATTATTTATCTATTTTTGTATTCAGATTGCATATATCTATTCTGATGAAGAATCATTATATAAATTTTTTCATTCTATTTTATTTATTTATCATTATTATTATTTTTTTTTTATATTTCGATTTCTTGTGGGGGGAGGAGACCGTATGTCGGCCTCATTAATTTCGCCTTTCTAGTCTCTTTCTAGGTACGGTGGTGGAGTAAAGCTTCTTGTCTAGTTTCTTGTATCACTAGAACGTTTCCCCCAACAAACCGGACTCATTCTAAACATCTAGTAGGTTAAGTGTTTTTCATACAAAAAACACACAAAAAACTCGTACACCAGTCACTCATATACACACATTAAAGACAACATTCTAACATGCCATCGCTGTTATATAAATGTCGAAAAAACAGACCCAGCCATTCTTTAGTAGTCCGTATATACACAATACTTAAAAATAACAATTATAACAACAACGACAACAACAACGATAACAACAACGATAATAACAATAATAATAATAATAATAGTAGTAATAACAATAATAATAACAATAATAATAATAGAATATTAAGATATTTATTTACGAAGATTTTCTTTTAACACACACACGCACACACACACGCGCACACACACACACACACACACACACACACACACACACACACACACACACACACACACACACACACACACATATATATATATATATATATATATGTTTCTGACATACTTGAGGCCTCGTTAAGGGCTTCGTTAGATGGTTTAATAGAAAACGGAACTGAGAGAAATAAGCGTTTGAGGTTGCCAACTAGAAGCATTTTTCTCTATCTATTTCCATTCTTGATTCTTTTGCAACATACTAGAAGAGGGAATTGGGGTTGTGATCAATTATTAACCAAAATTAGATTGATTGGCA
>NC_134779.1:53073622-53078622 GCF_046742065.1 Oratosquilla oratoria | reverse complement strand
ATAAATGAATCACTAACAAATCCGATTAAATAGAAATTAGGTTAGATAGTTCAAATGGAGATATTACATCCGGAAAGCTATCAAATAGCCATTGTTCTTTTATTGCTCCAGACATTTCTCTTCAATTGAACAAATCATTGGTTCCTGGGAGTGACAAAACACACCCAATTAGAGGTTATTATCATGTGTGTCTCCCTCGGCAGTTAACGATCCTTATGTACTCTTACTCTCTGGCTCAGTCCGGGGACCAAGTACCGGACACTCGGGGCCGCACCTCCTTGGGGAGGGACTAGGATCTTTCTCTTCTCGAGGTCATTATCATGTGTGCCTCCCTTGGCATTTAGCGACCCTTTGGTCGTACAAAAGAAGTTTGAGATTTATCGATTATTCTTTAAGGCAGGATTTCTCAACTCGTTTCCCGTTGCGTATCCCGAGAGTTCTCAGACCATCGACCCGTACCTCCATTGGCCTGACACAGAATATATAATGGTAATATGTTAAGACTAATTGGATATACAATGATTCCGCAATGGAGATATCAAACGGTTCAAATTGTAATGACTTCATTCATCAGTTAAACATTAACATCAGATACAATGTATAATGTCCTCTTTCTGCAGATTTAGATGCTTAACTAATCTTTGGCTAGTCATCTAACTACCTCTAATAAACCGTCCCGGAAATCCCTGGGAATATTTTAAGGTGAGCTCTGTGTTTTGCGTGCTAAAGGTTCCCCACCTCTGACCTAGACGACAATACTATATCCCTTCTCTAAGTGAGTTATGGAGGCCGTTGCCGGATTCCTGGAGGCCGCGGGTCTTCTTCAAGAGAGATCAGGGACAAGGGATGGATTGATTGTACCTCATGCGACTCTCATATATGTGTACACATATGTGTGTACACGTGTGTGTACACGTGTGTATGTGTATGTGTGTTTGGCTCAACTACGAGTTTCCAATGTGGCCCGAACAGCGAGCTTGATATGCCAGTTGACTGATTGATCAGTGGATCGATTGACAATAATCTTGGTGATGAAGTTCACTTGATCTGCATGAGTGGACACTTTGCTCCATTAAGTTCAGATGAACAGACAAGAGACGTATGTTTTTGGGTCATTATCGTTTGTGAGGAATTCTTAGAAAAATGAATAAATAAATAGTTATATCTTTACCTACTTACTATCATATTTATCTAACAAGTTATCTGTTTATTTATTTTTTCACTAACATGTTTTCTAATAAGCTAAGATTTAACTCGAAGTAGATAATTAAGGGTTTGTGCCATCATTATTTTAGGGAATTTTAGGGAAACCCTTACGGATCACCGTCACGTAATATTGTTTTATGATGGGAAACGAGTCTGCGCTAACCTTCCTTATTTGTACGTGTGTGTGTGTGTGTGTGTGTGTGTGTGTGTGTGTGTGTGTGTGTGTGTGTGTGTGTGTGTGTGTGTGTGTGTGTTTGTGTGTGTGTGTACACGTTTGTGTGTGTGTGTCTGTGTGTGTCTGCTTGTGTGTGTGTGTGTGTGTGTGTGTGTGTGTGTGTGTGTGTGTGTGTGTGTGTCTGCTTGTGTGTGTGTGTGTCTGTCTGTGTGTGTGTGTGTGTATACACGTTTGCATGTGTGTGTGTCTGTGTGTTTCTGCTTGTATGTGTGTGTGTGTACACGTTTGTGTGTGTACACGTTTGTGTGTGTGTGTGTGCACGTTTGTATGTGTGTCTGTGTGTCTGTTTGTATGTGTGTGTATGTGTGTACACGTTTGTGTGTGTGTGTGTGTGTATACACGTTTGTGTGTGTGTGTGTGTCAGTGTACACGTGTGTGTGTATGTGTGTGTACACGTGTATATGTATGTACACGTGTGTGTACACGTATATGTGTATGTACACGTGCGTGCGTGCGTGTGTATGTGTATGTGTGTTTGTATGTATATACACGTGCGTTTGTGTGTATTTGTGTGTGTGTATGTGTGTATGTGTGTGTGTGTGTTTGTGTGCGTATATGTTCCTCTGGCTTCCTACTCCGAAAGCGTGTCCGGTGGTGAAAGTATTCCTCCACTGACTGACACAGCTGAACTCACGAACAGGACTTTTGGAGGCGACTGTACGCATTTTTGTTCAAAGGTGGAAGTGGGGAGAGGGAAAGCTTAGCGCGTTCTCTGGGGAAAGCGCTCCCGGCCGAGTGCGATTGGGTCCGACTCGACTTTCGTCTTATTCGTTTATTTTCATTTGTCTGTACACTCACGTATCTATTTCGTTTTATTGTTATCGTTATTGTTATTCGGTTATTTGTTCATTATTTTTTGTTGTTGTATATGATTATTGTTATTTGATTCATGAGTTCGTTTTTTTCGATTATATGTATTTATTCATTTGTTTGTTTGTTTTGTTTGTTATATATATTTTTTCTTACACGTTTGTTTATTTGTTTGTTTTTTTACCTGTTCAGGACTATTTTGGATTCAAAATCGTTACTCTCCACCTCAAATGCAAATTCACCTGGTATGTGTTTATGCATACACAAACACGCGCACACACATACATACACACACGTGCACACACACACGTGCACACACACACACGTGCACACACACACACACACACACACACACGTGATTCACCATGGTCTTGGATCACGTGTTGGACTCGTGATCGGCAGTTATTTGCCCATCGGAAGAGAGCTCAGAGCTCATATATGACCTATCTATGGGTAATACTGTGACCTTACAGATAGATAGATAGATAGAGAGATAGATAGATAGATAGAGAGATAGATAGATAGATAGAGAGATGGAGAGATGGAGAGATAGATAGATAGATAGATAGATAGATAGAGAGAGAGAGAGAGAGAGAGAGAGAGAGAGAGAGAGAGAGAGAGAGAGAGAGAGAGAGAGAGAAGCGTCCGGATTCTTGACTACAAAGGTCATTCCAAGTCCTTCTGGGCCTTTGTCAGCATATTTCTCTTCCGCATTCTTTTTCTTTCTCGTGCTCTCGCTTTTGATTTGTTTTATTACTTTTATTTGTTTCACATTTTATTGATTTAAGGAGTCATAAATTTAGTTTATGTCCTTTCATTTACGCTATGTTTTATTTGATTACTTATTTAATTTATGTACTTGTTTAATTCTTATTTGATGGCATAGATGATATGAATAGAATACATCTCATGGTCCAAAGTGTGTGTGTGTGTTCCGTGTATATATATATACTATATATATATATATACATATATATATATACATATATATATATATTTATATATGCGGAAAAACCACCAAGGAAAAAGATGAACTCTGATGACCAAGCGCTTTCATCTCTTCAGACATCCTCAGGGTACATGTACCCTGAGGATGTCTGAATAGACGAAAGCGCTTGGTCATCAGTTTATCTTTTTCCTTGGTGGTTTTTCCGCATATTTAGAATCACGAGTTTATGTGATTTCTCATGCTTTGTACCCTGATGATGTCTTGAATAGACGAAAACGTTCGGTATTCATTTCTTTTATTTTCCAAGTGGTTTCTGCAAGTATTGTTGTCACGTGTGCTTAGTGATTTGTTTTGGATATACATATATATATTTTTAGAAGCTCCGCCATGGGATACGAACCCTGACCCGTGCGTCGAAAATCACGAGGGCAAGACGTTAGCGACCATGCTACCTGTGATGGTTCAAAAGGACTGTACTTTTGAACCATCACAGGTAGCATGGTCGCTAACGTCTTGCTTGCCCTCGTGATTTTCGACGCACGGGTCAGGGTTCGTATCCCATGGCGGAGCTTCTAAAAATGTTCAATCTGTCTTAAGAAACATACATATATATATATATATATATATATATATAGATGTATATATATATATTATATATATATATATATATATATATATATTAATTCCTTCAAGGAAAACCAGATGTTCTTTTCTATTTATTTATTTATTTTTCTTAAGGCAATCCGAAGTTTTGGCCAAGTCATGGCAGCGGCTCGAGACAGAGGTCACGGGCAGGAAGTTTCACTTTTTTGATGATTTTTATTTCTGTGCATCGATTATATATATACATGTATATACATATATATATATATATATATATATATTATATATGTATATATATATATATATAAAATAGTGCAAGGTTCTCCTCACCTAAATTCGTATATTTATTTATGTTTTTATTTACCTATTTATCTATCTATCCATCTATTTATTCATTCATTTATTCATCTGTTTAACCATCTATTTATCTATTTGTTTATTTATATATCTAGTTATTGATTGATTGATTGATTTTTCATGAAAAGATATCAAAGCATAACATCAGTTCCCAAACCTAAACAATGCTTATCTATCTATATATCTCTTTGTCTATATATCTATCACTCTGCTTATACGAATACCGTATTTACATATCTACTTATTATTTTCTTTATATATATATTTATCAACCTACCCATCCATCGAAAAGCCATTCTGTGAATCTATCTATTCATCCATCTACTCATCTATCAGCCTATTAAATGTCTATCTATCCATCTATTTGTGTAACTATTTATCTATTTGCCTCTCTACTTCAGTATCTATCGGCTGGTCTATGCATACATCTATCCATCTACCAATCAGTTTGTCACACTGGCTGAATTCTACCCTCAATGCCTAATGGAGTTTACCTAATCGAGAAACGGTGAAGAAATATGAATTTTCGTGTTGTGAACCCTACCTTTAGGACTTGTTAGCCAATTATTAGATCAGTCTTCCGTGTCTGTCATAGCGAGTTTTTTAAAAGAGGATAATGAGACCGCAGTTACTAAACTCTCTGGGAGTGCGTTCCAATAGTTTACCACTCGCGTTGCAAACCAGTTACCTTTCAGGCTCTTTCTCCAGCTCGTACGTTTGGACAGCTTGAGTGAGGGTGAAGAACTTGGTGAAAGCGACGTTGTTAATGACGTGGAGCAACTTATATATTTGTAATAAGTCCCCCCTAAGAAGTTCGCTGGCTGAGCGGGTTAGGGTATC
>NC_134779.1:53058622-53063622 GCF_046742065.1 Oratosquilla oratoria | reverse complement strand
CAAAAGGTCGCATGTTGGAGTGTTCATGTAATTTCGCGGCTGTTTAGGATGTGAGAAACCATGTGCTGTTCGTATGGGCTGTCAATGACCAGCGCTTCTATCCACATGGACAGTCTATCTGGGCGGTGCGAGGCGGTAGGCACTTCTATGGGTTCCCCTGCAGGAGGCGACCTACTTCTCCTGTGTCGCCGTCAGGTTGCCCGCTTGTCTCGATCGTCTCACTTGTTCCTCCTCCTCCTCCTACTCCTCCTCCTCCTCCACCTTCACCCTTCATGGCTTTGCGCCCATCTTTAGTTGAATGAAATCGCATGACGACAGGTGGATGGGGAATGCTTGGGGGTACCCCACTTACTCAATTGAACCGTCTTAGCGGTAGCCAGGTATTAGGAGAAGGAATGTGTGAATGTATAAAATATTTTGTGTGTGTGTGCGTGCGTGTGTGTGTGTGTGTATGAGAGAGAAAGAGAGAGAGAGAGAGATAGAGAGAGATGAGAGAATTTGATATCTGGACATCCATGTTTATGTTCCCATATTTCATCTTTCCATGCCCAGGTGCTGGGGCATGTGGTTGAGAGCGGACAACCGCGACCGTAGGGCTAATGTGGGGATCGAGTCCCAACATGGAACAACAGAGAGAGAAAAAGCAGTTTGGGCTGATTTGATTCGGATGATTACGGTACCTCGCTACCTTCCTCCCCTTTCCCTTCCTTTCCTTTCCCTTCCCTCCCTCTCCCTCCCTTCTCTACCTCCCGCCCCTCCCTCCCTCTCCCTCCCTTCTCTACCTCCCGCTCCTCCCTCCCTAACTTCCCGCGGAACACGCGTAGCTTCGAATAATTATAATCATTTCGTTTTGTTGGAAGGTTAGGTTAGGTTGTGTGGTTAGTGTAAGGTTGCGCCATTGTCTGATCGTATTTGTGAGGTTAGGTTAAGTTTATCGTATAGGACATATTGCTTGAGTTAGGTTAAATCCAACCAAAGCTTTCCTCCTCTTTTTTTCCCAGTTTCCTATGAAATATGTGGGCTTCTTTCCAATTCGGCAGAGGATCTTCTGCGTCGATGTGAACCAATAGCGCATTGTCTTGTAGTATCTCACATCCCTCTTGTGGTCTTTAAGTCTCCTGTCCTGACCGCGTCCTGTCTCACCAATATAGGCCTTCACACAACCTGCACAAGGAATTTTATATACAACACTCAAAATATGCACCAATAGTTAGTAACTTCTTAAAAACACCAGATTAAATTTAGTTGCTTCAGCGGGAAAGAAAATTGGCGAGCTTAGAGAGAAAAAAAAAAAATCACAAGAAAATAAAAGTTTTGTATATAAGATTCCTTGTACAGGATTTTATTCAGTTAAGAGTTTGTACCGACGCGCCATTATAACTCCCATAAGTCTCGTTTCAAACGTATCGACTTTTCGCCGTGCGCCGCCCAAGACACGACGTCGTGCTTTCAAATTACCATGTAGGTGTCTATGGACGCTTTCACACGTGGTCGTGACGTATAAAAGCGTCCATATACTCCCAAGGTTATTTGAAACCACGACGTCGTGTCGTGGACGGCGCACGGCGAAAAGTCGGTACGTGTGAAAAGAGCCTTAGTCGCCTCGACCTTAGGGATCCAGGCCTTTGTATTAGGAGAGTATTTACTTGGGCGCATAGTATTTCACAGTATTTTATCTATTTATTATTATTATTATTTTTTTGGGGGGGCGCATTGGCTGTCTCTGAAACAATGTTGCCACGTGTTTCTGAAACAACTAAGATGGAGAGACTTGAACTCATTCAAACCCTCAATCAACAGTAGAGGTAAAGACTGAAATGATAGTAGATCAAATGTTGGATAACATTCTATGTTGGAACCATTTCTCATTCTCCCTGCTGACTTTAAACATGCTTAAGAACTTACATATTTTGGAAAAAAATACTAAAAATAAAGAAAATTAAAAAATTAAATAAATAAAACAAGTTAAAGAATGAATGGAGAGGATGAAGATTAACAGTGACCTACGAACAGTGATCTAGGACAGTGAACAGTGACCTTGGACAGTGAACAGTGACGTACGAACAGAGAACAGTGACCCAGAACAGTGAACAGTGACCTAGGACAGTGAACAGTGACCCAGAACAGTGAACAGTGACCTAGGACAGTGAACAGTGACCTAAGACAGTGAACAGTGACCTAAGACAGTGAACAGTGACCTACGAACGGTGAACAGTGACCCTGAACAGTGACCTAGGACGTTGAACAATGACCTAGGACAGTAAAGAGTGGCCTCTTTGTCCTTGGAGGGAGGAGTACCTGGCCGAGGGAACTCCCAGGAAGGAGAAGTTGGGAGTGAGGAGTGTGAAGGAGTGAGGGGGTAAATCGAGGACACTTTCGCTCGCTGTAGCTGACTCCTCCCCCTCCCCACCACGAGGCTCGCATCCAGCACGTTGACCCCGAGTTCGCTCACTTCTTCTCCTTCTTTCTCTTCCTCTTCTTCCTCCTCTTCCTCCTCCTCTTCCTCCTCCTCCTCCTCCTCCTCTTCCTCCTCCTCTTCCTCCTCCTCTTCCTCCTCCTCTTCCTCCTCCTCCTCCTCCTCCTCCTCCTCTTCCTCCTCCTCTTCCTTCCTCCTCCTCTTCCTCCTCCTCTTCCTCCTCCTCTTCCTCCTCTTCCTCCTCCTCTTCCTCCTCCTCCTCCTCCTCCTCTTCCTCCTCCTCTTCCTCCTCCTCCTCTTCTTCCTCCTCTTCTTCCTCCTCCTCATTTTTCTCCTATTTCTGCTATTTTTCCTTTTCTTTTTCTCCTCCTACTCATCCAGCTGCTTCTCCTCCTCCTCCTCCTCCTTTTCCTTCACTTTCCCCCTCCTCCCCTTCACGTTTCCCTTCCCTTTCCTTCTCCTTCCTTTTCCTTCCTTCTTCCTTCGCCTTCCTTCTCCTCCTCCTCCTCCTCCTCCTCCTCCTCCTCCTCCTCCTCCCCTTCACCTTCCCCTTCCTTCTTTCTTCACCTTCCTTCTCCTCCTCCTCCTCCTCCTCCTCCTTTCCCTTCACTTCCCCTTCCTCCTCCTCCTCCTCACTTCCTCCTCCTCCTCCTCCTCCTCCCCCTTCACTTCCCCTTCCTCCTCCTCCTCCTCCTCCCCCTTCACTTTCCCTCCTCCTCCTCCTCCTCCCCCTTCACTTTCCCTCCTCCTCCTCCTCCTCCCCCTTCACTTTCCCTCCTCCTCCTCCCCTCCTCCTCCTCCTCCTCCTCCTCCTCCTCCTCTCCCTTCACTTCCCCTTCCTCCTCCTCCTCCTCCTCTTCCCCTTCCCCTTCCCCTTCCTTCCCCTTCCTTTTCCTTACTTCTTCCTCCCTCACCTTCCGTCTCCTCCATCTCCTCCTACTCCTTATCTTCACCTCTCCCTTCCTTCTTCTCCTCCTCCTCCTATTTCTCCTCATTCTTCTCCTCTTTTTGTTCCTTTTCATCCTCATATCCTTCTCCTTCCTTACTCTTTTCTCTCCCCTCCCTCCTCTCTTCTCTCCCCTCCCCCCTCCCCCCTCCTCTCTTCTCTCTCCTCCCTCTCTCCCTCCTCTCTTCTCTCCCCTCCCTCCCTCCTCTCTTCTCTCTCCTCCATCCCTCCTTCCTCTCTTCTCTCCCCTCCCTCATCTCTTCTCTCCCCTCCCTCCCTCCTCTCTCCCCTCCCTCCCTCCTCTCTTCTCTCCCCTCCCTCTCTCCCTCCTTTCTTCTCTCCCCGTCCTCCCTCCCTCCCTCCCTCGCTCCCTCCCTCGCTCCTTCCAGGTCCTCGTTTTCACTTGACCGGACCCGGAGAACCCGCCCGGACGCATCGTCCCTGTCTATCCGGGATCGAATTTGCAAACTCATCCTTTCCGACGCACGTTCTTAACTATTTCCCCTTCCGTCCCGCGTGGTCCCTTTTCTCCTGTTCTCGCTGCCGCCAGGCGATTTTATTCGCCTCTGTGGCACCAACTCCCCTCCCTCCCTTCCCCTCATCCTTTTAGTATCATTTCAACTGCCACCCCTCCCCCTCCCCCCTCCACCGGGGTTGAATAAAAATCATCTGACGGCAGTTAGTACGATATTAAGGAATGAGGTTGACAGTCTGTTAAGGAATGCAGTTTACCACACGGACACACACATACACTCACACACACACACACACACACACACACACACACACACACACACACACACACACACACACACACACACACACACACACACACACACACACACACACACATACGAACACGAACACTTACACACGAACACACACGCACATATACTTGTCATGGAGATATATCATTCTGTAGTCCGTCATTTACTAGAGCTTGAATCATTGTAGACCATTTCGTTTCTGGGTTAGTGTGTGTGTGTATGTGTGTGTGTGTATGTGTGTACGTATATGTCTGTGTGTCTGTGTGTGTGTGTACGTATGTGTGTGTGTGTGTGTGTTTAAGAGAAGAAAAGGAGACAAATCCAAAAAGATAAGAGCGAGGAAAGGAGAGAGAGAGAGAGAGAGAGAGAGAGAGAGAGAGAGAGAGAGAGAGAGAGAGAGAGAGAGAGAGAGAGAAATGGATAGTTAAATAGAGTCTCGCTTGACTAGTCAATTGTCAGCGTTCGTTGGCCTGTGCGTGACTGGATCTGCGCCATCGTGGCCTTGTTTATTACATGCAGTGTGCAGGTAAACAAAGTCAAGAGGTCGCGCGCACCTGTTGCCTCCAGAAGCAGGTACCTACTCCCCTTATTCCCCTCTTCCCCTCTCCCCTCCTCTCTCCCCTCCTTCTCTCTCCCCTCCTTCTCTCTCCCCTCCTTCTCTCTCCCCTCCTTCTCTCTCCCCTCCTTCTCTCTCCCCTCCTTCTCTCTCCCCTCCTTCTCTCTCCCCTCCTTCTCTCTCCCCTCCTCCTCTCTCCCCTCCTCCTCTCTCCCCTCCTCCCCTCTCCCTTTCCTTTCTACTTTCTCCCCCTCTCCCCTTTCTACCCCCATTTCCATTCTTCTCTCTCCCTCTTCCCCTTTCTCCCTTTCTCTC
>NC_134779.1:53051122-53053622 GCF_046742065.1 Oratosquilla oratoria | reverse complement strand
AGCTTTTCTCATATATAACGATTCCAGTAATTTCTGTACTGCCTTCTCTTTCCCTTCTATACTTCTTAACCCAACTTTCCTTGTCTTAAGCCTCTTCCACATAATATTTTTCCTTAGAGAAAACTATTGGGAAGTTATGTTCATTGTTTCAACTTGAGTGGATTACTTTTCATACATTTCCTCCACAATTAACAAAGAGACTCCTTTCATGTGTCTCAGTTTGACGTTGTCATTGTGAAACAGTTTAGTCGCGTTTACTGATAATACTGGTTTCAAAGTTCTTCACCTTCTAAATTTTTTGTTTTCACTTTTATTTTATCTATATGATTATTCTTCTTACTTTGGTCTTTTCTCTTCTTTCACTATTTGCCTCGACCCACACCTCTGACTTTGATTAAAAGAATTAAAATTCAGATATGTGCCTCGCATTTTTATTGAACCATAAAATCTCGTATCTTTCTTCTCTAAGAGGGGGTTCAGACGGTCTAACGGTTCGTCGAACGCGGTTCGACAGACACGTGTTTAAAGTGATGTGTGAACGTGAGAACGGGGTATTTGGGGTTTAACCAACGTGTTCGACAACCAAATACCCCGTTCACACGTTCACACATCACTTTAAACACGTGTCTGTCGAACCTCTAAGAGATTTACCTTGACCCAACCTCACGTTATCCACTGATGTGCCGTTTCTCACTGGCATTGTCTCCCCATCTCCTTTATTATATTTTCTCTCACGTCTCCAAACTTCTGAATCGACTACAGACACTCCTGAACTTACGAACGAGTCACGTTACGAACGGTCGTTCGTAAGTAGAAGCGTTCGTAAGTCGATGTTCAACATAATCTCAAAGGTACTCAAACCTACATGCATAAGTGTGATATAAAGTCAATATATGTTTCTTTTTATCCTAAAACACATTATTGATGATACATGAAACAAAAATGAATTGTGATACTGAAACTTTGATATTGGATTTATTATCTTTGAAACTAGTGAGCTTGAGGCTTCGTTCGCATGTATAAAAAGTTCGTAAGTCGAATGTTCGTAACTAGAGGAGCGACTGTGCAGCCATATTGGAAACCAACGTTGATTGGTAGCTTGATCTAAGTTTGGGGTTTATTTACTTTCAAGTAATCGTTAATTTTTAACGTCGTTGATGACGAATCATCTATGCATCTATGTTAGTTCATAACAATTTTCGTTTCATTGCGTTGCGTTCTCGACCGACTTCTCTTTTACCACGCAGTTTTCTAATTTTCTGACTTAAAACTCCACAGAAAGAAAAATATGCTTCTTTTGTTTGATTGATTTATTCATTCATTTATTTGTTGTCATTATGTCCTTGGTTTCATTGACAAGTTCTTGTTTTTGTTCGATCTTCCTCAGATGAGTTTTTCCTTATCCAGTTGTTTTTAATTTTACGCCCGCTAGTTTTCATGTTATACTGATTACCTCGTGTGTGTGTGTGTGTGTGTGTGTGTGTGTGTGTGTGTGTGTGTGTGTGTGTGTGTGTGTGTGTATTTGATTTAAGAAGGTGCATGTGAGCGCGTGTGTTTGTGTGTATTTTAGGAAGATTGTGTGTGTGTGTGTGTGTGTGTGTGTGTGTGTGTGTGTGTGTGTGTGTGTGTGTGTGTGTGTGTGTGGGCGTGCATGTGGGTAAGTAATTGTGAAACGTTTGTATATGTACCTGGACGATTATGAGCGTATACGTAATTTAGGAGGATGTAAGGAGGAGGAGTAGTAGGAATGGAAAGACAAGAAGTCCTTTGTTTAATAATTCAATGACGGCATCCTCAGGGGAGGAGAGGGAGGAGGAGGAGGAGGAGAAGGAAGAAGAGGAGGAGGAATTGGAACCAAGAGGTCAAAGGTGAAGGTGAACGGGGTAGGAGGAGAACGAAAAGGAGGAAGAAATGAAGGAGGGGGGGATGAGGAAGGGATTAGGAAGAGGAGGAGAAAGAGGAAGGGAATGAGGAGGAGGAGGAAGGGAAAGAGGAGGAGAAGGAGCGGAGGGGGAGGAAGAAAAAGGAGGAGGAAGATGAGGAGGAGGAGAAGTTTGATGGATTTGTAAAATGCAAGGAGCCAGGTCAGAAGGAGTCATGTGGTACAGGAGGAGGAGGAGGAGGAAGAGGATGAAGGGATTTGGGAAGGTCTCGTCCTACCTTACAAGGGCACACCGCCCGGCTTCGGTACTTGGTATGTAAATGGGCACCATATTATAGTAAGAGGAGGTAAGGATCATTTTATGACGCACAGAACCATTTCGATTTCAGCGTTCTCACCCCTTACCTCTCGGTGTACCAAGCATGCGTTTGTTTTGGCTGTCGCCAGACGATTTTATTCGTCTGCTGGGTCATGGAGCGCACCTCGGAATCAACCATTTGGGTCATGTTTATTCTCGCTGTCGCCAGGTGATTTTTTTAAAATTCTATACAGTATATATTTATTTTTTTTATTTTCTATTATCACTTTTTTGTGTCCAGCTGAAAGAAACTCCATCAC
>NC_134779.1:53041122-53043622 GCF_046742065.1 Oratosquilla oratoria | reverse complement strand
CTCCCCTATGTCAGAGGGTAGCCTCCAACATTCATTCTCATTGTAGCGATAACCACAATTTCAGTTTCAGCTCCTACAACGGGTCTCTACGTGCATTGCATCATCACGAAAGACCTTGGGGGGTTGGGGGGTGGGGGATTAACCGCGAGAGACTTGCAAGGTTGCAGTCTTTCTTTTGCAGGATTTGAATTCGCTTCTTCTTTTGTCTTTGTTTTCTCCTTTTTGCTTTCGTGCGTTTGCTTGTTTGTTTATATGTTTGAATATTTGTTTACTTGTGTGTACTCGTATGCTGAATTCGTTGGTTTGCGTGTGTATATTCATTTACATATCTTTGATAGGTAGATGGAAAAGATAGTTGCTCCCAGATCGTTGTATGTAGAGTATAGTTATAATATTAAAAGAAAAATAATGATAATAAAATGTCTATATTTTCAAAGATCTTGAATCAAGTCCGGAAACCAAGTACCAGCCCCTCGGGGCTGCACCTCCAGATAGAACCAATGGCGTTGATAGGGTTTTGAAGAAGTTCGCTGGGGAGATGCTTCTACTCGACGCCTCTCTCACAGGCTTCCATCGTTGGTCCTTTTATTATTGTATGGGACCTTTGCAGTACGTATTTTAAGGGATTTTTGTATCAACCCTATGAACCAAAGCCACGCAAAAAATTTTTTTTTGATCGGGGATTAATCTCTACTTAAAAAAAAAAGAAAAAAACATATATACACGATTCCAGGTTACAAGGCTTTTACAGTCTCTGGTGTAGTGGGTTAAGGCTCTGTGAAGGTAACATTACGGGTGGTCGAAAGCAGTGGGTTCGAGTCCTACATGAGACTCATAAAAATCATATATATATATATATATATATATATATATATATATATATGTATATATATATATGTATATATATATGTATACTGTCATTTCATCCTTCTAATCCTCCCAATATAACCTTAATGTCCCCACATCATCGTTGCAATGGGCTCTCCGTGGATAGAATCGCTGGTTATTGCTGCCACGATACCATACGTCACTTTACGCATCTTTGCGACTCTTTCTCTTGAACGATGCCTCCGGGGATAGAAGCGCTGGTTATTGCATCACGGAGCTTTCCCAACGTTATGCACTGAGGTCACGCTCTGACCTCGTTATTAAGGTCAGCTCGGACCTGATTCAGATCACCTGTTTGCCAAACGACAAACAACTTCATTCAGCTGGTGATGAGCTTCTTCCTCCTGGTGAAAGGGCAGAAGAGTCTTCAGGGTTGAAGTGCCGTCGCAACATTCCAAAGATGTAATGCAACTCATACTTACAGTCACAGGAAATCCAGGGTCGCCCTCTCTCTCTCTCTCGCTCTCGCTCTCTCTGTATTTATCTAGATACATTTACCTAGTTGAATTATACGGGAAGGGGAGCTATGCTCGTAGTAACTCGTCTTTGTATCTCGCAACATCTAGTTTGTTCTTAAATTCGTGTACGGTGTTTGCACACACTATTGTATCAGTGTTTCAATATGTTTTTTTCATTATCTCTTAATCTATATAATTGAATGCCACTTTAATCTTTTGCAGTAGTCCATATATGGGTGTGTGTAATTGCCTAATTGTATCTTAAGAGAAAGGGAGATATACTCGTGGTGTCCCATCTGTGTGTGTGTGTGTGTGTGTGTGTGTGTGTACGTTTACATATATGACCCGAATGAGGAACACCAAACACAGAAGTCTTCGTCCGAGTTTGCTCCTGACTAGTTCGTAGATAAAAAATTTCAAATCCTTTTCAATGCTTATTTGCAAAACTAGTCAGGAATGAACTCGGACTAAGACTCCTGTATTTTCTCTTCCCACACGTCTGCCCATTAGAATGTTGAGGTCGAGTTGGAATTGCTTCGCATGTACATGCAAAACACTGTTGCTGAAACACACACACACACACACACACACACACACACACACACACACACACACACACACACACACACACACACACACACACACACACACACACACACACAGAGAATGGGACATGAAAAGGAACTCAAAAAGGATAGTTATATCAGAAATTCCGCTGAGTGATGGAGATTTGGAACAAATTGGACGAAACAATAGTATGAGCAAACACTATACAAAATTTAAGAACTAGATATTGCAAGATGCAAAGACGGGTTACTACGAGCATAGCTCCCCATCCCGTATAATACAACTAGGTAAATGCGCACACACACACACACACACACACACACACACACACACACACACACACACACACACACACACACACACACACACACACACACAAAATCCGTATGCTTCATCAACTCCTTTGTCGAAATCGACTGGAAGCCATCATATGTATGTATATATTATATATATATATATATATATATATATATATATATATATATATATATATATATATTATAGTGTGGAGCAGTGGGTAACTTCTCTACCTCGGAACTCGGAAGGCCCAGGCTCGATCCCCGGTAAGTGCAAAAGCCCTTTCATGG
>NC_134779.1:53011122-53036122 GCF_046742065.1 Oratosquilla oratoria | reverse complement strand
AGAATTATTATTATTATTATTTATTTATTTATTTATTTTTATTATTTGCAAATTAAACTCTAAGTCAAAACTTAAGCTTTGCTTTAGGTAACCGTATTGAAGCTGTCGATATTTGGGTCCAACCCCCTTTTTCCTCAGTCGTCAGACGCGTGCATGAATTTAATATCATAGAATGTAGTTCATACAGGGTGTCACAACATTATGATAACTCTTCGAAAGCTTTGGAAATGTTGAATCCATTGATCCGCGTCGTAGTCACAGGTTTGAACATTTGCGCACACGCAAATGGGACTAGACTAGAAAACCGAAGAAAACTGATGACCACCATTTTCCCAGATAAAGTTGACATTATGAAACATTTCAGAGAGTATATTTCTTTTTACGGGGGGGCACACTGTATAACGAGAGAGAGAGAGAGAGAGAGAGAGAGAGAGAGAGAGAGAGAGAGAGAGAGAACCTGGAATGAGATATACAAGCTTTAGTTCTTTGAAAATTTCGAGAATTCAAAGAGTGATGACGTCATCTATATACTAGTAATCTTGCCATTGGGAAATGTATAGCGAAAATGATTGAATATCTATAAAAAAAGGAAATTATTTCATGCTCAGTCTCACCTTGTTGCACTATCATGTGAATTGTAACGACTGCTTGTCATACGCGATGCTAGACGTGTAATACAACTCAGCTGGTCATTTTCGTGGATTTCCCACGGGTGTGTTGCCTACTATTGAATTAAAGTCACAACTGACGTATAACAGTGATATTTTTTTTCATAATCCGATGGAGTAATCGGAAAAAAATTGTGGGTTTCATAGCTTCCTACTCGCGGGTTCGAATCCCGCACTACTCTCCGATTTCCAGCAGTGACTTAATTATCTGCCCCAATAGTTCAAACCCATAATGGGGCGATGGTGACGGCTTCGGCCGCAACTACTCAGCGCCTCCTGGCGTAGGCTCCTCACCTTCTTGTTGATACGTTTAATAGAATAGAATGATAGACTATTTTATTGCTGGTCACGCCTTGGAACGAACAGAGTGTTTGAGGTACGAGGTCTACGTCGCTTGAAAGATGAAAAGATCGAATGTAGAAAGTGGGCCCAATAGTTCGTTCACACACACACACACACACACACACACACACACACACACACACACACACACACACACACACACACACACACACACACACACACACACACACACACACGCACGTGCGCATGCATGCACACACGCGCATGTGTATACATCATTTTACGAATGCGTGCATATGCACAATCACACACACACACATTTTAGGTCATGAGAATAGATTAAGAGAGATGGTCTAAATGCTGCAAGAATGCTTGAAATAGCTTAGAAGGAGCCCAAACTTGAGCAATACATGAAATTAATGTAGATACGATATTTTAAAGATAAGGAGATATAAACCAAGTTGGAACTATACAGGAATGTGAAGCCAGGTACGACAGATTGAAGAGTTGGAGACGGGACTTAACCCTTTAAACTCCGATGACAAGATGTCTTGTCATTTGGTCAAATAAAACAAAAAATCACCAAAATGTTTGATCAAACACCAGAAAAATATGACGTCAGTTCTCGCGCGGTCAAGCCGCATCAGATGATATTCGGATGTACGGGCCGGCGCGAGGCCTACCATATCCGGTTTTTCGTATCTACACCACAAGCGGCTGACATGAATTGAATGGGTTAATAACATTGCTCCTTTCGTGTATATTACAATCAGGTAAACAAACACACACACACACACACACACACACACACACACACACACACACACACACACACACACACACACACACACACACACACACATGTATATGTGTATGAATGTAATCCTTTCAGCTGAAGGCCATGCTCATGTCTGAACAAAATCCCCTGCCGTCAGACAGAATAGAATATGTAAAGCTACGTGCCCGCCCTTGAGATTTTATTTATCTATTTTTATTAGAGAAAGATAACTTTATGGATTGGGATGACAGGTGGCAAGTGACACAGAACTCCTAGTGTAGGCCTTATGGTCTCTTGCAGTCTCCTTCATTCATGTGTTCTTATAGTCAGGCTACGACAGAGGATTTTATTAAGCTCCTTTACAGAAAAAAAAAGTTCATTGAACTCGTGCGTTTAGATTCACTCAACTGGTCATGTTCATGGTATTCCCACGGGTGGGTTGACTGCTTTCCGTGAAAATGGTCGATCAGTCACGCGCGTCGGTGAAATAAGGGCCTGATTGACAGGACCCGTTTTTTATTTATTTTTATTTTTTATTTATTGATATTTTTAGTTGTATCCAGCGCTTCTGTCCATGAGGACAATGAATGTTCAAGGAGAATACAATTGTAAAGAGGTTAACAGGATGCAGGAAGATTAGAAGTATAACAGCGACCAGCGTTCCTATTTGAATGGAGATTAACCTCCAATGCGTGACTCTGGTCCGCGGGGGGGTACGACTCGAGTTACTGAGCGGTTAAACTTCTTCAGTGATTACTTCTGCAATTGCCGAAATTTTATTGTTTTTTTTTTCAACATATTTTAGTAATTGTAGTTATTTGTGGCTCCGCGCGGGTATGGAGGACCTACGCGACACCCCCACGGACCAGAGTCATGCATCATCTCCAAAGAAAAAAAAAAAAAAAAAAAAAAAAAGATAAATAAAAATGAAAAAAATAGAATAAATAAACAAATAAATAAATGAATAAATAAAATAAAATACTAAGTTTTGCATTTGTGGCATCTACTGTTGCATGGATTCATTAAGTAGATTTCCAGTTATTAAACTCTCTCTCATATTAGCTCGGAAGTGATTTCATAGTATTCTGAGTCTTGGTAACCTTGGTTGTTTTAAGACAAAGTTAGGTAACTTTATGGATAGAGGTGACTGGTGGCAAGGGACATGGAACTGCCTAGTGTAGGCCTTAGGGTCTCATCCACTCTTATGTGGAGTCATTGGGTTCATTGTTACTCTAAACTGTATAAGCGTTAATTAGGGTAGTTTAGCGTTGTTTAGCGTTAATTAGGGTAGTTTAGCGTTTAGCGTTAATTAGGGTAGTTTAGCGTTGTTTAGCGTTAATTAGGGTAGTTTAGCGTTGTTTAGCGTTAATGAGGGTAGTTTAGCGTTAATGATGATAGTTAAGCGTTAACTGGGATATTTTAGCGTTGACTAGGATAGTATAGCGTTAACTAGGAAAGTTTAGCGTTAACTAGGATAGTATAACGTTAATTAGGATGGTTTAGCATTAAATAGGATAGCTTATCGTTAACTATTCTAGTCTAGCGTTAACTAGGATAGTTAAGTGTTAACTAGGATAGTCTAGTGTTAACTAGGATAGTTAAGTGTTGACTAGGATAGTTTAGCGTTAACTAGTATTATTTTTTCTAAAGCAAATGTGTAAAAATTTATTGCTCTTAACATACCTTATATGTGACTCCACGAGAACAGTTGATTCGAATATCACCAGAGTTGCCGTGACAACGGCCTCTCTAAACACACCGAGTCAAGAAGAACACCGAAAGACCGCGAATTGCTTTCTGTCTGGACCCTACGGCAGTGCGCGCCACACTGAAAGCGCGCCGCGCCGACGCCCTATTTATGTGCCGGGGAGCCGTGACGTCACGTCGCACCTCGAGGAACCAAAACAAAAGGGGCGTGTGGTCCGTCATTCTGTTGTTTTGATGTGAGAGAATGAAAGGTAAAGAGGACCATCGCGGCCAATTTGTGGCCAGGAAGTGTATGTTTATGTACATATTTTTTGTGGGCCTTTATTTTCGGAACGGACATTAAATCAATATGTGGCCCGATTACAGCTACGCGTGTATACATATACAAACACGCGTACATAAACAAGCTTACACACACACACACACACACACACACACACACACACACACACACACACACACACACACACACACACACATGTATATATATATATATATACATATATATATATGTATATATATACATATATGTTCGATTGAAGACCAGAGCTAATTCTATATCCACTATCTTCTTAGTGATTTCCTAAAATTTACGAATAGTTTGTATCTTGAGGGGAGGTCAAACAAACTATTCGGAAAATTGAGAAAAACACTAAGATAGTGGATATAGAATTAGCTCTGGTCTTCAATCGAACATGTCTACAAGAAAACTTGCTGCCCACTTATACTAATAGACGCATATATATATATATATATATATATATATATATATATATATATATATATATATATATATATATATATATATATATGTGTGTGTGTGTGTGTGTGTAATAAAACCACTTGGAAAATATGATGAAAGGTGACCGATCGTTTTCGTCTTAAATAGACGAAAACGTTTGGTCACCTTTCATTTTATTTTCCAAGTGACTTTATTACACATTTTGTGAATCACGTGTTTTGTGATTTATTCGCATATATATATATATATATATATATATATATATATATATATATATATATATACATATATATATATATGTATATATGATATATATATATATGAGTGAATGGGTGGTGAAATAAACACAGGGAACCGTTTAGGGATTTATTCTGACGTTTCGTCCTTACCAGGACTTCTTCAGAGTACCTGGTAAGGACGAAAGGTCAGAATAAATCCCTAAACGGTTCCCTGTGTTTATCTCACCACCCATCCACTCATCTGTCTTACATATTTCAATATATATATATATATATATATATTATATGTATGTATGTATATACATATACATATTTACATATATATATATATATATATATATATATATATATATATATATATATAGCGAATACCTCTTATCAAGTTTATTACTTCCTGTGAAGTTTACAGTATAACTTCGAATAGTGATTGTGTTTTTTTTTATAATTGTATACGTATAGCGTTGTACAGTTACAGGTATAAGATAAAGTGTAGTGTTCTAGTAATTTACAATAAAATTAGTAGTCTGTTACTGTACTCCAAAGGTAGGAGTAATAGTATAAGGTAAGCAGAGTAAGCTTCGTGTATTTAGTTTATTTAGTGACAGCTTTTGTTGATTTATATTTTCTCTGCCGTTTGTATTGACGTAGGAGGAGCGAAATGGCTTTTGAGGGTTGTGTGAACCTGGAGGACCGTCTCAGGATGTGTGAGGAGGAAATTCGTCTTCTCAAGATTGCGCTCTGTGAGAAGAGTGAAAACGACAATACGAAATGAATATCGCTGAAAAATCCAAAGAGAATCCCAAAGAATTCTATAGTTACATTAGAGATAAAAAGGCTGTTAGAAATCACATTGGCCCACTATTATCTGCTGACGGTCAACTTGAATATTCAAATGAAGGAATGTGTGATATTTTAAACAATTGTTTTAGCTCAGTATTCGTAAACGAAACACCTCAAAAAGAACTCCAATCTAAAACCTGTGAAAGGTCTATTGTGAGATTACTTACTACAATGAATATAACAAGAAAAAATTAAAAGTTGTATAAAAGAAACTCAAAGTTAATAAAACACCAAGTCCTGACGGTTGGCATCCAAGAATCTTGAAGGAAATGAAAAATGAGATTGCTGTTCCATTAGGAATTATTTTCAAGAAATCCGTCATATCCGGAGATATCCCAAGAGCTTGCTAACGTTACTCCCATATTAAAAAAAGTGACAAAAAGAAACCAAACAACAACAGACCTGTGAACTTGACTTCAATTGTGGGAAAAAGGATGGAAACTTGTCATCAGAGATGCTATCGAACATCATTTAGAAAGTAACTTTGATAAATGATAGCTAGCATGGATTCAGACGGAAACGTTCTTGTGTGACTAACTCGAATTCTACAACACAGTCATCTCGAATTATGACAAAAGAAATGATACCTATTTGATAAATCTAGATTCTCCAAAAGCTTTTGATTCCGTCCCCCGCGAGAAACTACTTACTAAATTAACCTCACACGGAATAAGTGGTAGCCTATTAAGTTGGACTAGTAATTGGTTGAATTATCGAAAACAGAGAGTTGCTCTAAATGGCAAAACTTCTAGATGAGAAAAATGTTACGAGTGGAGTTCCTCAGGGTCCCGTTGTTGGGCCACTTCTGTTCATCGTATATATAAGTGATATAGACCACGGACTAAAATATAGTGTCTCCATATTTGCTGATAAAATGTGATTATACAAAACTGTGCGGAATATTTAAGAAGATTTAGATAAACTACAGCAATGGTCTGAAAAGTGGCTAATGAAATTTAACATAAGTAAATGCAAGGTTATGCACATAGGTAAAAATAACAGTAAGTACGATTACAAGTTATTTGGAAATTCGTTAACAAAAGTGGATAGTGAAAAGGATCTCGGCGTAGTTATCAGTAACGATCTCAAATCATCTAAGCAGTGTATTTCAGCCTCTGAGAAAGCAAATCAAATTCTAGGACTAATTGCGCAATCTTTTGACTTCAAAAGTCCATCTCCCATTAACAAGTTATATAAATCGTTAGTTCCTCCACATTTGGAATATGCTGTTTCCGTATGGTCACCGAATCTTATTAAAGACATTGGCAGATTAAAAACAGTACAATGGTGAGCCACAAAACTGATTTAAAATATAGAAAATAAATCATGCGAAAATCGACTAAAACATATGAATCTATTTTCCCTAAAAAAGCGTAGGCTTAGAGGTGACTTGATACAGGCCTTTAAGATTCTAAAGGGAATTGACAACATAAAAAGTGACACAATTTTCACACTGAATGAGAATCCGACAAGAAGCTGTCAGGAAATACATTTAATTTGGAAGTGGGTAGAAACAACATCGCCAAGCGTGTAGTTAATGAATGGAATAAATTTCCTGCAAAGGCAGTGCAATGTAGTTCAGTTCGAAGCTTTAAGAATCATTTAGATAAACACCTAAGCAAGATGCTGTAATGACTATCATTTATTTTATATTATTTGTTCATTTGTTTGTTATTATTTGTCTTTATTATTATTTCTTTAATTATTAATCATTATTTATCTGTCAATTTATTATCATTGACTATTTACATGTTTATTATTTAACTTTACCCATTTATTTATTTACTTGTTTTATTTATTGATATTCATATTATTATAATTCTTATTTATTTGTTTATTTATTTATTTATCATTATTATTTTTTTTTTGCATCCGACCTAGTTATGGACCAAAAGGTCTCCTGTCGGCATGCTACTCCTTTGTAATAGTTTGTAGAATGCAGATTGAGAGAAGCGAGTAAATGCCTTCGGGGATTAAAAAGTGGAATGAGAAATAGACATTTGGGAATGGATGCTAAGAGGAGATTGTATGAAGGAGTGATTGTGCCGACAACACTGTACGGGTCAGAAATATGGAACATAAGAGAGGAAGAGAGGAGTTTGAATGTGTTTGAGATGAAATGCCTGAGAAGTATGATAGGGGTTACTAAGGCTAGATAGAGTGAGAAATGAGGAGGTGAGGAGGAGAACAGGGGTGGAAATGGAGTCGGGAGATAGGGTTGATGAAAAAATAGTAGGATGGTTTGTACACATGGAAAGAATGAGTGAAGAAATATTGGTAAAAGAGGTGTGGAAGGAGTGAATATGAGGGGGCGTCCTAGGATGAGATGGATGGATGGGGTAAAAGGGGCATTACGAAAGAGAGGAATGTCTGTTGAGGAAGGACGGGAGAGGACAGAAGATAGGGGTGAATGGAGAAGGGTTGTATATGGATGATGCTGTGATGCATGAGGGGTAGTGAGTGGGGGATGGGGGGGTGAGGGAGTATGTACGAGAAATAGATTGACGCAGCCCAAAGGGATTTTTCCCCGTCTTCACCTTTTTCGCACGAGGGGACGGAGAGGGGGGGTCGCCAAATTAATAAAGAGGCCTTGCTGTGGATGTGATATGTCTTGTGACACTGCTTCTGAACCAGGGCAGTGGACAAGATGCAGGGATGACCCTTCATCCAGGAGGTGCCAAGATAAGAGGGAGGGATGAGGGTGGAGGGGAGTGGAGTATGTAGGGGATGGAATGGGTGGGAGTGGTTTTCTATGCCTTTTTCTTTTGGCCACCTCCCGTGTAAGGGGGAAAAAGCCTTTGGTATATGTATGTATGTATATATTATGTATATAATATGGATATACACATATTTCATATTTAAACACACACACACACACACACACACACACACACACACACACACACACACACACACACACAGGGCCGTTTCTAGCTATAGGCGGTATAGGCGATTGCCTAGGGCCCCCAACCTACCAGGGGGCCCCCGGCCGGCCCAATGGCTAGGTAACGCTACCGAAGGTCAAATATGAGCCTGTGCCTCTCCCGCTCGCCGACGCAAATAAACAACACGCCTCTTGCAGTGTTTGTTATTGTTTGAAATGTTTTGATCGTCTGCTAAAAATACTATCTTGTTAAAAATCACCTATATCTTATTTAATCTAAAGATATAATATGGTAAGCATTAATTGGCTTTATTTATTCATTTATGTGTTCACTAAGCTAGGGCTTATGGCTACAGATGTTACTAATTGTTAATTACAAACTCTTTTTGGCCATTAGCTTACTATTCTTTGTCCAATTGTTTGGCTTTATTTGTCACTGGAATTGGCATCACCAGCGTTCTTGTTTACTCTTTGGTCGCTTCATGCTTAGCTTCTGATAGTGTAAATTTGTAAGTTTGTGTGTTCTGTGACTGTAAGTTGGAATTCCTTTTATTATATTTGTATGCACAATAGGAAATGTTTGTATTCTATGGAATGTTTACCTTTTCCACCTTTTTCAATATTCAATGTTCATATATGTTCATATGTTCAATTTTGTTGATTTTGTATCGATATTTTATCCAATCCCTTATTCATTTATTCGCTTATTTCTTTATTATCAAAATTATGATTATTTATTTTCTCACTTCACCTACCTAATGAAAAAAACACTAGATGGCAGGACCGAGGTTAGCTCAAAAGGAAGTGACAGAAATACATGAATTCTATTCCGTTTGTCGTGTGGTCCGTTTCTCTAGTTCGTATATAATATTAAGATAACCACAGGCTCAACAATCACCCATCTGTTCACCTTTCAGGTCTACCCGAATTTCGTGTATGTAGAATTATTTTTATTAAGGGGTATTTAAAAGGTTTACACTTTACAGATATCTGTGTTAGGCCTACACTGATAAAAATAATCATATTTATTCTACTCGAATATCGTGTATGTAAAATTGATTCCATGTATTTATAAGGTTTTCACTTAACAGATTTCTGTGCTAGGCCTACATTAGACTCTAAGACTCGCCAATCATCATTCCCGTAATGGCATCAAAACGAATTTATCTCAGCGGAGCAGAGAAACGAAAGAAAAAGAAATTTGACGAAGAAAAATGGTCAAAAGAAAAAGGTAATTCATTATCGTTTATTTAATAATTTAAAGAAACATATTAAAGTTTGGTTTTATTATGTTTTCTGAATGGTGAGTATTATTTTAGACTAACGCCTAATCATCTAAGGAAATTTGTAATTTTGCAGGATCAATTCTAAAATATATTGGAGCTCCAGACAGCAAGCCAGAGGAATATTCTGAACTTCCTGAACAGGATGCTCCAGTGCCATCACATTCATCAGGATCTGTCCAGGAAGCTGTACTGCCACCAAGACCACCACATTCCCCAGAACCACAGAAGGCATCATCTACTTCTGAGCAGCCTCCCATTTATTCTAAACCACTAGATCCTGCTAACTGGCCAACCATTCTGTCTGATGCATTTAGAACGGATGCAGTAGGTAGAGGGCCATTTCAGATTAGTTCTGATTTCACATTTCCCAAAAAAAGAAGACGGAAGAAGTTTCCATTATCATTATTTTTGTAGAACATTGGTTAATGGAGAAAAGATGAAGCGGACTTGGCTTATCTACTCAAAAACAAAAAATGCTCTCTATTGCTTTTGTTGTAAATTATTTTCAACCAAAGAACAAAAGTTAGTGACAGAAGGACTGACAGACTGGAAAAACATAGGCACACTTTTGAAAAGTCATGAAAGCAGTCCAGCACACATAGCGCACATGGCAACCTGGAAAGATTTACAACTCCGTTTGCAAACTGGAAAGACAATAGACCAAGCTGAAAGAACACTATTGGAGGCTGAAAAGAGGCGCTGGAGAAATGTCCTGACTCGCTTAATCGCCATTATCCAATCCTTAGCCGAGAGAAATCTTGCATTTAGAGGTTCATCAAACACGTTACACCAGCAGAATAATGGGAATTTTCTAAAAGAGGTGGAGCTGCTTGCTAAATTTGATCCTGTCATGAAGCAGCACATTGAGCGTGTTGAGAGTGGCCAGTTCAGTCATTCCAGCTACCTTGGAAATATCATCCAAAATGAACTTATTGCTTCAATCAGTACTAAAATAATGGACACAATGGTGACTGAAGTTAAACAGTCCAAATATTATTCAATTATTTTGGACTGTACTCCCGATGTAAACCATCAAGAACAGATGTCAGTCGTCATAAGGACTGTCAAAATGGACAAGAAACCAGAAATTAAGGAACATTTTATGGGGTTCCTTGTAGCTTCTGAAACAACAGGTCTTGGTTTGTCATCTCTAATTATAAAGAAACTGACGGAACTGAATATTCTCCTTGAAGATTGCAGAGGACAATCATATGATAATGGTGCCAACATGAAAGGGAGAAACAAAGGAGTTCAAGCCAGACTTCTTGAGAAGAACCCTCGTGCACTCTATGTTCCATGTGGAGCACATTCCCTAAACTTGATGATATCTGATGCAGCAACAGCTTCAATAGATGCCACTAGCTATTTCGGCACTGTTTAGAAACTGTACAACCTATTTTCAGCCTCACCACAAAGATGGGCAATCCTAAAAGATTATGTCACTGTTGCACTCAAGACCTGGAGTGACACAAGATGGGAGAGCCGTATTAATAGCATAGAAGCTGTGCGGTATCAGGCCTCTAATATAAGGGAAGCTTTGTTGAAGGTCAGGGAAGTGTCTGATCCTCTGACCAAGGTTGAAGCCCAAAGTCTGGCAGAAGAGGTGGGGTCATACCGATTTATCATTTGCACAGTCATATGGTATGACATTCTACACATTGTGAACCATGTCAGTAAGCTCCTGCAGTCTCCTAAAATGCAGCTTGATGTGGCAGTTGACCTCCTTACTAAAGCGAAAACATCTCTGACTAACTACAGAAGAATTGGATTCACTTCAGCTCAAGTCTCTGCTAAAGATATGTGTGAGGAAATGAATGTAGAGGCTGTACTCAAAGAAAAGAGATTAAGAAGTACAAAAAGACACTTTGCTTATGAGGCCGCAGATGAGATCTGCAATGAAGAGGCTAGAAATAACATTCTTTAATGTTGTTGTTGACACTACCATTCAATCCTTAACTGATAGATTTAAAACTCTGAGTGAAGTAAGAGACCAATTTGGAGTGCTGCTCAATTTCCAGAAACTGGATGATCAGTCATTGAACAACCAGTGTGACAAACTATGCAAGACATTAACCTCTGGAAATGAAAGTGACATTGATGGAAAGGAACTGGCTATGGAAGTTAAACACTTACCAAGTTTGCCCTCAGACGAAATGACTGCTCTTGAGCTCCTCACCTTTATCCACAAAAAACATTTTGAGGAATTGTATCCCAATCTGTGGGTTGCACTGAGAATTGCCTGTACTCTGCCTGTGACTGTGGCCTCAGCAGAGAGGAGCTTTTCGAAGCTGAAACTCATCAAGACCTATTTAAGATCATCTATGGGGCAGGAGCGACTCAGTGGTCTTGCAATAATCAGCATCAACCATGAAGTGGGGAAAGACGTGTTGTATGAAGATATCATTGATGATTTTGCTAGTAAAAAAAAAAGCCAGAAAGCAGAGATTTTGAGCCCAATACAATGCAGTTGGTGGTGGTTTGTATTCAGAGACTGTGATGTTAAGTTACTACTATTTTGGAGTGTGGTTTGTATTCAGAGACTGTGATGTTAAGTTACCAATATTTTGAAGTGTGGTTTGTATTCAGAGACTGTGATGTTAAGTTAAAATAAATGTTTAAATAAATAAATATGGTGTAATAGTTACTTGCATCCTTTAACACCATCAAAAGATATAGAAATCGTTTAATTACTGTTTGGCAAACTTCACAGGTATAAATGAAATACCAATCTGTCTAGCTCTCTAACTTTTGAGGGCCCCTAACTGCCTCTTGCCTAGGGCCCCCACAAAGCTAGAAACGGCACTGCACACACACACACACACACACACACATATATATATATATATATATATATATATATATATATATATATATTGGTGCGTCATGTTCCTGTGTTGAAAAAACGAATGCACATGACAGATGTTTGCAGCATTTGGTCCAGGTTGATGTCGTCACGGCAGTTGAGTGGAAATCTCTTTAAGAAAGTCTGTTTACCTTTTCTCTCAGAACCGCCCCCCCCCTCCTTCCCACTCCCGTCTCTCGCTGAAGTGATGACGTGACCTAAGATGAATGAAATCGCGTGGAGACAGCGGGAATGAGTTGGTAGAGATTGACGATGGACAGAATCGTCTGGAGATATCCAGAATGAAATGAAGAGTGTGTCATAGTAAGAGAGAGAGGAGGGAAATGATAGAGAGAGAGAGAGAGAGAGAGAGAGAGAGAGAGAATGGGAGAAAGAGAAAGAGGAAGAGGGAGAGATGGAGAAAAAGAAAGAAGGAAGGAGAGAGAGAGAGTGAAAGGGAGAGAGAAAGAGAAAGGGAGAGGGGCTCAGTCAAGATTTTTTTAAATCCCATGGAAATGAATGAAATCGCCTGACGTCAACAAGAATGTAGTCAATGGTGCATGTCTGCCACAGTAATGAAGAAACAAAATTATTCTCCTTCAGGTTTGATGTGGAGGTAGATGGAAACCACTTTGCGAGTCGGGTTCTCAAAAAAAAAAAAAAAAAAAAAAAAAAAAAAAAAAAAAAAAAAAAAAAAAAAAAAAAAAAAAAAAAAAAAAAAAACCGGGAAGATAACATTTCGCTGCTTTAGCCTCTTCGGTTTGTTGTCACGCTTTATTGAGTTTATTCAGGCCAGCTTCAGGCGATTTCCTTTAGCTTGTACATATAGAATGGGTGTTGATGCTGTCTCTTTGGTTGTCGAAAGTGGGAGGGGGAAAGATCTGGGGGGGGGGGCTGACAAGATGGCATTAGGAGCAATTAATAATTATTTATTTATTTATTTATTATTTTTATTATTATTTTTTTTTTAACTGAACGACAAAATATATGTTATAAACATTAAGGTACAGGGACGCGCATATAGTTTATAAAGCAGAGGTTCTTGACCTTCCTATCTGAGCACTGAAGCAAAGAAACTCGGATCAAGCGAGGACCCTCTGAACCGCACCTGGTGAGTTACGTTTTTCAACGGACGCGTAATATATGATAAAAAATTCTTTTATAAAGAAGTGTACTACACTAGTGAAATAAAAAAATAGTTTATGAGTAATGAAAACAAAAATGAAATATGTAAAACATAGGACTGAATGATAATTATAAAAGTAAAATTCTAACCTATGAATTTTTAACGTGATCCTTAACTTTGTATGTCATTGGCCAAAATTATCTCATATGAACAGATACTCGTACACACACACACACACACACACACAAGTGTCCTTCATGAAGAGCCAATCGAAGACTTTCTTCCAAATGTTCTAATGTTAGTTTAGCCTTTTTTCGTTTTTAATATTATTGAGAAGATAGAATGCACTCTGGCAAATGTAAGTCGTTCCAAACATTGACAGCATTTTAAAAGGCTCCTTTTGCAATGTACTGTAGGTGCTAGTCTCTGACAGTCGCTTGATACCCAACACGAACAAATATCTTCTTTCTGGAAGAAGTGCTTCATAGATATGGACGACTGCATATCCGCAAGCTCAAGTTCTACTGCTACTCTTCCTTGAAGTTGGAATATTTTGGAGACGACTTCTACTGGAAAGTTGAAAGGCTGAGAATATAACTGGAATCTGGTTTCCTGTTCCTTCATAAAGACAAACCTCTCTTGAAATTCTGTCATAAGATTTGTTAGAGCGCTTTCAACATATGATGGGCAACATCCATTCTTCGTTTCACTCAAACACTTCTGTAGTTCTGGGAAATGAAGAAAATTGCTTTTCTGTATTTGGGAAGGGAAAAGTTGAAGTTTGGTTTGAAACCCTGCTAATTGTTCATACAACACCCAGACACTGCTGTGCCTCCCTTGCAATTTTAAATTCAACACATTCAGGTGATGAAAAAGATCAAACTAGGAAGAAAAAGTCAGTTTAAATTCATCGGTAAAAATGTCAGGAAAAACACTGTCGCTCTTGTGTTCCATCAAAAAGGACTTCAAAGACTCCCCACATTCTCGCTAATGCTCGACCATGACTAAGTCAACGAATTTCAGCAAGAACAATAAGTTCAGGGTGGAAAGCTTGCAAATCTTCAAGGATTGCTTTCAAAAACTGTTTATTCAGGGGCTTTGAAGTTAAAAAGTTTATGACCCTTGTCAGTTCTTCCAGGTAATCTACGAGTTTTGTCTAACTTTTCAGTCTGCTACACAACACCTCAACGTGTAATAAACAAAAGCAGGGATTCCGTCATCTGTTTTTAAATAGGCAATGAGACCTTTATTTTCACCAACCATGGAAGAAGCACCATCAGTAACAATAGAAACTAGTTTACTCGTGAGAAACTTCACAAGAACATCAGACACGTTCTTTTCAGTTGTCCTACCTGTAAGTGGCAACACTGTTGGAAGTTCTCCGGCGACTGCTTGCGTTTTAAAAACTTGTCCATTTTGGGGAAGGGCTTTAGAAGTTAAGTATATAAACACAACCGGCACTTTCTTAATAATTCAGATTTGGCGGATGCACACGCAGTCACTGCATTTCACTAACTGGGTGCCAATCCCAATGATGCGGGGTGATTGCGTCATCAAACGTATGAAAACGTTTTTAGTCGTTTCCAGTACTTTTATACTACTAGCGGCAAAAACGCTTCGATGTTTATACAAGTGATCAAAAATATTTTGCTAAACTCGTTACAAAATGTGTTATTAATTTAGTATTTTTAATATGAAATATTTGTAACTGATATATGTACATTCAAAACCCAGTAGATACTAATCTAATACGATAATAATAAATATTGGCAAAACATTTGAAAAAATATCTAGAAATATCTCAATTTATTTTTAAGTCCACCAGATATATATCTAATATCAAATGACCAAAATTTGTATCTAGAATTCTAGACGCTATGAAAAACCTCTAGATCAGGATATAAAATATCCAAAGTGGCAACCCTGACTGATACTGATTGATTAGGAAACGACGGTCGATCGTTTACCATATTTGGTCATGACGGGAAACTTAACTGCTTTGATTGGTCATCGTGTTATCTCAAGTGATGAAATTTAGAGGAACTGGCAAGTCTTGTTCGCGCGAGTTTGTTCTTGGACTTTCACAAGTTCGACCATTTGACGACGAGCATGGTTCTAATACGGTAGTTATTAGTAATTACCAACTAAAGGTAATTACTAATAACTACCGTATAAAAGCAAAATTCATGACTTGGAGAAATTTCAGCACCACGTCATAAAACATTTTCTGCGCACGAAAGTCCCATGTCTTAATATTAATCTTAGTGCTCGCGAGCACTACTTTAGGGATCTGCGGAGAGCACCGTCTAAAACCATAGAAGCACCATGGTGCTCGCGAGCACCAGATTAAGAACCCCTGTTATAGAGGATAAAAGTGATTGAAGATTTTTAAACGGACGCATAGTTTTATTACGTAGTCCGAAATCAGAAAAAAGTGTTTCCATGTGTGTATGAGGGGGGAGGGCGCTAGAAATACGCCTGGAAGCCAAAGGAAGCACCATCCTGGAAAAGTCTGGAAACTACTGCGTTAGACGTTTGTTAGTTGTCGAAAATACTGTAGACAACTATGTTACTTTGTTCCATTTGTCTGTAGCGTTGTCATGCACGTTATGGCCTCATAACTTGCTTTGATCATAATAATACTATGGTACCTTTATAAAGATCGTTCAAAGGATGAACACTATCAATTATCTTAGATCTAGGTCAAAAATCAAGGTCATAATGACGTAAAATGTGATTTATCATTTAGACAGGCTGCCGCCGGGCGATTCTATTTTATCTATTATTATTTATATTATTTCAATTCTTATTTATTCATTTATCATTATTATTATTATATATATCTTTATCTTTTTGCATCCGGCCTAGTTATGGCCCAAAAGGTCTCCTGTCGACATGCTCCTCTGTAATCCTTTGTAATCCGTGTGGTACTGACCCCTTTCATACCTGCTGCCACTTTTCCTTCAGCTATTTGACTGCCAATGTTCTGATTCGGTTTAACGTCGCGAACTCCCCCTATCAGGAGGCTAGGACGGTGCCCCTTACAGGGGACGTTGTAGCGTGGAGTTTAATGAACCATGCCCTTGGTCCAACTTGCTAGTGGCAGGGCTCTTGAACTCCGCCGCAAGTAGCGACGCTCTAACCCGCTCGGCCAGCGAATCAGTGTTCTAAAAAATATATATTTCTTTTTAATTTGTCCTCGTTGCGTGTGGAGTTTGAAAGTAATGTCTGTGTTATATGTGAGGTTTATATGGATTTCTTTCATTTAAAGTGTTTTAGGATTTCTGTCCATTTCACCAACATCAGGAGACCGTGAGGGGTTAAAACTCGGTCTCCGCACTGAGCCCAAGATCTCTCTCTGTCACCTTGAACTATATTTTTCACTCTTTTTCACACATGGAGAGCTAACCACTGGTTTAACCCGCGTACGTCACCCTCCGTAACTACTGGTTTAATTCTGTTTACTGTTCCCTTCTGTGGTTTTGTATTTCTTCTTTCACTTTCAACTTTCTTTTCATCACTGTCTTAAGTATGTCTTTCGCCATATCTTTCTGTAGGAAGTAAGTAATGTTTCTTTATGTGGTGCACTAAACGGAGGTAAATTTTTTCTTCTTTTCTTCCCGAATAATATTACACTTGGATTGTCAATTTACACCAAAGGACCCCCCCCCCCCACTGGGGTCCTCAATTTACTTCCTACGCCACCTCTGCACCGACGTCACGACTTTCTTAGTTCAGTGATCTTTACTGTTACAACTAAAAGTGCCTCCCCTAAGGGCGTGACATTACTCCCATGAATTAATAAACTTTTCTCCACCTTTTCTCTAATCAGAAAGACTGTTACAAACGTCATAAGCAATACTGCTTACTCAAGCAATCACGATATCAATGCATGAATTGGTTAGTTTACATATTGTCACATCAGCATTAAAATCTGGTCCCTAGTGGTTATTTATAAACTTTAAGATGAGGAGCGAGATTATGCAACTCCTTCGCGGCTATTGTTTACCAAACTAACTCATGAAAATGAAATTCCCACCACCTACTCCTCTATCTACCTTACTTGTCTACCTTTATCTACCAGCCTCTTACAACTGGCGAGTGTTCTCCTCTTCCATCCACTTTGATATATAGTCCTTCCCCCCTCCTCCCCCATCACCAATTCCCGTCCCGTCTCCACCTTCTCTTACTGCCTATTATAGCTTTTGGCTCGCGAAATAATTAAACACATTTTAAAAATGCTATTCTAACGCAAAATTCGTATATTACGATAAAATATTCAGAGCTCCTCTGACCTTTTTTTTATTATAATTATTTTGTCAGCCTTGTGGGAGGCATGTCCAGACTAGATATGCCCCCCCCTAAATGTGTCGCCCCAGGGCATATGACCCCCACCCCCCCATGTGAGGGCCCTGCGTGGCATACGCCGTGGCCAGTATGCCAAATAAACCCTAGTACATGCCTCTCTCTCTCTCTCTCTCTCTCTCTCTCTCTCTCTCTCTCTCTCTCTCTCTCTCTCTCTCTCTCTCTCTCTCTCTCTCTCTCTCTCTCTCTCTCTCTCTCTCTCTCTCATTTCCCATCTATGTGCTATTTTATTTTGTTATAGTCTGTATATAGCAAAGAATGTTGTATGGTACAATGAGTATCACTTCTGAGGACAATAACAACAAATTGAATAAATTCTATGACACGTGGCAACAGCGCCCATGTTGCCACACCGAGGTCTCTCTGGGTCACAGATGACTGGTCAAATTGGCAACGTCGCACTCAGGGGAATTCCCGCTTCTGTCCCACCCTAAACGGACTCTTTGGAGCGTAGAGGCTATGTAGAAAGAGTCTCACACCTTCACACAACACAGCAGTCCCAAGTTCCCCCCCCAGAGAAATCTGTGAAAGAATCCAAGGACCGTTGTCAGCCACGGTGGGGCTGCGGGCTTTTTATCAAGTGAAACTCGAGGTAACAGTGGATTGGTTGATTGTCTGCCGTGACGAATTGTCCGTTTTATTTGCCTGTTGGCTGTTTCTTTGGCTCGTGGCGGTTTGAGCGATCAGCGCCACTGGTAACTTGAAAAGCCTCGTTAAGACGGGGCTAGTTTAGTAGACGCTAGTGCTATGGACATGTAAACTACCCCCTCGACTTGCCTAATGTTAACGGAGAGTTACTTAACTAGCCTCCTAACTATCCTAGAGTTAACACTTGCCGTTAGCTAAGTTAACTTGGAGCTGGTACTTGCGGTCTTAGACCCGGGTCAACGAGAGTTACAGTTGTGTCAAAAACAAATTTCTAGATTGTTGAGGTCAATTTGTGTGTTCCTTTTGGCAGGTATTTTTTGTTTGCGGTGTTCGGCTGTTGTTGTTGTTGTTACGTCATCAGCAGAGCTTGGGTGGTGATGTTGATGGGCTTTGGGTTTGGTGTGGGGAGGTCGTTTGAGTGAACAATCTCTCTCTCTCTCTCTCTCTCTCTCTCTCTCTCTCTCTCTCTCTCTCTCTCTCTCTCTCTCTCTCTCTCTCTCTCTCTCTCTCTCTCTCTCTCTCTCTCTCTCTCTCTCTCTCTCTCTCTCTCTCTCTCTCTCTCTCTCTCTCTCTCTCTCTCTCTCTCTCTCTCTCTCTCTCTCTCTCTCAAGAAAATGATATGAAGGAAAAGAACGAAAAGAAAAATGTGAAAAAGAAGAAATAAGAAACGAAGAATTTAAGAAGATCTAGAGCTCATTGAGGCCATCCGCCTTGAATTTTGGAAAGCGATCGTAAATGGATGAACCACAAACGTGAAACTGTGACGAAGTCTGAACGATTCGAAAACACCATCACAGGCGCGGAGGAAGAGGAAGAGGAGGAAGAGGAGGAGGACGAGAAGAAGGAGGACCAGGAACGAGAGAGGAGGACCAGGAGTAGGTGGAGGAGGAGGAGGAGGAGGAGAATGGGGGAGGCGAGGATAAACAGGAGCAGGTGGGGAAGGAGGAGGTGAGGCTAGATAGGAGAGGTTGGGCAGGAGGATATAGAGGAAGAGGACCAGGAGGAGGAGGAGGAGGGTAAGGAGGTGGTGGTGGAGGAGGAGGAGGAAGAGGAGGAGAAGGAGGAGGACGAGAAGGAGAAGGATCAGGAGTAAAAGGAGGACCAGGAGGAGGACCAGAAGTAAGAGGAGGAGGACGAGGAAGACCAGGACCAAGAGGAGGACCAGGAAGAGGAGGAGGAGGAGGACGAGGAGGACCAGGAGGAGGAGGACGAGGAGGACCAGGAATAACAGGAGAAAGAGCAGGAGAACCAAGAGTGAGAAGAGGAGGAGGACGAGAAGGAGAAGGATCAGGAGTAAAAGGAGGACCAGGAGGAGGAGGAGGACCAGAAGTAAGAGGAGGAGGAGGAGGAAGACCAGGACCAAGAGGAGGATCAGGAGGAGGAGGAGGAGGAGGACCACCAGGAATACGAGGAGGAGGACGAGGAGGACCAGGAGGAAGAGGACGAGGACGAGGACGAGGAGGACCAGGAATAAGAGGAGAAAGCAGGAGAACCAGGAGTGAGAAGAGGAGGAGAAGGTGGAGGAGGAGGAGGATGGAGGAGGTGTTTAGTCGGGAAGGAGTGGAAAAAGGAAAGTGACAGGATGGAAAAACAGCCTTCGGAGGTTGTGTGTGAGCACATGCGAGTCCGACGTTGAAAAGTGGATGAAAGGTGGACCAAAAGTGGACCAAAAGTGGACCAAAGGAATACCAAATTGGACTAATTAGACCGTAGCGTAGGTTCCTGCCTAACTAACGAGCAAAACATGAAGCGAAGAAAGACTTTGAAGGTTGAGGGATGAGGATTCAGGCGTTCATTAGGGTGGAATAGGGAGCAAAGGATAATGGAGGAGGGGAGGAGGAGGAAGAAAATGTGGAGGAGGAGAAGGGGTAGGAAAACAAGGAGGAGGATTAGGGAAGGAAGAGGAATGAGAATATGAGGAAGATGCGCCGGAAGAGAGGGAAAGGAGGAGGAGGAAGAGAAAGAGGAGGAAGAGATGGAGGAGGAGAAAGGGGAAGGAAGACGAAGAGGAGGATTAGGGGAAGGAGAAAAAGAATATGAGGAAGATACGGAGGGCGAGGAGGAAGATGTGGAGGAAGAGGAGGAGGAGGAGAAAGAGGAGGAGAACGGGAGGAAGACTATGGGAAGGAGGAAGAATAGTAAGAAGAATATGAGGAAGATGTGGAGGATGGAAAAGTTGAGGAAGAGGAGGAGAAATAGATGGAATTGTAGCTTGAAGGCGTTATCACATTAGGCTATTTTCCCTTCGGCTGTCGGAGCAAATTTACAGTCAGCAACTTTCGGTAAGGAATGTGACGTGCCGGAGGAAGATAAATTTTCCTCCAGCAGATCAAATAACTTTCTGTGTTTTACGGCCGAAAAAGTCCTGGAGGCGGGCGGTACCGCCGACTGTCGGAGGTCGGAGGAAAAAATAGCTCAGTGTGATAGTCCCTTTAGTGGCTACTGAGGCAAACGAGGAGGGAGAGGGAGAGAGGTGGGAGGGAGGAGACAGATCTAGGATGAGAACGGAATTTGTGTGTACGTGACATGGCGAGGAGGAGGATGGAGGAGGAGGAGGAAGAGGAGGAAGAAGAATAAGAGAGGAGGAGTAGTAGAAGGAAGAGTAGGAATCAAATAATGAAGAAGAAGAGAGGAGGAGGGGGAAGGGAAGGAAAATAATGAAGAAGAGGTGAGGAGGAGGAGGAGGAAGAAGAATAAGAGAGGAGGAGTAAAAGGAAGAGTAGGAATCAAATAATGAAGAAGAAGAGAGGAGGAGGGGGAAGGGAAGAAAAATAATGAAAAAGAGGGGAAGAGGAAGAGGAGGAGGGGGAAGGGAAGGAAAATAATGAAGAAGAGGGGAGGAGGAAGAGGAGGAGGAGGAGGGGGAAGGGAAGTAGGAGGAGAAGTAAAGATGATAAAAGGTTGGGATGAAGAGGAAAGGAGAGATGGGAAAGACGAAGAGGAGGAGGAAGAGGAGGAGGAAGAGGGAGACTGGATCGAGGTTAAGAGGTTGAGTGGGAAAGGTAGGGGAGAGGAGGAGGAGGAAGTGGAAGAGGAGTTGGGGCTAAGGGAGTGAAATGGAGAGGAAGAGGAGGAAGAGACAGGAATGGGGAGAAGGAAGGGGAGGAGGAATAGGATGAAGAGAATGAAATGAAGGCAAGGAGGAGGAAGAGACAGGAATAGGGAGAAGGAAGAGGAGGAGGAATAGGATGAAGAGAATGAAATGAAGGCAAGGAGGAGGAAGAGGAAGAGGAGGAGGAGGAGGAACAGGTGGAAGAGCCACAGGCTCGGGAACGTAGAAGAACCAACTCGTGTTAGCAAGATGGAAAGGAGAAAGTCCACCCTTCCATCCCACTTCCTCTCCTGCTTGCCTCCTTCCCTCCCTCCCTCCCTCCCTCCCTCCCTCCATGCAGAAAGTGGACCCGTAATCTGTAACCGCGGACTCCCCGCCTCCTGCTGGGGGCCACACCGAAGAAGGACGTAATGATGATGACGATGACAGGGAAGTCCTCGAAGAAGAAGAAGAAGAAGAAGAAGAAGAAGAACGAGGACTCACGGTGGAAGTATCACTCGAATCTCAGCGCCGAGGGGCAGGTCAGGAGTTGTGATGAATTGTGGTGTGCTGAGTCTTTATGCTGACGGCGTGAGCACAGTCTACCTGGTGGACACCACCAAAATAAATATGATTTATTTATTCTCCCGCTCTGAGATGGCGAGGACGTTGTCTCCTCATGAAGGATTTTTTTTTTTCTCTTTTAGCAGAGAATTGAATGTAGCATGATACTCTCATTACGAACTTGCTAGCTACCAGGCAGGACTCGAACCGCCCCCATCACTGATCTCCGCCACAAGTAACAACACTATCTCTCAGTGTGGTGTTTGCTCCTGTAGCCAGGTATATTCTCTGTTGGTATTGTGCTGGCTGGTGACCTAACCGCGGTTGCGTGCTATAAGTGTGGTTCTTGTTTGTCATGAGTTTCTCTGTCGGGTTGATGTCTTGATGTGTTTGGTGGGAATGGGAGCTTCTTCAAAAGGAACCAGGAGACTTAACGGTGGAGTTCCTCAAGGAGCGTTAGTGGTACCACTCTCCCGACTTTCTAACCCGTAACTTTGAGCAAAAACCAGAATTCCCTCATATGCAGATGACAACAATTATGGTTTATCACTGCAACTGCAAAAACGCATCACCCCCCCAAAAAAAAAAGAAAAAAGGTAACCTCACTTAGCCAGAAATGTGGTTTTTGTTCTTCTTATGCTTCTAGCCTTGATGTTATTTGCGGTAATTTACCAACTCTTTTATCTTTGTAGAGGGAGAACTATGGTTTTTGTTTATGTTATTGACTGTAGTTGACCAGCGCTTCTGTCCACACGGAGCCTGAACTATGGTTGACCCAGGACAGGGTAGCCTTCCCCAGAAATTTGCAGTGACGTTGCGTACCCCAGACCACGGGTACCCCAGACCACGTTACCCCAGACCATTTGCGTACCCCAGACCACGGGTTCTCAAAGTGAAGTCCATGGCACTTTGACAAGGGGTTCACGAGTGTCATCTGGCAACATTGGTGGAATGTCAGCCACTGGCAGCGTGCATACATCCAGCGGCTGTCAGGAATGTGTGCGTCATGAGTCGTTGAATAAATAAGACTGGCATTTCTATTATCGTAGTGTATAAATCATTTCTGCCTTTTTCATCTAGGAGGTGCTAAGATGGGAGGGAGGGTGGAGGGGTGTGGAGTGTTTTCGGGGATGAAATGGGTGGGAATGTTTTTGTGCCTTGTCCTTTTTGGCTACCCCCCTGGTAAGGGGGAAAAAGCCTTGGTATATGTATGTATGTATAAATTATTTCTGTAATTATATGGTTATTGTTGTTATTTTGTGATTGTGTATGCTCCCCTTTTGCGTTAACCAACTATTTAAAGGGGGTCCTCGGTTTATTTTGAAACTTAGTGATTAATCCTAAGTTGTCTTATTTTTACGGCCTACCAAAATTACATAAAACTGATATCCCCCTCAGACCTATTATTTCCAACCGGGGATCCTGTACCAGCAAGCTTTCCAAATGGCTCGCAAAACTTTTATCCACGTTTGTTGGTATTTTCTTTTATTCCCACTTAAAACACTCAGAGGATTTCATCACAAAATTAAAACTAGTGAATATTTCTAGTAATGAAATGCTTAGTCTGGATGTGATTTCTCTTTTTACACATGTTTGTGTTGATGACGTCCTGTCCTTCCCAGAAATCAAGCTACAACCATTTCAGGACAAATTCCCACTCCCCGTTACAAAAATCATTGCTCTTATTCGCCTATGTGTTACCTCAAATGTTTTTTTCCTTTCCGAATTCTTTATTTAGATAAAATTTTGGTTGTAGTATGGGTTCAAATCTCTCTCCTGTACTGGCAAATCTGTATATGGAATTCTTTGAGTCTGTTCTTCTCCCAACCATTAAACCCCCCAGACATGGTCTAGTTTACATACATGGATGACATTTTTACTCTTTGGGAAGAAAATTGGGGTTTGTTTGATCATTTATTTATTAATTTAAATTCTTTAGACCCCAACATTAATTTTCAAGTTGAATGGGAAGAAAAAGGTAAGCTACCCTTTTTTGATATTCTTATTGTTCATGACGGGGATAAGGTTACCTTTACCGTCTATAGAAAAGAGGCCCATTCCGGTAGTTATCTCCATATTGTATAGACACGGTAAAGGAAACATGGACTGGAGGTGAAGCTGTTATTCCTGACGTTTCGTCTAACGACTTTCTCAAAGGAATAAAAGCTTCACCTCCAGTCCATGTTTCCTTTACCGTGTCTATACAACTTGTTCACATGAATTTTTATCTCCATATCTTTAGCAGTCACCCAGGCAAAGTAAAAAGTAGCGTCGCCTCAGGCTTATTTCCTTAAGCTCTAAGGATTTGCAGCCTCCAGTTTCTTTATGGAGAATTAAATATAATCAAATCTCAACTTATCAAGTTAGCTTATCCGGATTGATTCTGGGTCAAAGCCCTCAGCCGAGCGAGATCCAATTTTTTCAGCAGCACCCCCCATTTCTTCTAAACTTTCATTGGATAAGAGCTCCTTAGTCGTTCCCTTTTCTGAATCATGCATTCCTTCGACCAAGTTTCTTCCCCAGGACAAATTAAATTTAATTCATCATTACTCCAACACCATTAATAAAAAAGTGGTAAATGTCCACCAAAGGTTGAGAGAACAGTGAAGATGTTTATTCGATACTATGTAAAGGCTGTGACCTAGTTTATATTGGACAGACTGGGAGGGATTTGGACAATAGGATGATTGAATACAAACGGTCCATCAAGTATGGACAAGAAAGCTCAGCAGTGTTCCAACATGTTAAACAATTTAACCATTTAGATTGGGACAAAGCTGAGCTCATTTATAAGTCTAGATGTGAGTTCAGGAGAAAAATGGTTGAATCAACTATCATTGAATATCAACCCAATATGAACATTTCGAAGGGGCAATGGTCCCCGGACATAATTTCAGGACTTTTCATCACTAGCTTAGTCAAAAGACATTTGCCTCCTGACCCCACATACTGAGTGAGCCGAGGGTAGGGACCTCTC
>NC_134779.1:52986122-52993622 GCF_046742065.1 Oratosquilla oratoria | reverse complement strand
CGAAGTTTAACCTAGCTAGTAGACGGCTTCTGGGCTTAGGAAAAACATGATCCTGACGGGGTTAACCCTCGGATTAAGCCGTACTACTCGTATTTTGGTCCTTTGCTACTTACAGTGAACATAGATCTTCCGATTTACAACAACAATAACAACATGAATAACAACGACAATGAACTACCCGATTGCTGTTATTAGGTACACGGAATACAAGAGATTATCGTGAGTAATATAAAGGACATTCAATAAAGGGGAAGCCTTTTAATCCTTAAAAGACTCATACACACCATCACAGTGAATTACTTGTTATTTTTTTTTCATTTATTATTCATAATTTCTTTATGCTTAAATTTACATGAACACTATGTAATAATGCCTAGTTGGATGGATTTTAGCCCTTCTCTCATTTTGGGTCACATATCACCATACTTTCACCATATCCATATCGTGACAATATGCACCATATATTGACCATATCTACATCATACCAACATGCACCATATATGCATGATATCTATATCATACCAACGTGCACCACAGCCTCATCATATCTTCACCATATTCATATAACAACGTACATTATATCCTCACCATAAATTCACCATTACCGTGTCATATCATCGTGCACCATAAATTCAAAATATAGTATCATACTATTGTGCACCATAGCCTCACCATATACATATCATACAGAGTTACATCAAAACCTAAACATAGCATCACCATACCCATATGATACCAATGTGGATATCACCATATTTTCATAACCATGCCATACAAATGTGCACCAAAGTCTTACTACATACATATCATAAAACGTTCCACCAAAACTTTACCATATCTTCACCATATTCATATCATACCAATGTGCACCATACCATCTATGTTTTCATTGTATCCATATAAGAGTGCACCATAGACTGACCATATCGGTACCATATGCATATAACAATTTGCACCATAGACTGACCATGCAAATGTACACCTCACCATCAACATAATAACTTGCACCATACAAGTATTCACAATACATCATATAATAGTTATCGCCTTGTCATATCCATATCAAGCTTTACCATACCCTCACTATACCAGTTGACACCATAGCTTCACCATACAAGTGCACAATACATCTCAGTTGAAAGTCTCCATTTGTCTCTGTCCTGTTATACTGCACCATATCTTCACCATACCTGTTTGCAACTTACCCTCACCATACCACACTACACCATAGCCTCGCCATACAAGTCTGCACTATACCCTCAACATGATCCTATGCACTATATCTTAACCGCGTCAGTCTAACCCATCTCACCATACCAGCCTGAACTATATTTTAACTAGACACGCTAATACCATATATTCACCATATCAATGAATGTGATGTTGTCACCATACCAGTCTGCTCTATATCCTCACTGTACGAGACCACACCGCACCATACCATTCTACACTATATCTGCACAGTACCAGCCTGCACCGTATCCTCACCATACTTTCCTCCACCATATCTATACTAACCTTCACCATACCTACATTATACCAATCTGCACAATGTCCTCACCATACTAGTCTACACCATAACCTTACTGGACCGGCCTACATCATACCTACGTTATGCTTTCACCATACCAGTGTACACCATACCCACCCCATACCAGTCTACCCCATAGTCTCACCATACATATATGCAAAAATAGCCTCACCATACCAACCTACACCATATCACTTTACCCCAAAGTAGAATAGATAGACAAACGAATAATTACAAAGGAAACAAGTAAATGAAAAATGAAGAGTACATTGCAGAGTTTTGGATTTAAATAGAAAAAAAAATCAGATGAGAGTTAACATTCGTAGTCGGAAGTCTCCGTCACCTTTGCCCTCTGTACTAGGAGAGCTAAGGTCAGGTTCCGACACCGGTAACTAACGCTCCACAGGAAGAAAAAATTGGGAATCGAACACGAGAAGAAAGAAGAGAAAGAAGCGGAGAAAAAGGGCAAGGAATGAATGGAAAATGGAAGGCAAAAGGGACGGGGAAAAAAAAAAAAGGAAAGTGGAACATCAAAGTGCTTGTGGTGCGTTTGGACTAACTCGATGAAAGGACGCATTGTTACTACCATTTTATATGTATATATATATATATATATATATATATATATATATATATATATATATACACACACACACACACTCACGTCTGTGTTTGTGAGCGCGCGTGCGTGTGTACGTGATGTTAATTATAAAGAATTAATAAATGATGTTAATTATAAGTGAATGAGATAAATTTATAGTAATATGATTATGATACTATGATATAATAGTAATTATAATAGTAACGTTTGGTAAAAGTAATAATAAAATAATAATGATAGTGATGATGAAAATGATAATAATGATATTATATCCATAATAATGTTAACATCGATAATTCACTGGTCAACAAAAAAAGTAACCTCATTCTGATTCTAGGGTAATTGTATGTGCTGAACTTAATAATGACATTTGTATATATGTATGAGGCTTAGTTTTCCTGAACCAGCATATCTATATATTTGGCACATAATGTTATTCATACACTAATTTAGATGTTCATTGGTTCCATTTATGCATTTTTTCTTCATAATTTGTGTTTTTTCAGATTACTGGTTCATGATATTGCTTATCTACAACTGCCTAATTATCAGTAAATGTGAACTTAACAAAACATGGAACGCCGCAAATGCATATGTAATGGTGACATATAATATTCCTTGGTTTGCTGTAAATACATATTTGTAATATTGTTTATTTATTATTTTATGTTTAATGTACTATCATGAGAATCAAGTGTTCATGTTAAGCGTGTATGTTTTTCCCGCCAAGTCTGAGCGTGTTTTGTCCATCCCGTGCACATGAACAATCTTGATCTTTTGTGTTACATATGGTCCGCCTTCACTCCTGGCAGCTTCAAGAAACCATTCACAAAAGCTGTTCGAACGAAGTACAAAAGTTACTTCAAATGTCCTTTGGGTGACCAAGACAAGGAATTGGGACCTCATATATCTTGTATATCATGCGTTAACCACATGAGGGGGTGGAAGTGTGGTAAGCGAAGCTCAGGAATGTCGTTTGTTCTAACAGTTATATGTCGTGAACTTAAAGACTATAGCAGTGACTGCTACTTCTGTCTCATAGACATCAAGGGAATATCCATCATGGTGCAGTACAAAATTCAGAAACGCTTTTAGAATTTCATATTTTGTCAATGAAGGACTTAAACACATGTTTTCAGGTACAATTTATCATGACCTTATCTCTGACGTTTTTGATATCTTTATTTTGCGTGAGACAATCTATGTCATCATGTTTACTTTTATATCTGATTTTTTAAGACAGTAAATCTAATAGTAGAAAAAAAAACATCAAAATCATACTCAACAATATGCAATGAATCATGTAAGCATAGTCACATGCTGTCTGCTTTGGGTTGAATATCTGTTACACGACACAAATGACAGAATATTGAATATTTATACTTATTGGTTTTTTCATAAAGCCTGGTCTGATATAGCAAAACAAACATCATATCTAAATTCAGCAATATTAAATTAGTTGCGTGAACATACGAGAATCATTTTGTCTGTTGACCAGCGTAATGATCGTTCATGATAATGGAATAGTCATAGAAACTTAAACTGCAATCCTAGAAGATATCAGCTGATTGTAATGTCGCTCCCTTTTCTACCTATATACCAAGGAATTTTCCTCCTTATAAGGGGGGTAGGCAAGTCAAAAAGACACGCACCCACTCCCGTCCAATCCACTCCCACCCATTCCACTCCCGTCCAATCCACTCCCCCCCATTCCACTCCCGTCCACCCTTGTCTTCCACTCATCTTGGCTCCTCGCGGACACCTTTTGACTCCTTTTAATATAAAAAAGATAATAATAATATACAGGGACATAGGAACCTGGTGCAACATACTGCACAGAAGTATCTTTTTGTACATATATTCTTTTACTATGTAAAACGGGTCACAGTCCACTTAGGAAGGAACACAGGCGTTAAAGTTTATTACAAAGTTTCATCAACAGCAAAGACATAGGAAACTTAGGCATTTTCTCATAAAATTTCTTCGTAATTACATAAATAAATGATAAATAAGAACGTAAATAATTACATTATTGCTTATTATTTGTGACAAACAGAGTAAAAGGATAAGATGTTTTGGTGAAAAAAATGATAATGTGAACGTTTATTGGCTGCTAACATGAAGACATCCAAACGTTTTCATTTACATAAAAGACGTTTAGAGGAGTTTCCAGAGAATGTGTTAATCTGCAATATCACAATACATTACACCGAGTCTAATTGCTCGTACACCTAACAAGCATATGCGCCTTTTTCATCGTGACAAACCCTAGTACGCCTAGTATAAATCTAGTTATTAGTTTCTAGATCAGCACTGATGTATACAGACAGCATTTTCAAAACCTACAACAGAATACAACACTATATCTCCGGTCATACATCAAGTCTGTCTTACACACGCCTAGATGGTGACTAGATTCCTTGGGTGTTCTAGGATAGTCCATCTAGATCCTTAACGCCAATCCCAAAACTGCTTAAAGCCCTCTTTTGCACCAGCGTTGCGTTTTCTACGATTGTCTAGACCAAGTGCCCGAATCCCATTTTCTATGACCCAGTAACACGTTTTCTACGGGTCTCTAAAATGAGAGTTTAACTATTATTATCACAAACAGATAAAGATGTTGATGAACTCAGTCCATATATATATTTTTTGGGCCTATACATATTATTTTAATGTACATTTATCTCTACGTTTACATAATTACCTAAATAAATAATTATTTATACATATATTTACACATCTTGATAGTTATATTGTTCACCAATATGTATATATAGCAATATATATATATACATATCTATTCATATATTTACCAGATGTTTTAAGAAGCGTAATGCGTTAATGGCGGATTTTTTTATGAATTCTTTATGTCATCTCGGTAGACGCACTCTGCATATATATATTATTCTGGCCAAAAATAGCTGATTATTATTATTGTTATTATATATATATATATATTATACTTTTATAATTATGGGGCATATAAGGTTGAAGCTGTCGTGAGGATCCTTCAATTTTTTTTTTTTGGGGGGGGATTTTTTTCGTTTTTGAATCATCATCAGATTTTTTCAAATAGGGAACAGCTTCAAATCCAAATTTTTTATTATTATTATTGTTATTTTTTTCTTTTCTTTTTTTTTTCTTTTGGGAATTTTTTCGTTCGTTTTTTGAGTGTCCTCCTCCGGACTTAAAAAAACTAAATTTCAAAATTTGTCTTTTTCTTTTAGAAATGGCGATGACTATTGTAAATCTACGATAACTTGGAGTCTGCAACTGTGTACACAGATAAACCCCTGCCTAAAGCCTCTGTTATCACCAGCAGAGATAAGCTGACTAATAACCTGGAGTTCTTCAGCTGTACAAACTACTGAGGGCGTTATCACACTGGGCTATTTTTCCTTCGACATTTGGTGAAGCAACTTTGCTGAAGGAAAATGATTTTCCTCCAGGATACAAAACAAAATAGTTTGTCGAAGTGATTTGACGGCGGAAAAAGTGTTGGAGGTTGTCGGTAACGCCGATAAATTGGAGGTTGGAGGGAAAATAGCCCAGTCTGATAAGCCCTTTATGGGGGCATTCCTACGGTCGCAGTCCTGAACGAAATCCCCGGGGGTAAGCTAATTTAGTTCTAATGCTTCGAGGGATTAAGGTCGAAAATCGTCAAACTATTGGCAATGAATGAATGAATGAATAAATAAATAAATAAATGAATGAATATATAAGTAAATGAAAATAATAATGAAAATGAAATAAAAGATGAAAATTAAATAAATAGATAATGATAATCAGTCATAAAAATAGTTAAATGATAATACATAGAAATACAAATAGATACCGTAATTAAACAAGTAAATAAATGAGATAGAATTTTTTTTAAACAAAATTTGCCTTTTTTTGGGTATACAAACGAATCTAGGCTCTACGCCCAGAGGAAATTAAGTCGATAATGACATAGCCGAGAAAAATAAAATATTCATAATTAATTAGGCCTTATGAACAGAAGGATATAGTACTCTTCACACTAGTGCTCTGAACCGCTCGGAAACCGGGGCTGTACCGCAAAGTCAAGGAAAGTTTCGCGGTTGGGTGTGACCGCCTCTATTGACTTCCATTGTAAGTGAACCGCCGACAGACCCGTTCAGGAATGCGACTGTAGCAAGTCGAAGGGGGGTGGGGACCAGAAAATTTCCGAGTATCTGTCACCGTTGTCATGGATCACGTGCTGGACTCTTGATCGACAGATATTATCCTCCCGGATGAGAGCTCTATAGCTCGTATATGGCCCGGTTTATGGGTAATACTGTGACCTTACACACACACACACACACACACACACACACACACACACACACACACACACACACACACACACACACACACACACACACACACATACACACACATATACACATCCCAACTTCTTTGCTCAAGGGGAGCGGGTAACGACTTGTAGTGTAGTGATGTTTTTTCAAGCCCGATAAGGGGACCGAACTCCCGACTGCTGAGTTAACAGTCCAAGGTGGTACCATTATACCAGCAAGATGCTTGTGTGTGTGCACACTCGTGTATGTATGTGTGTGTGTGTGTGTGTGTTTATAGAGACTGCAGGGTTGGTGGTCAGGTAGCCTTGATGGGAAGGCTCTGACCGTGGTCCTGAAGATGACGGGTTTACTTGCAGAAAGAGGCTGTCTTTGAAAAAAAAAAAAGATCGCGTGAGTTAAGCATCACAACAAAGAAGCGTTTCCTCGTTATCTAGAATCTTAACCTTTTCACTATTTTCGACATCTTGTACATTTGTTCTGACTGTCGCCAGGCGATTTTAATCGACCGAGGCGTCGGGGAGGGGATTCCATCCCCTTTAGCTACAAAGCGAAAGGGTTGAAGGAGAAGAAGAAGAAGAAGAAGAAGAAGAGGAAGAAGAAGAAGAAGAAGAAGATCATTACGAGTTCGAGACCTTCTTCCTTCACGATGTGAAAATCGTGGGTCTATTTTTCTTATTTTTTTATCACAAATTTTCTTTTCCTTTTTTTTCAATTCCCGTGGAGTTTGTCTATCTTGGTTCGTCTTTTATCACAATGGGTTGATATCTAGGAAAGAGCACCATGATTCACTTAGAAAGCAAGAAAAAAAGAATAAAAATTCAAGAAATTATTTTTGTTTTGTTTTGATTATCGGTGATTTCGATGAAGTTGGTTGCGAGAAAGCACTACCGTTTTTTATTTTTGATTTCCGTTGATACCAGAGACGTAGTATTATTCAAATCACTTTAGCCCTCCTTTCTTATTAGAGGAACACAATTCTGTAAACATATTTCAATACTATATACGTTTTATGAACATTTTTTTCATTAAAAAAAAAGGAAAATCGT
>NC_134779.1:52966122-52981122 GCF_046742065.1 Oratosquilla oratoria | reverse complement strand
ATATATATATATATATATACTGTATGTATAAATATATGTATATATGCATATATATGTATATATACATACATATGTATATATATATATATATATATATATATATATGTATATATACATATATATATATGTATATATATATATATATATGTATATATACATATATAATATATATATATATATATATATATATATATATATATACTGTATGTATAAATATATGTATATATATATATATATATACTGTATGTATAAACATATGTATATATATATATATACATATATATGTGTATATATACATGTACATATATATTACATATACATATATATAATATATATATATATTATATATATATATAATGTATATATATACACATGCACACACACACATATATATATATACATACATACATACATGTGCATATATATATATCATATATATATATAATATATATATATATATACATAATTTTTTTTTTTTTGCCATTATGACATTTGGAAATAAACTCTCCTACCAGGATTCGAGCCCTCGCCTGAGCGGATTGCTTTTTATAAAACGAAGGCCGAAGGCGTGCCATCGTGCCACCACGACCCTACAAGTCGTTCCGTTTTGTAGGGTCGTGGTGGCACGATAGTACGGCCTTCGTCATTTAAAAAGCAAGCGACTCAGGCGACTGTTCGAATCCCAATAGGAAAGTTTATTTTCATATATGTGTATATATATATATATATATATATATATATATATATATATATATATATATATATATAAGGTGTGTGTGTTAGTGTGTGTGTTTTGTAGGTGGGTACATGTTCTTGAATGCAGATTAAATCAAGATTGATGGCGACTTCAACGTTACAGATCTCTTTGATGTTTTCCTTTGTTATATTTTGTTTAGCTTTTTTTTTTGTAGAAAGTCCGCTGACTGTTTCACCGCATGATAACATCTTGCTGTGTAAGAGCCTGGCACGCATACTCCGATCTTCATGGAGCTTATTTAGGGGCTGAGTTGGAATGGAATTGAGGTGAGAGTGGGAGGGGAAATGAAGATTTGGTGGAAGTGATTAAATAACGGAAATGTTTTGGGTGAGAGGTACACTGAAATGAGAATATTTAGTTTGAAGGAAAGTAGGAAAGGATGTGGATTTTAGTGGTAGAATAATTAATCATATGTAGCTGTTTGTACCTGTTGACGTAGTTTTATTTGTGGTGTGTGTGTGCGCGCGTGCGCGCGTGTAGCATGAGGAAGAGAGTCTGTTTCACAATAGAATTATGGAAAATTAACTAATAATATTATGGTGTTAACTGTAAACTAGGATAGTAGAAGACTCCAATTTATAGAATAAATTTTAATCTATTCAGAATTTGCTCCCAAACTTAAATATTCAAGCTGATGATCTTCAAGCAGCCCGTCATTGGTTACAGTATTGCTGTTTGGGCTAGAAGAGTGTCCCTATCTGTGTTTACCCCTATTGCCTATTTAAACTCTTTTACTATCCTTTATCCTATCCTTTATCTGAAGAAGTTTCATAAGGATCGAAATACGCGTATCAGGCTTTAGCATTGCAAAATGTGATCGTGCAGTGAATCAGTTGAAAGACTTGGTAAAGGAGCCAAACAACAATAGTAAAAAAAAAAACATCGAACAAGATTATATAACATTGGATTCTGTATCAATTCAAGTTCAACATATATGTATGTACGTATGTATACATACAGACTAGGGCAATATTTTTATACTAACATCGATTTGATGATGACGTCAAGATCACAAGACTCTTTCTCGGTCTTAAGCTTAAAAGACGAGGAGACGGACAGGCATACAGAAAGCATTCCAAAGAATGAAAAATAAAGAACAATAAGTAAAAAAGGAGGAAGAAAACAGTAAAATAGAACGAAGCCAGAATGGAAAAGGGAAATTAGTAACAGTAATCAGTAACCAGCACCCGCGGCCCCATATACGCCGGCAACGGTCCCCAGCCTCCACCCGGAAACCTCCCTGGAAAGAAACGTTGAACTGTTGTCTGTGACCAGTCGTCGGTTGTCGGTTTTCTTTATATGAAAAGGCGAAAGATTTGTCTCAGTCCGGGGATCGAATGCCAGCCAGTCGTGGCCCCACCTCCAAATAAATGTGATAATTTCCTCTGACGCCTAATATGCAGGTCTTGGGTCTCACTGATACATATTATGTGCATATGCATATATGTATATACATATATATGTGTGTGTGTTTGTTTATGGATATATATATATATATATATATATATATATATATATATATATATATATACATATACCCATACACACACGCACACACACACACACACACACACACACACACACACACACACACACACAAACACACACACACACACACAAATATACACTTACACGCGAGCCTGTGCTTAAGCAGACATACTATATTTATTATTTCTAAACCGAGTTTTTATCAAATTATTTCGAATATTTTAGACATTTCATTAATGTGCGTCACTATTCCTCATCCTCATCCCAAAGAATGGAACAAAAACTGTCAATTTCAACTTGAATTGTTCCTCCTTTCTTCTGCCCACTTTCGTATCACCTCGAAGTATTTGCCTTTACAGTGCGAAGTTGTACTCAAGGATAGAAGCGCTGGTCATTGGAGGCGAAGTACGTTGGTTAGTCTCAGTATCCGTCGTTTTAACGCTGATGTGACACATGCTTATGTAAAGAAACCATAATTGGCATACGTATGCATACATTTACTGAAAAAAAAACATACGTATGCATGTATATACATGCCAATTATGAGAGATGTGGCTCTCCCGCCACACATTGGCGACTGAATGAGTACGTACTCGTATGAGTAGAATCGACTTGGGCTACAATCTTTTATTCTTCGAGTCTTCAAATACCAAATTACCTTCGCTTCATAACATGGGAATCTGAATGACGAACTAAGAAGAAATTAATCCTATACGTAGGCGAAGTCGTCTCTCAGGTTTTCAAATTCGCAAGATTTGACGAAAATATTTGACTTGGGCAAAAAAGTGTGGATAAAGTGTGTGTACCTGTGCTATGCTTTGTTTATTCATTGTTTATCGCGGCTAGACAGGCACGTGTTAATAAGGGTTGGTTCTTCCCATATTATAATTTTCTGATAATGACTCTTTAGGTGGTGGTAAAGGAAGGGGGGGGGCACAGAATCAAAGGAAATGCATTGTCATTGAGGGGGATACGCCCCCTCTCCCCCGTCCCTCTCCCTCTCCCCCCTCTCCCCCTCCCCTCTTTTTGATCTATTTTCTATGTTGATAACTGTGTTGGGTGTCGCAGACGTAAGACATAAGTCAGGAGGGTAAGTCAAGATAGAAACGCTGGTTAACGTCATGTCGCTGCGTAGGGGTGGGAGAGAGGTCAGGGGGGTCTGTGGTACCCTCTCTTTCTCTCGGATGAAAGAAATCGCCCGACGGCAGCCAAAACAATTGCAAACAAGTTGTTAGTAGCCGTTGTGGTGGCTGAGCGAGACGAGTTTGAGCAGTTTCCCTGTGAAGCGGGTTTCTCGCTGCTGATTAGAATCTTCCTGGAAAAAAGAGGACTTCCAGGGTAAGGTCTGGAAATACTGTGGCAGACTTTGTTGCATCTTCGAAAGATTCTTTTAGACTAACTTTTGTCCTCTTTGTAATAGACCTTGTTACCTAGCAACACATCATTTGCTTTGCAATTTTTTTTATTTTTTTTTTTGCCGGAAATATCATGCCTTACCAATGAACAACGACGTGACGTCAGTTTGATGACGTCAGATCGATGACGTCAGAGTAATCAAAAGCCCTCTGTACGGGAACTTGAAGGAGGCAGTTCTCGGTCATCCTTGCCTGTTGTCCTTGTCAGGACAGCGGGATTCGAACCTAATATCACCAAAACATCGATAGAATCGTTATGTCGGTGTCGATCGTCGGACGACCAGTAGCTTGTTGTTATTGTCACTTGCAGTTTAATTTGATAAATCATTACTGTGTTTTTTGACGTTTTAGTCATTGTTATTTGAGTCATATGTATTAACTGTTTTTAAGTTTAGTAGAATTAGTCAGGCAAATGTTATGTTATTGTACGTTTTAGTAATTGTCATTGGCGTTCATTTATTTGTTTACTTCTAAGTTCGACAGAACAAACAAGGAAAAGGCTGATAAGGTTAGCTTCGGTGAATCTCCTCTAAAAAAAAAAAAAAAAAAAAAAAAAAAAAGAGAGAAAAAAAAAATAATGAATATGTATATATATATTTATAAATATATATATATATATATATATATATATATATATATATATATCCTCAAAACGGTAACCCCATTATGTCCCTGGTCTGGCCCCTCCCTCTCCACCCTCTGAACAAAATCGCCTGGCGACAGTCAAATTAGAACCTTAGTAAGTGGTCAAGTTGATGTAAATATATCTTTCAAAAAAAAAAAAAAAAAAAAAAATATGTATACATATATAAATATATAAATATATATATATATATATATATATATATATATCCTCAAAACGGTAACCCCATTATGTCCCTGGTCTGGCCCCTCCCTCTCCACCCTCTGAACAAAATCGCCTGGCGACAGTCAAATTAGAACCTTAGTAAGTGGTAAAGTTGATGTAAATATATCTTTCCTCGTTGATATATATGTATTTTGTGTACAGTGGTTTTCTTAAAATAAGTTATTTTGATGAAAAAAAGATATTAATAGTGTTGGGTATATATATAAAATATATATATATATATATATATATATATATATATATATATATATATATACATATACATATATATATTCATATACATATATATATACATATATATGAATATATATACATATTATATATATATATATATATATATATATATATATATATTTATATATATATATATGCTAATAAGAACACGGGTACGTGTGTTCACTTATGCAAAGTAGAACACTTGGAAAAAGAAACTAACGAAGCAGAGCGCTTTCGTATAATTAGTTTCTTTTTCCAAGTGGTCTACTTTGCATATATATATATATATATATATATATACACATATACACCTATCACTCTCTCATATATATATATATATATATATGCATATATATACATATACATAACTATATATATATATATGTATGTATGTATGTATGTATGTATGTATGTTGTTACACCGCACCGAGAGTCGCTTCGTTGCGACCGAAACAGTCACCTTTGCCCTATGTATTGGGATTGCAACTGGGGTTCGAACCCGGGCCGAAATAGTTACACGACGTGAATTAAACCCAGACTGTTACTGTGAATAAATAAAAAAAGCAAATAACTAATAACTATATTAATCGAATAAAGAAAAAAGGAAACAAAATAAAGCTAAAATAGGTACACACAGTGATTCCTACAACTTGTTCACAACATTTCGATGCATGGGGTTGTACAGTACACAGCGTTGTAAGACAAAACTATATAGAAGCCACAAGGTCATTCATTTTCGCGCCAAGATGCTCAAGAACTGCAGCAAGTGGTCAACCACGAGACATAACACGGCAAGCAAGCGTTTTCTTTAAGCGATCAAAGAAGCTCATAGCGACAAAATAAAATATATATGCACGTGTGTATATATATATATATATATATATATATATATATATATATATATATATATATATATGTGTGCTAATAAGAACACGGGTACGTGTGTTCACTTATGCAAAGTAGACCACTTTGGAAAAAAGAAACTAACGAAGCAGAGCGCTTTCGTATATGACATCTTCAGTGCACTGAAGATGTAATATACGAAAGCGCTCTGCTTCGTTAGTTTCTTTTTTCAAGTGGTCTACTTTGCATACATATATATATATATACATATATATATATATATATATGTATATATATATATATATGTATATAATAAATTTATATCAAAAACTTTTTTTGGGGGGAGAGAGGGGACTTTATATGCCCTCTGTTGCGTCCTCTATCACTGATTGGCTGACCAGAGCATTTAAGAATAGAAATACGATGACGTCATTCGATCATGCTTTGCTCAGCCAATCAGGCGCGGGGTAGGTGGGAAGGGGGAGGGGCATCTTTACCATGGAAAAAAAAAAAAAAAAAAAAAAAACGAGGCGAGGGATGCCCCAAGACTACTTACTTCACTAAAACGGTCATTCAACACAGAAACCACTTACTTCAGTGGCCCATGTTAGTGGTCATCACTAAGTCCACACATACAACGCAATGAGGGGCTTAAAGTGGCGCCATAGTAGGCATTTTTTGTTAGCATGTTACTTGTTTCTTGGCTACTTCGTTTGAGTAGAAATAACTTCGTTTGTGATTTTTTTTCATTTTTCAAATGATAATCTGAATGAAGAACCAAGAGAAGTCAGACATGTTATACATGTTGGTGAAATGTCCCTATAATAGTCTAGAACAGGGGTTCTCATTAGGGGTGAAATTCACCCCCAGGGGAGAATTTTGGGATTTCTGGGGGTGATTTGTGACCCCAGTCAGCTTACGGGGTGAGGAAAGCAATTATAGGTTTTGGCCTATCTGGCCTGTCACCTGGGCTGGATTTATACTAATTTGGGAAAAATATATACTAATTTGGACAAAATAAAAAGTTTTTTTTTTAGTAATATTTGCATATTATTTAGAATGCACCTTTTGAAACAGACAATCTTGGAAAGGAGGGGGGGAATGACATTCTGGCAAATGGTGAAAGGGGTGAATGGGCCAAGTAAGGCTGAGAACCCCTGCTCTAGAACATTAACACCGAAGTCGTTCCTACTCGAGCGAAATAGCAAAAACAAGTAGCATAGCAAGCCTAGTGTGCCGCCATTTTAACTATCCGCAGGCATTGCGGTACCCATCGGGGAATGAATATGCTACACCTGCCGTCAGGCGATTTAAATCAGCTGATTGGGGTAGGGGGAGGTAGGAGATCCCCATTCCCAGTGAAGGGTTAAACTTAATCTTGGTTTAATCCCACACCGAGGAGGAAAGGGGTCAAGTTAACCACTTCATTCTGTTGCCGGAGGATGTCTTACATCCTACGGGACTAAAGGTTAAATTAACCTAGATTTAACCGCTTTCATGTCTTCCAAATATGGTCATTATCCTACAGTTAGATCTTGAATATTGTTCATAGAAATCTAATGTGGAAGGACCCTCGGCCTGATTGAATAAATTCGCCTGGCGACAGCTGGAATAGAATATAATTGATCTCTTATGCCATCTGTAGGACACATACTTGACCACTTGGGGGGGGGGTATGGAGGGCTCTCCCTCAGCCGAATAAAATCACCTGACGACATCAAGAATAGAATATGGGGACAAAACCCCCCCACCCACCCCCACCCAAGACTCCTACGTTACAGACGCAAATCTGAGATCCTCCAAGCGGAGGAGGGGAGGGAGAGGGGGCAGGAGGCCGAGGCGTTGAGGTTAGACACAGGTAGAGCCTCCAGACTTGCCTTCGCTTTGGAGGGCGACCTTGAGCCTTGAGTCGAGGGCGGCTGCGGCTTCGAGTGTAACCGGATCTTGCTGATCACTGCAAAAGGAGGAGAGGAGAGTGACGTCATTACAAGGAGGAAGTTGTGCTTGTGATCGGGGTGGGGTTCGGGGTGTGCTTGAGGTTGTCCTCCGGGTGGGGTGTGTTGAGGTTGTACTAGGGATCAGGTTTTTGAGGTTGAACTCGGGATAGGGTTGTTGAGGTTGTACTTAAGATCGAGTTGTTGAGGTTGTCCTCGGGATGGGGTTGTTGAGGTTGTACTTAAGATCGAGTTGTTGAGGTTGAACTCGGGATGGGGTTGTTGAGGTTGTACTTGGGATTGGGTTGTTAAGGTTGTATTCGAGGTGTGTTTGATGAGGTTGCACTCGAGATGGGTTTGTTGAGGTTGTACTTATGATCGGGTTGTTGATGTTGTCCTCGGGATCGGGTTGTTTAGGTTGTCCTCGATGTGGGGTTGCTGAGGTGGTACTCAGGATGGGATTGTTGAGGTTGTATATGGGGTGGGGTTGTTGAGGTACTTAAGGTGGGTTTATTGAGGTCCTCGGGACAGAGTTGTTGAGGTTGTCCTCGAAGTGGGGTTATTGAGGTTGTCCTCGAAGTGGGGTTATTGAGGTTGTCCTCGGGATAGAGTTGTTGAGGTACTCGAGGTGGGGTTGCTGAGGTGGTACTCAGGATGGGATTGTTGAGGTTGTATCTGGGGTGGGGTTGTTGAGGTACTTAAGGTGGGGTTATTGAGGTCCTCGGGACAGAGTTGTTGAGGTTGTCCTCGAAGTGGGGTTATTGAGGTTGTCCTCGGGATAGAGTTGTTGAGGTACTCGAGGTGGGGTTGCTGAGGTTATACTCAGGATGGGGTTGTTGAGGTTGTATCTGGGGTGGGGTTGTTGAGGTACTTAAGGTGGGGTTATTGAGGTTGTCCACGGGACAGAGTTGTTGAGGTTGTACTCGAGGTGGGGTTGTTGAGGTTGCACTCGGGATAGAGTTGTTGAGGTTATACTCGAGGTGGGGCTATTAAGGTTGTCCTCGGGTTAAGGTTTAGGTCGTCCTTGACGAAGCGAGGTGCTACTCAGGAAGGTGAGGTTACACTAAAAAAAAAGTTGCACTCCAACTAACTTGGAGGTCGGGAAAAAGGGGTTTGAGGAGGACCAATGAGCTGTACTTTGTCTTATCTTTCATCCAAAACCTCAAGGAGAAGGTATGCCCATTGATATGGAAAGAAAGAATTGTGTTGATTGATGGAGGACCATGATTAGTGATTATGCATACATTAAGAAATAATTGTGCAGTTTAACCTTGTCAGTTCGGTGGGTGTCTAGGGAGTCGAACCTGGGATCTCTCTTTCTCTCTCTCTCTCTCTCTCTCTCTTTTTTTTTTTTTACCTGCCAGTTCGTTCCGCTCGACCGGTCTGTCGATGTATTCGTGGTCGATCCAGGTCAGCCCCATGTCGACCTGTTCTGCGAGGCGATGCCAGTGGTCCCTGTTCTCGGCGCATCCGTCGTACAGTGGCTTCACCCATGGGAAGGATTCGGAGAGAGCCTTGGGGGGAGAGGGAGAGAAGGGCGGGGATAAGGGGGCATAAATATATAAACTCATGTTTCCCTTGACGCCTGAATATGAGGTGAGAATGCTTTGAAATCATCAAACTCACTCTTGTAAAACATGCAGTCGATATGTCTAAGGACCTTTGTGACATCCCCAACGGATCCGAGCCACGCAGGTTGGAGATTAAGTCAAATAAGACTGCTTCTCTAAGGATTGAGGTTAAGTATTCACTAAAGAAAGAATGCTGATCAATTTCAACCTCGGTCATCCCTTCTTTCCTTAAACCTCTGCTTTAAGCTTAGTTTAAGCTAGTTTAGTAGCCGTTAGTGCTAAAAACGAATTGCAAACTACCCCTCTACTTGCCCAATGTCAGTGGTTACTCAACTTGCCTCTAAACTATCCTAGTGTGAACAGTTACTTGCCCGGTTAGTTAACTTGCAGCAACTAGCACTAGCGGGTATTAAACTAGCCCCGTGCGTGTGAAGGAGGCTTAACTGTCTCTATGACCCCAAGGACAGAAGCTCTGGTTATGGATGACAATATTCATCTTGTATAGAGACAGATTTATGACGTCACTCGAACCCACTTTCCCTTGTAGAGGGGCAATTCTATGACGTCACTCGAACCCACTTTCCCTTGTAGAGGGGCAATTCTATGACGTCACTCGAACCCACTTTCCCTTGTACAGGGGCAATTCTATGACGTCACTCGAACCCACTTTATCTTGTAGAGGGGCAATTCTATGACGTCACTCGAACCCACTTTCCCTTGTACAGGGGCAATTCTATGACGTCACTCGAACCCACTCTCCCTTGTAGAGGGACAATTCTATGACGTCACCCGAACCCACTCTCTCTTGTAGAGGGGCAATTCTATGACGTCACTCGAACCCACTCTCCCTTGCACAGGGACAATTCTATGACGTCACCCGAACCCTCTTTCCCTTGTAGAGGGGCAATTCTTTGACGTCACTCGGACCCACTCTCCTTTGTAGAGTGGCAACTATGACGTCACTCGGACCCATTCCCCCTTGTAGAGGGGAAAGTCTTTGACGTCAGGTGTATGACGTCATACAAACCCATTCATACTGTATTGTCATGACGTCACTCGAACCCACTCACCTTGTAGAGGGGCAGACAGATGGCGTCAATGAAGCCCACCTGCATCTTGGGCAGCTCGTCCTTCTTCTCGCGGTCCATCATGGCCTGGAGGGTGAGGGTAGATGGTGAGAGTGGAGGTGTGAGAGTAGATGATGAGAGTGGAGGGTGAGAGTAGATGATAAGAGTGGAGGGTGAAAGTTGATGGTGAGAGTGGAGGGTGAGTAAATAATGAGAGTGGAGGGTGAGAATACATGATGAGAGTGGAGGGTGAGAGTAGATGGTGAGAATGGAGGGTGAGAGTAGATGATGAGAGTGGAGGGTGAGAGTAGATGATGAGAGTGGAGGGTGAGAGGTGAGAGTGGAGGGTGAGAGTAGATGGTGAGAGCGGAGGGTGAGAGTAGATGATGAGAGTGGAGGGTGGGAGTAGATGATGAAAGTGGAGGGTGAGAGTAGATGATGAGGGTGGAGAGTGAGAATGGAGTGTGAGAGTAGATGGTGAGATTGGATTGCAGAGGGAAAGGAGGCTGGCAACAGAATGTTAAGGGGCTGGGTTCCAATTTATCATTATTCATTTATTTGTCTATTTTTGCAACGGGCGAATGAGAATGAGGGAAAGACAATGAGAGAATTAAAGAGAGAGAGAGAGAGGGAAAGTGAGAATATCAGAGAGAGAGAGATAAAGAACGAGAGTTAGAGAGAGAACGAGAGTAAGAGAAAGAGAGACAGCGAGAGAATGAAAGAAGGGAAGAGAAAGACACCGATGTAGAGAGAGACACCGAAAGAGAGAGAGAGAGAGAGAGTCATTGGGGTAAAGGTAGAGAGAGACATCGAAAGAGAGAGAGAGAGAGACATGAAGGTAAAGGTAGAGAGAGACATCGAAAGAGAGTTAGAGAAAGAGAGAGAGAAAGAGTGAAAGAAAGGGAGAGAAAGACATCGATGTAGAGACACCGAAGGAGAGAGAGAGAGAGAGAGAGAGAGAGAGAGAGAGAGGTGTGTGTGAGAGAGAGTTGGCGAGCTACTCACGACTGGTTGCTGGTTGAGTTTGAGCCTCTCGAGGTCGCCCTGCTCGAAGAACTCGTCGGCCACCATCTTGGCTGTCTTGTGCTGTACCTCCCAGGGCTTGGCAATGGCCGACACATCGCACGCAGTCATCATCATCCCACAAAGGACTGCCGATCACAGACAGAACGTGCCGTCAGGTGATTTTATTCAGTCTGAAGGACCGGCGGTTAGGGAAGGGGTTGGGTGATGGGAAGGTGTGTGATACGCCAGGAGGCGATGTGTAACTACGGCCGAAGCCGTTATCTTTGGCTTGTTCGCATTGGGGAGCATTGGGGGGGGCAGGTGAAAGACGGTCGAAGTTTCTGAGAATCGGAGAGGAGAGCGGGATTCGAACCTATAACTAAACGAATGCAGGACTAGCACGCTTGGGATAACGCAACGAGCGAAGATGAATAAAATCATCTGGCGACAGCCAGAGGGAAAGCACTTTAATAAAGGTTAGCCTCGCTCCCTTCACGGGGGACGTCTTCCTCCTGATGGAATCGACGATGGGGGGAGGGGGGGTGAAAGGGGGAAGGACCACGAGGGGGGGTGAGGGGAAAAAATCTTCCTTTTTCAGAAGGCGTCTCCCTCCTGAAGGAGGAGGAGGAGGAGGAGGAAGAAGAAGAGAGGATGACAGACCCTACTCACGTTGTTTCTTCTCTTCGCTCTGCCAGTCGAACTCGCCGTTGTCGGAGAGGTGGAGGAAGCTGTTCTTCTTCTTGAAGTACATGGCCATGTCGGTGCTCAGGATAGCGTTCTCGACCACCCGCATCACGCGCCTGTAGTCCTCCGCTGACAGGGCCTGGGGATGGGGGTGGGGGGGGAGGTGAGGGGAGGGGAGAATGAAAGAGTTTTTTAGAAACGTTGAAGAGTAGGACACGGGTCTAGGGCCGAGATTATTCCTGACCGTAGTTGGTAAGTTACTACGGCACTTGTCATGTGATTATTGGGTTCGAGTCCTTGGCTGTACCGCATTTCAATTTGGCCTCCATTGGGTCTCCCGATGTTGATGGCTTAGAGTTAAAGTGCATTGTGGTTATTGAAATGTATCTCTAATCACTGGGACCCATTCAGTGTTGTACACACACACACACACACACACACACACACACACACACACACACACACACACACACACACACACACACACACACACACACACACACACACACACACACACATATATATATATATATGTGTGTGTGTGTGTGTGTGTGTGTGTGTGTGTGTATACACACCCTTTTTTCCGCGCCCTCACCTGAAAGATATTGTTGGAGTCCTGGGAGAGGATCATAACACACTGGTCGAAGTGATGGTGTTCCATGGTGGAGGTCGAGTACAAGATGGCCAGCGGACTGTCCGTCTTGGTCTGGAACGAGTTGTTGGTCCCTCGATGGTCCAGATCGTGGGACAGACAGGCCACGATCAGACCCAGCATCTGCTCCCCCCCAGGGGGAAGAGGAAGAGGAAGAAGACCTTGGGGTATTTGAAGAAAACCTTTGGGATATTTGATGATGACCTTTGGGTATTTGAAGAGGAAGAGGATCTTGGGAGATTTGAAGACCTTGGGGTATTTGAAGAAAACCTTTGGGATATTTGATGATGACCTTTGGGTATTTGAAGAGGAAGAGGATCTTGGGAGATTTGAAGACCTTGGGGTATTTGAAGAAAACCTTTGGGATATTTGATGATGACCTTTGGGTATTTGAAGAGGAAGAGGATCTTGGAAGATTTGAAGACCTTGGGGCATTTGAAGAGGAAGAGGACCTTGGGAGATTTGAAGACCTTGGGGGGTATTTGAAGAAAACCTTTGGGATATTTGATGATGACCTTTGGGTATTTGAAGAGGAAGAGGATCTTGGGAGATTTGAAGACCTTGGGGTATTTGAAGAAGGCCTTTGGGATATTTGATGATCTTTGGGTATTTGAAGAGGAGGAGGATCTTGGAAGATTTGAAGACCTTAGGGGTATTTTAAGATGATCCTGGGGTATTTGAAGAGGAAGAGGATCTTGGGGTCATTTTAAGATGACCTTGGGGGTATTCTAAGATGACCTTGGGGTATTTTAAGACGAAGAGGAAGAAGACCTTGGGGTATTTGAAGAAAATGTTTGGGATATTTAATGATGACCTTTGGGTATTTGAAGAGGAAGAGGACCTTGGGAGATTTGAAGACCTTGGGGGGTATTTTAAGATGACCTTGGGGTATTTTAAGAGGAAGAGGAAGAAGACCTTGGGGGTATTTGAAGAAAATGTTTGGGGTATTTAATGATGACCTTTAGGTATTTGAAGAGGAAGAGGACCTTGGGAGATTTGAAGACCTTGGGGTAACTGAAGATGACCCTGGGGTATTTGAAGAGGAAGAGGACCTTAGGAGATTTGAAGACCTTGGGGGTGTTTTAAGATGACCTTGGGGGGTATTTTAAGACGAAAAGGACCTTGAGAGATTTGAAGATGACCTTCTTCCCTTCTCCCTCTCCCCCTCCCTCCCTCTTCCCCAGCCCTCCCTCGTTCCCTCTCGCCCTCCCCTTCCTCTCCCTCGCTCCCTCTCCTAACCCCCTCCCTCTCCCCCTCCCCTCACCCACTCCCTCTCCCCTTCCCCCTTCCTCCATATTCCCTTTTCCTTCTTCCATTCTCCCTCTTTTCCTCCCCTCCCCTCCCTGCCTTTCTCTCCCCGTCTTCTCCCCTCCCCACCCTTCCTCTCCCCCTTCCCCCTCCGATGGGCGTACTACCTCGAGGTCGTTCACGAAGCGTCCCATCTTGGAATCCTCCTCCTCCTCCTCCTCCTCCTCTTCTCCCTCTCCCCCTCACCCTCTCCCCTCCCTCCCTCTTTCCCCCCTCTCCCCTACCCCTCTCTCCCCTCTCGACCTCCCCTCTCCCGTCCCCCTCTCCTGGCGTATGAATGTATGTATGTACCTCGAGTTTGTTCATGAATCGCTCCATCTTGATTGAATTCTTCCTCCTCCTCCTCTTCTACCTTCCCCTCCTCACCCTCTTCCCCCTCACCCTCTCCCCCCTCTCTCTTCCCTCTCTCCCTCCCCTTTCCTGGCGTATGAATGTATGTATGTACCTCGAGTTTGTTCATGAATCGCTCCATCTTGGACTCCTCCTCCTCCTCCTCTTCTCCCTCTCCCACCCTCACCTTCTCCCCCTCCCCCTCTCTCCCCTCTCTCCCCCTCCCCCTCTCTCCCCTCTCTGCCTCCCCTCTCATGGCGTATGTATTTATGTATTACCTCGAGTTCGTTCATAAACCGCTCCATCTTGCCCGTCTTGAGCATGGCGTACATAGTCTGGGCTACGTTGAGGGCGTGGCGCCAATTGTGGTACTTGACCGGCCGGTAGTTCTTCTTCACGCTCAGGATCCAACGGCACAGCACCTGTGAAGGCCGACATTTGTCATTGTCGTGGTTATTGTTGTTGTTGTCGTTGTTGTTGTTGTTGTTGTTATTATCGTTGTTGTTTTGTTTTAGTTTGTTTTATTTAATTTTCATATTCATTCAGTTATGTGTTTATTTTACTAATGCCTATTTTTAAACTTTTTCTTCGTACCGAAAACACACAAAAAAAAAAAATAAATAATAATAATAATAATAATAATGATAATAATAATAATAATAATAATAATAATAATAATAATAATAATGATAATAATCATGACAGTAATATTGATGAATTAAAAATAAGATCAAACGAACCAATCAGTGAATAAGCAAACAAATGGATAGATGAATATATCAAGGATATTCAATTCCTCAAGGGTCACCCCACCTATTCCTCTCCTCTCCCTTCCCCTTCGAGTAACGATTGGGTTAACGAG
>NC_134779.1:52953622-52958622 GCF_046742065.1 Oratosquilla oratoria | reverse complement strand
GGTTCTCTCCGTCCTCCACCTCCTCCTCCTCTCCTTTTCTTCCTTACTCTCCTCCTCACTCTTCTCGTCCCTCTCTTCTCCTCACTTCCTTCCTCCGTCTCTTCCTCTCCCTCTCCCTCTCCTCCTCCCTCTCTCTCTTCCTCCCCTCCCTCTCCTCCCCTCCATCCTCCTTCCCCTCCCTCCTCCTCCCCTCCATCTTCTCCCTCTCCTCCTCCTCCCCTCCCTCCTCCTCTCCCCCATCCTCCTTTCCCTCCTCCTCCCCCTCCCTCCTCCCCCTCCATATCCTCCCCTCCTCCTCTCCATCCTCCTCCCCCTCTTTCCTTTATCTCTCCCCTCCTCCTCCTCTCCCCTCCTTTTCTTCCTTTCCTTCCGCCGACCTTCTGTGCCCTCTGGCTTTCCATCTTCCATCTGTTGTTTCTCATTCTTCTCTTTTGTTCTTCTCAGTCCTTCCATATTTCCTCTCTCCTTTACCCTCACCTTTCTTGCCCTCCTCCTCTTCCTCCCCTCCTCCTCTTCTTCCACCTTCTCCTCTTCCTCCTTCTCCTCCTTCTCCTCCTCCTTCTCCTCCTCTTCCTTCTCCTCTTCCTCCTCCTCTTCCTCCTCCTCCTTCTCCTCCTCCTCCTTCTCCTCCTTCTCCTCCTCCTCTTCCTCCTCTTCCTCCTTCTCCTCCTCCTCCTTCTCTTCCTTCTCTTCTTTTTTCATCACCTCTGCTACTTTATTACTATTGTCGTCTTCCTCCTCCTCCACCTCCTCCTCCTCCTCCTCCTCCTCCTTCTCTTCTTTTTTCATCACCTCTGCTACTTTATTACTATTTTCGTCTTCCTCCTCCTCATCATCATCTTCATCCTCATCTTCCTTCTTCTCCTCCTCCTCTTCCTCTTCCTCTTCCTCCATCCTCTTGCCTACATCCTCGTTCTCTTCCCCCTCCATTCCATCCTCATTCTCAATCTATCCTCATCATCCTCATCTTCATCCTCGTCCTTATCTTCATCATGACTCCTCATCCTCCACCTCCTCACTTCTCCACCTCCTCACTTCTCCACCTCCTCACTTCTCCACCTCCTTCCCCTCCACCTTCATTTCCTCCTCACCCTCCACCTCCTTCCCCTCCACCTTCACTTCCTCCTCACCCTCCACCACCTCCACCTCCTACTTCCCCCTTGACCTCGGCCTTGTCTTCCGGCCTACTCCTCCACCTCCTCTCCTTCTCGAAGTCCTCTTCCTCTTCCTCCTTCTCCTCTTCCTCCTCGTCCTCCTCCTCCTCCTCCTACTCTTCCTCCTTCTTACCCTCCTCCTATTACTCCTTCTCCTCTTCCTTTTTCCTTTCCCTTTCCCTTTCCCTTTCCTCCTCCTCCTCCTCCTGCTCCTCCTATTCCTTCTACTCCACCTCATACTCCTGCTCCTCTTCCTTCTCCTTCCACCTCTCCTCCTCTTCCTCCTCCCCTCCTCCTCCTCCTCTTCCTCCTCCTCCTCCTACTCTTCCTCCCTCTTGCCCTCCTCCTATTACTCCTTCTCCTCCTCCTTTTCACTTTCCCCTTCCTCCTCCTCCTCCTGCTCCTCCTCTTCCTCCTACTCCATCTTATACTCCTGCTCCTCTTCCTCCTCCTCTTCCTCTTCCTTCTCTTCCTCCTCTTCCTCCTCCTCCTCCTCCTCCTCCTCCTACTTACCTTGTTGATCATCTGCGCGACACCGAGGACCTGCCTGGCGGAGTTGTAGATTGGGATGGTCAGGACGCTCTTGGTCACGAAGCCCTCCTCCTCGTCGCCCTCCAAGGGTGAGCCCCGCCAGCCCTCCACGTCGCTGATGTTCAGGGTCTGAAACGACGACAACGTGTAGTCTGAAGCTGAAGGGCGGCTGGCCACATCCGTGGGACGGAGCGGGGAAGGGCCCAAGGATGCTATCTCGCCTCCTTTCCCTCTCCCTCCCTTCTCTCCCTCTTTCTCTCCCTCTCTCTACCTCCCTCTCTCTCCCTCTCTCTCCCTCCCTCTTTCCCTCTCTCTCTCTCTCTTTCCCTTTCCCTTTCCCTCTCCCTCCCTCTCTCTCCCTTCCCTCTCTCTTCTCTCTCCCCACTCTCTTTCCCTCTCTCTCCCTCTCTCTCTTTCTCCCTCTCTCTCCCTCTCTCTCCCTCTCTCTTTCCCTCTCTCTCTCTTTCCCTTTCCCTTTCCCTCTCCCTCCCTCTCCCTCCCTCCCTCTCTCTCCGTCTCTCTCCCTCCCTCTCTCTCCCTCTCTCTCCCTCCCTTTCCTTCTCTCTCCCTCTCCCTCCCTCTCCCTCTCTCTCCCTCTCTCTCCCTCTCCCTCCTTCCCTTGTTAGTATGTTCTTTTATTAATTCATTATTTGCCGCGTCGGTCGGCGTCACTATATTGACAAAGAAATGAAAGAGAGAAAGAGAGAGAGTACTCTCAGAACTGGACATGAAAAAAAACTGAATGTTCAGAACTGAAGCCTTGTTTTTGATGCAGTTGCCTGAAAAAGGGAAAGTGGAACTATGTCAGTCAGTTGGCGGTGGGTAAACAAAGTGATTGACCGACTGCTGTCGCTAAAAAAAGAATCTGTTTACTTCGCATATGTCAACAACGGAGTTGGATGCGGGTCTGTATACATTGAAGCGCTATATATACATACATACATACATACATATATATATATATATATATGTATATATATATACATATATATATACATATATATATATATATATATATATATATATTCTGTTAAAAACGACAGCAAAAGAATTATTGATTAGTTTTTTCCGTGAGCTCTCAAGCTTGCGAAAAGTAGATTTTTGGTAGGGGGAAAGGGAGTAAATCAGATTTCCAAAATTCATAGGAAACACAAAAGTTATAATAGACACAAAAGTATAGTACACAATAAACACAATACAAGAAATTAATACAAGAAATACAGCAAAAAACAAAATACAAGCACAACAAAATAGTTATCAAGACGTTTCGCAGATCTTTCTGCATCCTCAGTTGAAGTGAAAAGAAAGGGAAAGGGAGCATATTTTAAATGAAATGGGAAGCACGGGGAGAAGTCACCGTGTTGCAACTGGGGGAAGTCACACGCAGGACCACAAACACTGGGAGAGATCTTCGCAGAGTGATCGACAATTGGTATAAACAAACACGACCGACTACAGTAGGACACGAAGGGACCGCAATTAAGGTGTTCTACAAAGCTTGCATGTCTACCAAATACAAGGAGGATGAAAAGATTATAAAGAACATAATCTATAGAAATGTTGTCCCCAAAAAAGAAAGTGATAAATTGTCCTTCACAATCTTTTACAAAAGTAGAAAGACCTCTTCTCTACTTTTAAGGAACAACCCCGCTCCAGAAAGTATATAAATACACATGCCCAGAGGAGGACTGCACGCCCCTTTCTGTCTACGTGGGAAGGACGACCACCACATTATCTAGAAGAATCACCATGCACTTGCAACACGGAGGACCCAAGCAACACCACTGGACCCAGCATCGACGCCACCTCGATAGGGAGACTATGGTAAAAAACACCGAAGTTGTGGCAAAAGAAGAGGACCCTCAGCGCTTGGCTATCTTCCGAGTACCATTTCCGCCAACTTGTGATCTATTTCTTGTATTAATTTCTTGTATTGTGTTTATTGTGTACTATACTTTTGTGTCTATTATAACTTTTGTGTTTCCTATGAATTTTGGAAATCTGATTTACTCCCTTTCCCCCTACCAAAAATCTACTTTTCGCAAGCTTGAGAGCTCACGGAAAAAACTAATCAATAATTCTTTTGCTGTCGTTTTTAACAGAATATGTCTCAGAGAGAATCTCCTGCCACGCTTCACCAATATATATATATATATATGTATATTCTCCTGAAGACCAGAGCTAATTCATGTGACGTTACTTGCAATGATATCTTTTAAAACACGTTCGTCTGTTTTGTATGCTGGTGTTATTACAAAAAACAAATGACACCAGCATACAAAACAATGATATCTTTTAGAACACGTTCGTCTGTTTTGTATGCCGGTGTCATTACGAAAACCAAATTACACCAGCATACAGAACAGACGAACGTGTTCTAAAAGACATTCTTGCACGTAACGTCAATGCACCAACCCACACGACAAATTGACCCTCATCATATAATACAAAAACGCATAGTCTCTAACCTAATAATGAGAAATAATATGACTTAAAACAACTCTCCTTAAACAGACTAATGTGGTGTACCACTTCACTTGCACCAGAAGAAGGTTGCAAACTTCTCCCCAATGCTACTTACATTGGTGTTAACACTACCTCAGTGAGCAGGAGACTCGCAATGCACGCCCGTGAAGGTAGTATACGCAAACACATGATAGACATACAACAAAACTCCAAACAGACAAGATTTAGTTAACAATACAAAAATACTTAAAGAATGCAACAATAAAAAGAAACTACACATCTTGGAAAGTCTACATTACACAATACATCCCTATCATTAATATACAGACGGACACAGTTCGTACTTTACAACTACACAGCGAGGCTGCGTGGCAACAAAGACCAAACGTCCGTCTCCAGTGATCTAATGAACAAGGCGACGTCTCGTTCAGTCCGTGAAATTGTAGTTGTTCTGTTTATGTTTAATTGTGTTGTGTTGAATGTAATTCATTTGAGAATGACTCTTTGAAGTCGAAACGTCAAATTGTGTTATTAAAATAGATAACTTTGGACAGTTGGTTTTCGATCACTCTCCCAAAGTCAGAACTATAGTGAGGAGAATTGAAAATATTAGAAAGAAGTTAAGTAACTGTGATAATTCTGTGGTGTTTAACTCAGTGTGCATCAAGGAGAACCTGCGCCCTAAGTATACGATATATATATATATATATATATATATATATATATATATATATATATATATATATATATATATATATATATATATACGTAATGTATACATGTGTTTGTGTCTGGTTCACCATGGTTTTGAATTACGTGTCTGACTTATGATTGACAACTTTTACGACC
>NC_134779.1:52948622-52951122 GCF_046742065.1 Oratosquilla oratoria | reverse complement strand
CAGGTCCCGATTCAGTGCCCTAAAGTCAGCAGTTCCCAGCAAAAGACGCAACTACACCCAAACCCTCCAACCGTCCCCTCCGAGACGACAATCGGACTTCTAGGAACATCTGCCAATCCCCACAGGTGTGACCTGTTGTTGTAGCCATCTTAGAATAGGCGCTGAAATCAAAAGCCATTCGATTCCAACCCACATCTTCAATCAAGCCCCCGGAATTGAGGCAAGACTTCACTCACCCCCGCGCACCTCCCAGCAAAGCGACGCATCTATACACCACCCCTCTACCGTCCCCCCCTTCCCCCAGGCGACAATCTGACAAGCAACACAAATTGCAAGCTCAGCAAACAATTCACTCGGTTAGTAATACTACTGCCCTCTCTACTTCTAGAACAGAGCCAGGCGACTCCAACCAGCCGTGAGGGACCCAGCGCACAGACTTGAAGGTCGACCCGGTACCACACGACTTCACTCAAGACGCATAGGACCCTCAGGCCGATGAGACTCAAAGCAGGATCGAGGCATCTTCACACACTCCGTCCACAACTAACCTCATCAGTCATATTGAGGAGCAAATAACGTACATCCACTGATACATTTTAATCTTTCTATTTCATCTCATACGAAGCCGGACGAGAGCTTGCCTTCCGCCCCCTTCCAACCCCTTGATATCCAACGAGGACCAGGACATCGCATCAGTTTAGCGAGTCCAGGAGGCGATAGGCCTCGCTACTCGCGTTGGTTGAGCTCAACCCCGCTTAACCACCTTAACACTGCAACCACTCCCTCCACCACTACCCACTGTTGGATACGGGACTCGCGCAACCTACAACCTCCCCTCCCTCAACCAACCCATCCGCCGGCAACCTTCACTCGAGACACCAGTGGACCGAAGAAAAACCAATTCAGCAAAATCTGACCCCAACTCCAACCACCTCCTTACAAGTTCCGTTAGTCAGCATCTGGCAGTGATCCAAGGACTATACATATCATCAACATATATCGTAACGTATGTAAATTACCCTGATTCTCAAAGTGTATATACACTCAATCTAATAGAAAGTTACAAATAAACCAATAAGTACATACATATTAAACAGATTCCATATACTAAGACGTAGAATAATTCACAGACAATTCTTCAAGTCAAAAGCATTCAACAGAGTCGATAAGACATTAAGTAATTATTATAGAACCAAATCTTTAAATCCACAAAGATCTACCAAAATATATGTACATGTCAGCCGACAGCTAATAAAAAATACTACTACAAAAATAGAGATTATTCTATACATAGTACCAAACACCATGTAAACATATAAAATCTCACATATATAGATATCAATAATTACATACCGAACATCCTCCTTGTGCGTTTTTTTTTTTGGCACTATATACTTTCGAGATATTTTTAGAAGCTCTGCCAAGGGATTCGAACCCTGACCTGTGCGTATATAATCACGAAGTCAAGACGCTAGCGACTGAGCTACGTGCGATGGTTCAAAAGGACTGTACAAGTCCCCGACCACGCTTCACGTAACATCAGAAGACCTAGTCTCATTTTCATCCAATCCCCGTATTAGGCGAGCCCTCCGACAAGTTGTGTCGAAGGGCTCGCCTAACACATGACTCAAGGAATGCTAACGTTTCACAACATGACGCCATCGCGCCATCACCCAACAAGGAAGTACCTAATGTTACTGGACAGAACCATTTACCCATTTCTTATACCTACCCCAACTACATTATCGTAGCTTCAATATATACGCCATAACTAACCACAACCACAAATAATAATACTAAACCCATTACTATACAACTATCACCCGTATAATGTATATTTGACCACAAACACGTTCCCTAGGATGCGGTTACACTAAACGTGCTAAGCATTTTTCCATTTCATAAATGGCGACTGCGCTCGCCATAGATAGGCAGTAGGTCAGGAACCTAGGAGAGGCAGCCTAAGAGAGACAGTCTAGGTCAGGAACCTAGAAGAGGAGACTAGGGAGACTCTCACCTTTAATCTAGGTAGGGGAGACATTCCCTGAAGTTGTAAAACATACCAAGTACCTGCCAATAGATAGAAAGTCTAACCAAGACTTTACATCGCCCGCCAAAACACCCCTATACGTAGGAAAACCTTTTTGTTACGGAGGTTCCTTGCAAAGACGGTAAGGAGTTCTTGAAATTGGATGAGAGAGTGAGAAAACGACCAGACCTCCCACAGGAAAGTCTTGGTTGGATCTGCTTACCTGCCGAGTGTGGCAGACGTAGCGGGCTATGTGGCCGTGCATGGAGTAGGCCAGGTGGGCTTGCGATGGCGTGCTGTTGCAGATCTCTCCGTCCTTGTACCGCAGGTCGAAGGTCGTCGTCAGGCTCACCGCCTTCGCTTCCTGCAGAAGTAGCAGACGGAGGGGGAACCTCAAGTGTCAGGATTATTATTATTATCATTATTATTATATATAATATAATTTTTTTCGTGTGTTTAGTTGGTGTTTTG
>NC_134779.1:52938622-52943622 GCF_046742065.1 Oratosquilla oratoria | reverse complement strand
TGTGAGTGGCCTCAGACCTACCCAGAGATCGGCAAATAATGAGCTCTGAGCTCACTGCCGTAGGGTGGTGTCTGGCTATCTCGACAGAGACTGCAGCAGATCCGAGGTGAAAGGTGAATACACACACACACACACACACACACACACACACACACACACACACACACACACACACACACACACACACACGTGTGTTTGACCAATGGAATCACAGAGATTAGACGTTTAACGCCAGGAGGCGCTCAATGGCTACGGCCGAAGCCGTCACCATTGCCCATTGGGAACTACTGGGGTCCAGGAAACTAACAGTCACTGCTGGGAAACGGAGGTAAATGCGGGATTCGAACCCACAGCTAAACTTGTTTTTAACATTTCAGTTGTGTGATCAGCAGATCGCTCTCCTGTCTAGTTTTGGAAATTAGGGGAAAAATGAAAAAATAATTTATTAAATTAGGGAAACTTGAATTAGCGAAAAATGCCTTACAGCACGCACTCACTATCCCACTCACATGAATTGGGAAGTAAGAAACCCCTGTCAGTCTTTTAGACCGATGTTTGGGTCGCCTCCCCGCCTGGCCAAAGCTCACGGTAACCAGCGCGACAATACCGGCAGCGGGTTTCGGGAAACGAACTCACGACCACCTCTTCAAGAGTTCGACCCGGTATCCACTGAGCTACAACGTGGATCTCCAACCATAAATTTTCTTTGAATCAACTTTTGAAAAATATGAAATGGATCAATAGATTAGGGAAGCTTAGAGAGAAATTTGTTAAATTGAGGAATTTTAAATCAATGGAGAAATTCTTGAACTAACCCTAAAAGTCCCTTGAATAAAATCTAAGAAAAAAATAACCCTTAGATTTGGGAGGAAGGGTAATTAATTACCCATGGGTGATTAATTACCCTTGGGTAATTAATTACTCCCCAAGCGGTAATCACCCTTATTCAAGAGTTCTACATTTGAATATGAAATTAGACCCAGTAAGGGTAGTTAACTGATTATCCCAAATATGGGTAATTAATTCATTACCTCAAAGTAGGGGTAATTAATTATCTTTATTCAGGACTTTCATGAACTAAACCCCACTGAATGCAGAATTACCACAAGAGGGGTTAATGTAGACTACCACACAGGTAATTAATTACTTCAGAGGAGAATTAGTTATAATTCAGTTAATTACCACAGAAGGTAATTACCAAGGGGTAATGAATTACTCTAAATTAGTGGTTCTTAACCATTGTAAGTGCCTGTATTCCTTGATAGCTCAGAAAACTTTCTCATACTTCCATCCAATACAAATACAATGCAAACATATGAAAAGGATTAATAATACAAACCTTGCTTTGCTTTCTCATAGTAAACATAGAGTTCTATTGCAGTGGCTATCATGTCTCGTACCCCCTTGGGGGGTACACGGTACCCCAGGTTAAGAACTACTGCTATAATTGGATAATTAATTAATTACTCTCAAGGGGTAAATTAACTACTTCAGAGAAATTCTTTATTAGCTGATTAATCACCACAGAAGGTAATTAATTACCATGTGGTAATTAATTGATTTACCCTGTTGGGGGTAATTAATTATTTACCCTATAGGAGTAATTGATTATTTACCCTATAGGAGTAATTGATTATTCACCCTATAGGGGTAATGGATTATTTACCCTATAGGGGTAATGGATTATTTACCCTATAGGGGTAATTAATTAATTACCCTATAGGGGTAATTAATTAATTACCCTGCCTCACCTGCGCGTCGAGGAGGTAGATGGAGCAACGCTCGCACTTGAGGAGGTCTCGGGCCTCCGTCATAATCTTGATGACGAGACGCTCCAGGGAGGTCTGCTCCTCGAAGATGCCTCGGGCCAGCTGGAGGAGGAGCTGTGGGTGGGGAAGGTCGAGGGTGAGGGAGATATTTTTTTTTCTATGTGCGTGTGTGTGTGTGTGTGTGTGTGTGTGTGTGTGTGTGTGTGTGTGTATGATCCTTGTTGTTTTTAAGTTTTTTTTTGTATGATTTTTTTTTTTTACAAACCTGAGATGGTTACCAATCATTACTGCCTGCGTGTTAACAATCTTTTTTATGTGTGTGTGTGTGTGTGTGTGTGTGTGTGTGTGTGTGTGTGTGTGATGTTTTTAGAGGGTATTTTTCCCTGTGTGTGTGGTTTTTTTTTTCCACACGTGATATGGTTACCAATCGTTACTGCCTGCTTGTTAACAAGCTTTTTTATGTGCGTGCGTGTGTGTGTGTGTGTGTGTGATTCTTGTTGTTTTTAGAGTGTATTTTTCCCTATGTGTGTGTGTGTGTGTGTGTGATTTTTGTTTCCACGCGTGAAATGGTTCCAATCATTACTGCCTGCGTGTTAACAAACTTTATGTGCGTGCGCGCACGTGCGTGCGTGTGTGTGTGTGACTCTTGTTGTTTGTAGAGGGTATTTTTCTCTGTTATTTTTTTTTTTTTTTTTTTTTTTTTTTTCCACGCGAGATGGTTACCAATCGTTACTGCCTGCGTGTTAACAAGCTTAACCACCCCGGAAATTCTTGTGTTTATTTCAAAGTGTACAGCGACACGTCGTCCTACCTGATTCCTTTTGTACTCCTGGAGCGAAATATCTACCAACGTGGCGTTCTGGATGCCAATACCGCAGAAGGCCAGGTACCTCCTGAACACCTGTGAAGAAAAAAAGAAAGAAAGAAAAAAAGATAAATAATAATGATGATATGTTATAACGTCACAAAACCCCTTTATCGGGAGGCTAGGACGCTGCCCCTTACAGAGGACTTTCTACCAGGGATTTTAATGAACCATGCCCTTGGTTCAACTTCGCCGATGGTAGGGTTCGAGCCGCCATCTCCTCGACCTTCGCAGCAAATAACAACGCTATAACCCGCTCGACCAACAAACTTTGATAATGATAATAATAATAATAATAATAATAATTAATAATAATGATAAAAACAATAATGATAATAATAATAATAATAATAATAATAACAATAACAATGATAATGATAATAATAATGATAATAATAATAATAATAATAATAATAATAGAATAATAATAATGATAATAATGTAGTTTGAAGATCTCGGTAAACATTTAAACAAACAAACAAATAAAAAAAATTATTGAATACGTTAGTAAATGCAAGAGAAAACGAAACCTAATCAACGGTGTTCACTCCTGTCTCCTTCCCTTTCTGGTCGACGACTTTGTGTACATAAACCACTTCACATCCTGACGGATTTAATCAAGTCTGGACATAAAAACAAATTACTCGCCGTCAGGAAAGGGAAGGACACGACCCAAGGCGCTTTATGCTGCGTCAAGTTATGTCAGGTCAGGTTTTGTTGGGGGGGGGGAGATTAAGTTGGGTCAAATTTGGCTAAACTAGGTTAACTTAGGTCAACTTAGGTCATGTAGTGTTGGGGGTAGAGAGAATATATTTTTTTCTAATGCGAGCATATTGCTGTAATTTTTTTTTATTATTAGGTGGGCAGAAATATGTATATGTGGAGTTCAGCCTTAATGCCCCACTACAGGACCGGACTGTCCCCTGAGGGAAGATACTGCCACTGTGCCTTACCAGGGTGCCTTAATTCGGCTTGGTAAGGTTGTATGTATGTGAGAAGAGCATGTGAATTACACACACACACACACACACACACACACACACACACACACACACACACACACACACACACACACGACTTGACAGCGCAGTGGTAGCGATCGCGGCCGCCACTACGGCGGTCCGGGTTTGAATCCCGCCCAGGGCTGAAATAATTTCAGTATCGCTGCGCTGCGAGTCGTTACTCCAACTCTCGTGGGCGGAGAGTTGTGTGTGTGTGTGTGTGTGTGTGTAAGATCACAGCATTACCCATAGATCGGTCATATATGAGCTCTGAGCTCTCCTTATGGAGGGTAATAGCTGTCGTTCACGAGTCTAACACGTGATCCAAGACCATGGTGAATCACACACACACACACATACACGGAGGTAACTCAGAGGCTGTCAGGTAGCAGCCTGGAACGCACCGAACCCGATTCCCATTCCAGTCGGGTTTCTGTGACGTCACTTCCTGCTGCATTGGCGACCTCCCTGGAGGTCATTTCCAGGTTAGGTCACGCGTCTCCATAACGGACCACATTACTTTTTTCTAATTGTTGCCGTCTCATTGTCATTGAATTTCTCTCCGCTTTTATGGAACGGTTCACCCACACCACACACACACACACGTACACACACACACACACACACACACACACACACATGCACACACATAAACACACGCACATGCACACACATGTACACACACACATACGCACACGCATACACACACACACATCACACACACACACACACACACACACACACACACACACACACACACACACACACACACACACACACACACACACACACACACACACACACACACACACACACAAACACATCCGACTGCGCAGTTCTGTTTGCGCAGTTTAGAGTGCTTGCGCAATCCGACTGAGCAGTTTATCTGCGGTTTTAAGATGCGCGGGTTCGAGCTGCCAGTCAAAATGCGCAAACTGGGTGGAACGCTCTGATTGGTGTAGTTCCGTTCAGTTTGCGCAGTTTAGGCTTTCAGTCCGAACTGAGCAATCTTAGGCCGGCCACACACGTGCAGTTTAAACTGACAGTTACAACTGTTCAGTTATAACTGTCAGTTGAAACTGCACGTGTGTGGCGTATCTCAGTGATACTGAGATACCCATACACGTGCAGTTTCAACTGACAGTTATAACTGAACAGTTATAACTGTCAGTTTAAACTGCACGTGTGTGGCCGGCCTTGGGCTTTCAGTTCAAACTGAGCAATCCTACCATTACAGACACAGAGTATACTGACAACTTGAACTGTGCAGTTGAACTGGCAGCTTGAACCGAGCAGTTTTAACTAAATGTGGCGGCACACACACCAGGCTAGCATGCTACTTGCTTTTGCTATTCCATTTGAGTA
>NC_134779.1:52918622-52928622 GCF_046742065.1 Oratosquilla oratoria | reverse complement strand
CACTCCTCATTCCTCTCTTCTCCCTCCTCCTCCTTTCTTCTCCTTCCTCCCTTATCTATTCCCCCCCTTCTCCCTCATCCCCCCTCCTTTCCCCTCTTCACTTTCTCTTTTCCTCTCCTCTCTCTCCTCCTCCCTCCTCCCTCCTCCTCCCTCACCTTTTCTCTTTACTTCTCTTTCTCCTCCCACCTCTTTCTTCCTTCCTCCTCCTTCCTCCCTCCTCTTTCTTCCTACCCCCCTCACACCCCCTCCTCCTTCCTCACACCTCCCTCCTCCTCCTCCCTCTTCTTCTCTCCTCTCCTCATTACGGCAGGTCGGAGGACCAGAGTGGTCTAAGGTCTAATGCGGTGGGTCACTTTGTAGATTTTTTTCTTTTTCTTTTTCTTTTCTTTTTGTGTTGCCACGAGTCAAGAAGGAGTCGAGGTCGAGGCCCTTGATGGTGCAAACATGATAGAAATTGGAGAGAGAGAGAGAGATAGAGAGAGAGAAAGAGAGAGAGAGAAGAGAGAGAGGGAGGGAGAAATTGAGGGAGGTAGGAGAGAAGTGAAGGAGAAAGATATCGAGAGAGAGAGAGAGAGAGGGAGAGAGAGAGATAGAGAGAGAGAGAGAGAGAGAGAGAGAAGGAGTGAGTGATGAAAGAAATGAAAGAGAAAGATAGGGAGAGAGAAGATGAAAGAGAGAAAAAGAGAGAAGAAAAGGGTTAGAGAAAATAAAAAGAAGGAAAGGAAGAGAGATTTGGAGAGAGATGATGAAAGAGTGAAATGAAGAGATAATGAGAGAGAGAGAGAGAGAGCGCTAAGGAAAAAAAAAGAGAAAAAATTAAAGAGAGAGAGAGAAGGCCTGACGGACGCGCACACACACACACACACACACACACACACACACACACACACACACACACACACACACACACACACACACACACACACACACACACACACACACACATGCACATAGATTGTTAGAGACAGAAAGACAAAAGAAAGGAAAAAAGAAAGAGAGAGGGAGAGAGAGAGAGAGAGAGAGAATAGAGGGAAACCGCTGTCGAACGTAATTATTTTGGCGTAAAGAGAAAACGCCCCCCACCTCCCTCCCCCTCCCACCCCCTCCCTACACAGACGGAAAAGAGGATCAATTTGGTTCGGTTGGCAGTGGAGGAGGAGGAGGAGGAAGAGAAGAAGCTCATGTTGAAGAGGTGGAGGGAGGAGGTGGAAGAGATGGGGAGGTGGAGGGAATAGGGAGGTGAAGGAGAGGTGGAGGGAGGAGGTGGAAGAGGTGGGGAGGTGGAGGGAATAGGGAGGTGGAGGAGGTGGAGGGAGGAGGAAGATGGAAAGGTGGAGGGTGATGGGAGGTAGAGGGGAGTAGGGAGGAGGAGGAGGGAGAGACAATGGAGGGAGGAGAAGAGAAAAAAGCGCTGAAGCTGGAGAAAAAGGAAGAGGAGGAGGAGGAAGAGAGGAGGAAGAAAAGATGCTGAAATGGGAGAAGGAACAAAATACACTAAAATGAGAGGAGAAAGGAGGAAGAAGAGACGCTGAAATGGAAGAAGGAAGAGGAGGGAGGAGGAGGAGAAGGAGGAGGAGGAGGAGGAGATAATCTGAGGATGAAAGCATCAGGTTGGATGTCGTCCTGATAAGAAGGCGGAGGAAGAGGGGTGAAGGACGAGAAGGAGGAGGAGGAGGAGGAGGAGGACGAAAAAGAGGAGGAGGGGATGGAGAAGAAAGAGGACAGGAGAGTCGAGAAGGAAGAGGAAGAGGAGGAGGAGGAGGAGGAGGAAGAGGAGCTTTCTTTGTCTCGGTTGATATGTTTACAAAGATAATTCAGGTTAATTCGAACGATTTAATTCAGTGTAATTGTAGAGATGGTGGACAAGGAGGAGGAGGAGGAAAAGGAGAAGGGAAGGGGAAGAAGAGGAGGACGAGAAGGGAGTGGGGAGGAGGAGGAGGGGGAGGAAGAGAAGGGTGTGGAGAGAAGGAGGAGGAAAAGGTGGTGAAATGGAGGAAAAAGAGGAGACAGGGTAGGGAAGAGGAGGACGAAGATGGAGTAGGGAGGAGGAGGAGGAGGAGGAAGGTAGTGGAGAGGAGGAGGAAGAGGGCAACAACGGGATAAGGAGAAGGAGGGGGAGAAGGAGGAGGAGGAGGAGGAGGAGGAGGAAGAGGAGGACGAAAATGGAGTGGGGATGAGGAGGAAGAGGAGGGGTTGGAGGAGGAGGAGGAAGAGGAGGTGGTGGAGGAGGAAGAGGAGGAGGAGGTGGAGGTAGATGGCACTGTCTCCTGATTGCACCTCATTTGATAAAGAAAGAATTTAAGGCCTTTCCTTCCCTGGTGACGGTCCTTTATGTATTTGATTCCTGTTGGCTCTGGGCGATTTTAGCCGTACCACTTCATTCGAATTTGTCTATATGACATAAGAATTTGAGGAGCTTGCAAGAGACCATAAGGCCTACACTAAGCAGTTCCATTTCCCGTGCCACCTGTTATCCACATCATAATTTTTTTTTTTTTTTTTTTTTTTTTTTTTTTTAACCGATAGTTCCGTTCACTTACTGCATGGTTACTAAGTTTATTCCATTCGTTAGCCAGTCTGTTGGTAAACCAGTTCTGGGCTGTTTCCTTCTTAATTCTAAATCTATTCAATCTAAATCCATTACTGCGAGTCCGGCCCTATTGTCTTAATATGATGACCTTGTCTACATGACTCTCGACCCATTTGAACACCTCTCCGAGGCAACTTCTTATTGGCACCAATTCAGTGGCATCCTTTAGTGGCGTCAACTCAGTGGCATCAATTCAGTGGCATCCTTTAGTGGCGTCAACTCAGTAACTCAGTGGCATCCTTTGGTGGAGTCAGTCAGCTCAGTGGCAGTCTTTAGTGGCGTCAAATCAGTGGTATCAACTCGGTGGCATTCTTTAGTGGCGTCAACTCAGTGGCGTCAGCTCTGTGACCCAGTATCCTTTGGTGGAGTCAGTCAACTCAGTGGCAGCCTTTAGTGGCGTCAAATCAGTGGCACCAACTCGGTGGCAGCCTTTAGTGGCGTCAAATCAGTGACACCAACTCGGTGGCAGGCTTTAGTGGCGTCAACTTAGTGGCACCAACTCGGAAGCATCCTTTAGTGGCGTCAACTCAGTGGCGTTAGCTCAGTGGCATTCTTTAGTGGCGTCAACTCAGTGGCGTCAGTGACGTCAGCTCATTGGCACCAATTCAGTGACATCCTTTAGTGGCGTCAACACAGTGGCGTCAACTCATTGGCATCAATTCAGTGACATCCTTTAGTGGCGCCAACTCAGTGACTTCATTTAGTGGCGTCAACTCATTGACATCCTTCAGTGGCGCCAACTCAGTGGCATTCTTTAGTGGCGTCAATACATTGGCCTCAACCCAGTGGCACCCTTTAGTGGCGTCAACTCGGTGGCATCCTTTAGTGGCGTTAACTCAGTGGCATCCTTTAGTGGCGTCAATTCAGTGTCACCCTCTAAATAGCGAAGGTGTTAAATTGAATCGGAACACATGTTGCGAGCTGCCTCACCTTGTAAACCGCAGCTTTACAAAGAAGGCGGTTGGGGGGCGGATTCCATCGATCTGCTCAGCGTGAGGTTGTAACAAGGGTGGGACAGGCGAGGGGAAGATTCGGGGAAGGGCCAAATGAGGGGAGGAGGAGTGAAGGGGAACAAGGGGGGAAGTTTTTATTCAATTATCTGTTTGGTTATTTGTTTATTTTCTTGTCTTGCGAAATTTTCTGTTTCGTTTGTCGATTTTTATTTTCGAATATTATGTGTGTGGGAGACCAGAGGATTTTTTTGGTGTTTAATTATCTGCTTATCTCTTGTGTAATTCACCTTGGTCTTCGGAACACGTGTTGGACTCGTGACCGACAGCTATTTCCCTCCCGGAAGAGAGCTCAGAGCCCGTATGACCGATCTATGGTTAATGCCGTGACCTTACACGCACACACACACCCATCTCCCCGCCCACGAGAGTTGGAGTAACGACTCGAAGCGCAGCGATACTGAAATCATATCAGCCCTGGGCAGGAATCGAACCCGGACCGCCGTAGTGACAGTCAAGGACTCTACCAACCAACCGCGCCACTGAATCGTGTGTGTGTGTGTGTGTATGTGTGTGTGTGTGTGTGTGTGTGTGTGTGTGTGTGTGTGTGTGTGTGTGTGTGTGTGTGTGTGTGTGTGTGTGTGTGTGTGTGTGTGTGTGCATATAAACTTCTTGGGCACAGGTTCTCACGTAGACAATTTTGACTGAAGTCAACTAAGCTAATGGCTTTGGGTATTTTGATATTCAATATCTTCAGTTTCAAGAATAACATTTCATTCTCATAGCTCAATGTTTGAACATAATCGTTCATTATTTCAATGTCATGTGAACGGGTGTATTGATAGGCGCTGCTGGATGCCAACGATTATAATAAATCAGTGTAACAGTAAAATAGAACTGTTGATAGAAACACCGAAAACTTAAGTTTTTTTTTCGACTCAGAAGTTTCTTAACCCATTAAACTCCGATGACAAGATGTCTTGTCATTTGGTCAAATAAAACAAAAAATCATAATAAAACAACAAAATATGACGTCATCAGTCCTCCTCGAGGAGGACTGATGACGTCATATTTTTCTGGTGCTAAAAATATGACGTCATCAGTCCTCCTCGAGGAGGACTGATGACGTCATATTTTTCTGGTGCTGTTTGATCATCAAACATTTTGTTGTTTTATTATGATTTTTTGTTTTATTTGACCAAATGACAAGACATCTTGTCATCGGAGTTGAATGGGTTAAGGGTGAGAAGAACTATGACTAGCCATCTTGAAGGGCTGCTGTAGGCGAAGATGTGGTGAAGAATAATGTCTGACGGCTGATCTGTACTGCTTATAAAGTGAAGTTATTGGGAGGTGTAGGATAGGTCATCGGGAGTCCTTCGGTGGGATTACTGGGAGAAATAGGAGAGATCAATGGGAGTTCTTGGGTGAGGTCATCGGGAGAAGTAGAAGAGATCAATGTGAGTTCTTGGGTGAGGTCATCGGGAGAAGTAGGCGAGGTCAATGTGAGCTCTTGGATGAGGTCATCGTGAGAAGTAGGAGAGGTCAGTGTGAGTTCTTGGGTGAGGTCACTGGGAGAAGTAGGAGAGATCAATGGGAGTTCTTGGGTGAGGTCATCGGGAGAAGTAGAAGAGGTCAGTGGAAGTTCTTGGTTGAGGTCACTGGGAGAAGTAGGAGAGGTCAACGGGAGTTCTTGGGTGAGGTCATCGGAAGAAATAGGAGAGGTCAATGGGAGTTGTCGGGTGAGGTCACTGGAAGAAGCAGGAGAGGTCAACGGGAGGTCATGGGTGAGGTCATCGGGAGTAGGATAGGTCAATGAGAGTTCTTGGGTGAGGTCACTGGGAGAAGCAGGAGAGGTCAATGAGAATTCATGGGTGAGGTCATTGGGAGAATCAGGATAGGTCAATGGGAGTCCCTGAGTGAGGTCACTTGGAGAAATAGGAGAAATCAATGGGAGTTCTTGGGTGAGGTCATCGTTATAAATAGGAGAGGTCAATGTGAGTTCTTGGGTGAGGTCATCGGGAGAAGTAGGAGAGGTCAAAGTGAGTTCTTGGGTGAGGTCATCGGGAGAAGTAGGAGAGGTCAATGTGAATTCTTGGATGAGGTCATCGGGAGAAGTAGGAGAGGTCAATGTGAGTCTTGGGTGAGGTCATCGGGAGAAGTAGGCGAGGTCAATGTGAGCTCTTGGATGAGGTCACTGGGAGAAGTAGGAGAGAACAATAGGATCCCCTGGTTAAGGTTATTGGAGAAAGTAGGAGAGATCAATTTGAGTCCCTGGGAGATGTCGCTAGAGGAAGTCGTAGGTCTCAGCCCAGAGTGAAAGAAGTTCTAGCTTGACTTCTGGTCCATGGTCATGTGGGATGGCGTTGTTGCTGGGATGGCGTTGTTGCTGGGCTAGCGTTGTTGCTGGGTTGGCGTTGTTGCTGGGCTAGCGTTGTTGCTGGGTTGGCGTTGTTGCTGGTGTTTTTTGTTAATGTGCTCAGAGGAGGCTTCATGTCGTGGTGGCCAATGAAGTGTTGGAAAATAGATCCCTAGTTTCGGTGGTATTGGAAGCCTCCTTTCAGTGTGGTGGAGGTTCTACCGATGTAGAAGTTGGAGCCGTCACAGCGGTCTTCCTGGCATGAAAACTTATACGCGTATATTACATTGGTAGAGGCCTCTTTCGGGATCTTGGGTGCTGTGTTATTTCAAATTATTAAGGACTTGGTCAGGTTTGACTCGCTGAAAAATCTGATGTTGATGGAAGTGTCTATGTCAGTGGGAATGACTTCTTTTTTTATGATACTTTTAATGGCTTCACATTTTTCTTTGTACTTGTTGTGAAAGCTATTTTGATGATACATACATACATACATATACCAAGGCTTTTTCCCCCTTACAAGGGAGGTAGCCAAAAAGGAAAAGGCATAAAATCATTCCCACCCATTCCATCCCTGAATACACTCCACACCCCTCCACCCTCCCTCTTATCTTAGCACCTCCTGAATGACGGGTCATCCCTGCACCTTGTTCACTGCCCTGGGTCAGAAGCAGTATCGCAAGACACAGCACATCCACAGCAAGGCCGCTTCATTAAATCGGTAGGGGTTGCAGCCTAGGGTGGTGTTGATAGTTGAAAACCTTCTCTTCAACATGGGCCATAAGCACATTAGCAAAAAGGACAAGGAGGGGAGAATTCATCGCTACACTATCCACTTCTCGAAACAATATGCCACACCACCCCAGTCTTCTCATATGATTCTCTCGTCCTATTTTGTAACCAATCTGTGAATGCTCACTTCTCTCTTCTATAACTTTCTTTGCTTCATCATTCCACCACTCACTACCATTCCTTCCATTTTCACCCATCATCCTTGTTCCACACACCAACTTTGCACACCTTGTGACTCCCTCCTTGAACCATCCCCATTCCTCCTCCACTCCTAGATCTACTCTATCCTTCACGCCCTCCCACTCCTCTCTCATCTTCTTCTTGTACTTCTTTTCTTTATCATTTAAGCAGTTTACCCAAAGCATTTCCCTACCTTCTGTCCTTTTCCAATTTCTCCATCTATCCTTCACTCTGAACTTACCTTCCACACAAAAAAAAAAAGATCTGATATTCCCCCACTCTCTCCCTTAAAACATTTACATCCAAAACTCTTCCTATTCCTCTCCTGTTTACTACTATGTAGTCAATTAAAACCCTATCTACCACCCTTCTATCCACCACCCTCTCCCATGTGTACTTAGGCTTGATTTTTTTCCCTAAATACTGTATTTGCTATCATCAACTCTCTTTCTAGACACATCTCCACCATCAAGTCTCCACTACGATTTTTTCCTGGCATTTCACACTTTTCAATCACTCCATCTATTGATTCATTTCCTACCCCAGCATTAAGATCTCCCAATACCAATACATTGACATTTCTCCCTAATACCTATATACACTCATTTAAATCTATAAAAAAAAACTTTCCTCTACACTCTTCTCACTACCAGGCCCATATGCACTTACAAAAACCTACATCTCCCTTCCCAGTTTCACTTTCATCCACATTAACCTTGAAGAAACCCCCTTCCACTCCACCACACATTTACTTATCTCTTCACTTACTAGTATAGCCAACCCCATCTTTTCACAAACACATTGCCTATCTCTCCCGTTTTACACTCATTTATATCACATTAAAAGACCCAAACCTTAGGGTTCTGGTTGAAAAACTCCTCCCAAACCATCTCATGCCTTTTTTTTTATGTACCCTTTGCGGCTACAGAGTGTAGGATGCCTACTCCTACCCCAGTCCCGTTTTTTTTTTCATCTTTTACGACTCCAGTAGGAACACTCAGTGGGAGGGATTTGGATACTAGGATAATTGAACACAAACGGTCCATCAAGTATGGGCAAAAAAGCTCAGCGGTGTTCCAACATGTTAAACAATTTAACCATTGATTAGATTGGGACAAAGATGAGATCATATATAGGTCTAGATGTGAATTTAGGAGAAAATGGTTGAATAAATCATCATTGAATATCAACCCGATATGAATATTTCGAAGGGGCAATGGTCCCCGGACATAATTTCAGGACTTTTCATCCCTAGTTTAGTCAAGAGACATTTGCCTCCTGACCCCACATACTGAGTGAGCCGAGGGTAGGGACCTCACCCAATGTTCCCCTTTTTCTTGTCAAGGGTACTACTTAAGTGGCACTCACTTCTCTATACTTTGTATCTACTGAAGAAGATTGCAGTTTGCAATGGAAATATGTAGATTCCCTGTCTCCAGTCTTTTTTGCTCCAACTGTGGTTATCACGTGATCGACAAATGTGGTATTACATTTTTCATCAGTAAATATATATATATATATATATATATATATATATATATATATATATATATAATATACATATTTATATAATGTATATATATATATATATATATATAATATATATACATATGTATATAATATATATACATATATATATATATATATATCAATTAAACGAAAAATATATCAACAAATAAGAATCAAGGTGGAAGAAGTATATGAGGAAATAGTAGGAAATTTTAATGCTTGACGTTTCGACCCTTAGGGCTTCATCACAAAGCTTTGTGATCAAGACCCTAAGAATACGTAAATGTGTATGTATGTATATATATATATATATATATATATATATATATATATATATATATATATATGTATATATATATATATATGATGCGGACCCTACTCGATACACATTACATGAGGCACAGGGGAGTCGTATGGTCCATTCCGGTTGAAGCAGTGAAATACCATCCAATCCATTTTTCCTCCCAGCACGGGTTTTGATTCAAATGGGATTGAAGGGGTGGGGGAGGGGGAGGGGGGAGGGGGGAGAGGTGTAGCCAACCTCACTTCGCACCATTTGGTTATTGGATTAGTCGTTTCGTGTGTTATCGTTCCCATGGCTTGTGTAGTTGGGGGGGTAATTACAAAGAACATTCTGCCCCTTCCCCCCCCACACGCACATTTATCCCCCCCCCCCACACACACACAATCAAATTTTAATACCCCCATCCGCATTCTCAGAGGATTATTGCCCACGGGTGTATGGTTCCCTTCTTCAATATTATTTTTTTTCGCCATATGATTGAAGTGAATAGACAAATAAAATAGATGAGTTAAGTAGATAAATCAGTTAGAATAATTAATTTAGTGTTATGACGCTCTTTATATGTTTTATTCTGTTTAGAAACAGATCATTTTTGTCTGCTTTATATATGCATGTGTTTGTATGTAGACATTTGGGAATGGATGCTAAGACGAGATTGTATGAAGGGGTGATTGTGCCGACAGAATTGTAGGTGGCAGAAACATGTAACATGAGTGAGGAAGAGTTTAAATGTGTTTGAGGTGAAATGTCTGAGAAGTATAGTAGTGGTTTCTAGGCTAGATAAAGTAAGAAACAAGGAGGTCAGGAGGAGAGCGGGGATGGAAAAGGAGTTGGGAGATAGGGTTGATGAAAGAGTATTGGGATGGTTTGGACACATGGAAAGAATGAGTGAAGAAAGATTAGTAAAAGAAGTATGGAAGGCAAAGGTGGATGGAGTGAACATGAGGGGGCGACCGAAGATGAGATGGATGAATGGGGTAAAAGGGGCGTTGGGAAAGAGAGGAATGTCTGTTGAGGAAGGAAGGGAGAAGACAGAAGATAGGATTGAGTGGAGAATGGTTGAGTATGGATGATGCTGTGATGCATGGAAGGGAGTGGGTGGGGGATGGGTGGTTAGGGAGTAATTATTTGTGAATGATATTTTGACGCAGCCCAGAAGGATTTTTCCCCATTTCCCCTTTCTCTGCGTGAGTGGACGGAGAGGGGGGTCGCCGATTAAATGAAGCGGCCTTGCTGTGAATGTGCTGTGTCTTGCTGCATTGCTTCTTATCCAGAGCAATGGGCGAGATGCAGGGTGGCTACCTCCCTTGTAAGGG
>NC_134779.1:52903622-52911122 GCF_046742065.1 Oratosquilla oratoria | reverse complement strand
AAATACGATTGAGGTCGAATGTGGGGGAGGGGGAGGGGGAGGGGGAGGGGGAGGGAGGAAGTTGCTGGAGGAGGATGAGGATGAGGATGAGGGATGAGGATGAGGAGGAGAAACCTGTTGTAGAGGTCGGCGAAGGTGTTGAAGAAAGAGGCGAAAACCTGTTGGAAGGGGCAAGGGGTGGAGGAGGAGGAGGAGGAGGCGGTGAAGAAGAAGGAGGAGGAGGAGGAGAAGGTGTAAAGCTATCGGAGGGGCTGAGGAAGGAGGAGGAGGAGGAGGAGGTGAAAAGCTGTCGAAAGGGGCGAGGAAGGAGGAAGAGGAGGAGGAGGAGGCGGTGAAGAAGAAGGAGTTGGAGGAGGAGAAGGAGGTGAAAGGCTGTCGGAGGGGGCAGTGAAGAAGGAGGAGGAACGGGAGGAAGAGGAGGAGGCAGTGAAGAAGAAGGAGGAGGAGAAGGTGAAAATCTGTTGGAGGGAACGAAATAGGAGGAATAGGATGGAAGGAGGAGGAGGAGGAAGAAGAAGAAGAATGAGGAGGAGGAGGAGGAGGAGATGGTAGTGAAAGAGAGCTGGAAGAACCTAACTGGATTTAGAGAGACAGCTGAAACAAGAGGGAAACGGAAAGAAAAGAAAAAAAAAGAGAAGAAAAGAAGAAAAAGATCATAGAAGAGAAAGAGGGGAGAAATGGGTAGAAAGAGCAGAAACGCGAGTAAAAAAGGCTGGGAGAGAGAGAGAGAGAGAGATTGACGGGTAAGAAAAAGAGGAAGAAGAAAACAGAGGAAAAAGAGAATATAATAGGAGGGAAGAGAGAAAGAAAGAGAGGATATGGCCAAGTGAGAGGAAAAAAAGAAAAAATATAGCATCAAAATGAGAAAGTACAGAAATAAAGAGAAAAAGGGAGGGAGAGAGAGAGAGAGAAATGGGGGCGGAAAGAGCAGGTAGGGGGGAGAGGGGGAGCAGGAAAAAGAAGAAGAGGAGGAGGAAGGGGGCGGAACCTGATATTTTCATGAATAAGTATACATACATATATGCATATACTCGTACACACATACAAACATATACATGTATACATATACATACATTATATATATATATATATATATATATATATATATATATATATATATATATATATATATATATATACGAGAGAAATTCGCTAGTAACAGCGACATCAATCTGATAATCTTTATGACAGTATGTAGGATTCGAACCTACTGTTTTCGGCCACCCGTAAGATTACCTTCACGGAGCCTTAACCCACTATACCACAAAGACTGTAAAAGCCTTGTAATCTGGAATCAAACTGATTCCCGAGGATAGGAAAGATCACTAATCTGCGACCCCAGTTCCTGTTTTACACAAGGCCCAAGCCCACTAGTGACAAGGGGTAAGGATCGGAACAAATCCCCTTCACGCTTTTCGCCATTGTAACTATGAGAGAAATTCGCTTGTAACAGCGACATCAATCTGATAATTTTTATGACAGTCGCATGTGTGGTATGGTATAGTGGGTTAAGGCTTTGTGAAGGTAATCTTACGGGTGGCCGAAAGCAGTGGGTTCGAATCCTACATGTATTTGGGTGCAAGGTATGTTTAGGTGTCGAATGGTATGGCGTGGGTTTATGAGGTAAGAGTGGTAGACTTAAGGATTAGTAAGCTCTTCAGGGTGGTAGTCGGCTAGGGAGAGGTCTGCAAGTGGAGAGGCTGCTAGGGTGGACGGATTGGCGTGGGACCAAATGTACTGACGGGAAATTAAAAAAAAATGTATTATGTTTTCAAAGGTTATTCTCGAAGGTATTCCGGTTCTGTAGCGTGTAGGGTGAACGGGTTGGCGTGGGACCAAATGTACTGATGGGAAACTTAAAGATATAAGAAATATCAAATATTATCTTTTCAAAGGTTATTCTCGAAGGCACTCCGGTTCTGTAGCATTTTTACATATACAGTCAAAGATTATATTCCCAACCAAAGGTCATGGTATTTGCATGATATTTAGCTTGGACGTCAATGTAATATACGCATGGTTTATATATTGCATATAAGTTGTTTTAGTGTGATTATTTTTTTTTCACTGCCAGGTCTCCGATGTGTGGGCTGAAAGACAAGCGTCTATCAAAAATGAACTCCAGTACTCTAGGGTTCTTTGTCCAGTGGTAGACTGCTCATTCAATTAAACTTTTTTAATGTTTACAATGCCACCTATGATTTCTCGTTTGTCAAGGTATATTTGTGTATTTTTGGTAGCTTTATCGTAGTGAATTTGATGAGGAAGCTTACGAGATTGAATGTAGGGACACGGCCCATCCCAACGTCGTTCATCAAATCTAAAACCTCGTTGACACGAGACTAGTTTCGTAGCCGCTAGTGCTAGGTGCAAGTTAACTTACCGGGCAAGTAAGTGTTCACACTAGCATAGCGGACAAGTAGAGGGGTAGTTTACTAATCGGCTCCTAAACTAGCCCCGTGTAAACGAGGCTTAACGAGGCTTAACGGTTCCACGACAAATGCTCATATGGCATTTGCTTACACCCGTAATGGAAAAAAACAGAAATGTTCAACAGTGAAATAAAAGCATACTTGCAAATTATGAATTTCACTGCAAATCTTACTACATATTATCCACTTACAAAGTACTTGAAAATAAAGTGCATTTCAACAAATTACATATTATAGGGTAATTTTATATAATGTGATCATTTGTCTTTTTTCAGCTAAGGCTGCGAGCATATGTCTTGTAATCATATGTCTTATGGTCATATGTCTTGTGGTCATATGTCTTGTGGTCACATGTCTTGAGATCATATGTCTTGAGATCATATGTCTTGTGGTCATATGTCTTGTGATCATATGTCTCGTGGTCATACGTCTTATGGCCGTACGTCTTGTCATCCTATATCTTGTGGTTATATGTCTTGTGGTCATATGTCTTGTGATCATATGTCTTGTGGTCATACGTCTTATGGCCATACGTCTTGTGATCCTGTGTCTTGTGGTCATATGTCTTGTGATCATGTCTTGTGATCATATGTCTTGTGACCACATATCTTGCACGAATTCAGCTTGCCCTGCTTTACAATAGGATGAAAGTATTCGTACTATACTCCCTTACTTATCGGGATGCTAATCTTTCATCTTCTGACATGGAATATTCGAGAAAAGACGCTGACTAGGAGGTAACTAACCCTTTCCTGTCAAGTGGACATTTAGATCAATTCTGACGGTGTGTCGTGATCAAGACGAATAGAGTCACCTAGTGTCAACCATAATAGAATATCTAATGATTCAGTGGAGGTTGTCTTGATATATCAATGACGTGCTGGTTGTAATTTACAACTGACGCGTCTTCCTAAATAATTGTAAGTTACTTTTATTTATGCCATGTTACAACTCAGCTCATACATACATACACATACCAAAGGATTTTTCCCCCTACACGGGGGGTAGCCAAAAAGAAAAAGGCATAGAAACCACTCCCACCCATTCCATTTCCTATATATTCCACTCCCCTCCACCCTCCTCCCTCCCTCTTATCTTGGCACCTCCTGGATGACGGGTCATCCCTGCATCCTGTCCACTGCCCTGGGTCAGAAGCAGTGTCGCAAGACACAGCACATCCACAGCAAGGCCGCTTCATAACTTCGGCGACCCCCCCTCTCCGTCCCCCCATGCAGCAAAGGAGAAGACGGGGAGAAATCCCTTCGGGCTGCGTCAATTAAACTCAGAATGCAAAATTCTTGTTTTGATCTTATGCAATAATTAATTCATTATGATGATATGCAAAAAATTATCATTTCATCTAAGAACTTTAACGAGGTAGAACGCATATTCATGTCGCTGTGAAGCTCTGATTGGCTAAGATGTATTCAGAGAGCGCCTCTTATTTGTTCGCGTCATCGATGACGTCACTAAGAGCTCCTCTTATTTGTTCACGTCGTCGATGACGTCACTAAGAGCTCCTCTTATTAGTATGCGTCATCAATGACGTCACTGAGCGTCTCTTATTCGTTCACGTCGTCGATGGCGTCACTGAGAGCGCCTCTTATTCGTTTGCGTTGTTGATGACGTCATTGAGAGCGCCTCTTATTCGTTGGCTCTCCCATAGACCTCTCTGGGGAGAAACGTTAGATTATTGTCTATGTTGTGTAAGTGTAGGATGCTTCTGTGTCACCGAGTGAAAGTAGTAGAAGGAGGGAGTAGTCGCCGGTTGCCAGATATATGAAGAGGTGTAAGAAAAACAGTTGTTCATAGTGATATTTTGGACTCAGTCCGGGGACCGAAAGCCGGCCCCTCAGGGTTGCACTTCTAGATGGAGACGACAGAAGGTAACAGATTTAAAAAAAAACGGGAAACTGCGCTGTCCATCTAGCAGGACCACAACTAGAAGCAGGTCCCCCTTCTTTTTCGTCTTACCTGGTAGGCGTCCTTGATGTTGATGATCTCCTTGGTGCTGGCCACGTGCCCCACGATTCCAGTACCCCAGTCCAGCTGGACGGCCGATTCCAGGGCTCTCCGCAGCGCCTCTTCCAGGCCTGGAAAAAAGAAGAAAAAAAATGTTTCCAGGAAATGAAGTCCAGGTCTTCCAGAAGGAAATTTAACATAAACAAAGGGATGAATGAGTAGATGAATTTGTGAATAGGTACACAAGTAAATGAATAAGTACATGAATAGGCAAGTAATAGAGGGATGTGTGTATACACGCGCACACACATCCAGATAGATAGATAAAGAGAAAGAGCACTCACTAAGTAAAAATTCTTTAGAATTTTGGAATAAAGTAAACTAAAGAGGGCAAGTGTATTATCAGCCAATTTAATAACCAAAAACCATCAGGAGACCTGGATTTTTTTTTCAGGAAATTAACAAAGTGAAGGCCCTTGAAAAAAAATAATAATAATAATAATAAAATAAAATAAAAGGGCTCCATTAGAAACCTCAAGAAGTAAAATTCTTTTAGGACATTAGTAAAGAAAGAAAGGAAGTAAAGAATGTATTATAAGTAATTCGAACGAAAAAAAATCTGCCCGAAAAAAGGGAGATGGACATTAAGGCCTAAGTAAGTAAAATTCTTCAAACGATTCGCTGCTCTTTCTTTCTCTTTTTTTTTTTTTTATAATTTCGTTTTTCCACTTATTTCCTCTTCCTTCGACTTTTCCTCTCTTCTCCTTCTCTTCCTCTTTCATTTAATTCTAATTCTCTTCCTTTTCCTTTCCCTCTTCCTTCTATTCCTCATTCTCCTCCTCTTCCTCCGACTTCTCATCTTCCTCTTCTTCCACCTCTTCCTCCTCCTATTCCTTACTCTCCTTTTGATATTCCTTCCCTTCTTCCAGTTAAGGGAGAGAAAATTCTTAAGTCCTGGATAAGCCAATCCCCTCAGTGCCGGATAAGCGAGGGAATCTTCTTCAGTGCCGGATAAGCGAGAGGAATTTCTTAGTGCCGGATAAGCGAGGGATTCTTCTTCAGTGCCGGATAAGCGAGGGAATCTTCTTCAGTGCCGGATAAGCGAGGGAATCTTCTTTAGTGCCGTATAAGCGAGGGAATCTTCTTCAGTGCGTGCCGGATAAGCGAGACGAATCTTCTTCAGTGCCGGATAAGCGAGGGAATCTTCTTCAATGCGTGCCGGATAAGCGAGAGGAATTTCTTAGTTCCGGATAAGAGAGGGAATCTTCTTCAGTGCCGGATAAGCGAGGGAATCTTCTTCAGTGCCGGATGAGCGAGGGAATCATCTTTAGTGCCGGATAAGCGAGGGAATCTTCAGTGTGTGCTGGATAAGCGAGGGAATCATCTTCAGTGCGTGCCGGATAAGCGAGGGAATGTTCTTCAGTGCCGGATAAGCGAGGGAATCTTCTTCAGTGCCGGATAAGCGAGGGAATCTTCTTCAGTGCGTGCCGGATAAGCGAGAGGAATTTCTTAGTTCCGGATAAGCGAGGGAATCTTCTTCAGTGCTGGATAAGCGAGAGGAATTTCTTAGTTCCGGATAAGCGAGGGAATCTTCTTCAGTGCCGGATAAGCGAGGGAATCTTCTTCAGTGCCGGATAAGCGAAGAAAACTTTAGTGCTGGGGAAGAGAGAGTGTCGGATAAGTGACAGGAGTTTCTCAGTGTCGGATAAGCGAAAGAAATCTCAGTTCCGGATAAGGGAGGGAATCCCCTTAGTGCCGGATAAAGGAAAAGTATCTTCTCAGTGACGGATAAGCGACGGGAAATTCTCTGTGCCGGATAAGCGAGGGAAACTTTTTCATTGCTGGATAAGCGAAAGAAGGCTTCTTGGTTTCGGATAAAAGAGCCAAGGTCCGCCATGTTGCATAAACGAGAAGGAGGAAGAAGGTATTTCGGAAGAGCGTCAGGGGTGTCTTGTTGCCTAAGAAAAAAAAAAAAAAAAAAATTCTTCTGGTGTTCTGGTGCTGACCCATAAGAATTTCCTTCGGATCTTCTTGCGATATCGAAAGAGGAGTTAAGCCCCCCCCCCCAAAAAAAATAAAAAAAAAAAATCCAGCCCCCAAAAAAGGGGAGAGGGGGGCTTGCTATGTATTGCAAACAACGATCGGTGAATTCTCGTTGTCTAAAGTCTTTGCAAAGGAGGAGGAGGAGAAAAGGCGGAAGGTCCTTGATTGTGTCATCACCACTATCAACACCATCATCACTATCACCATTATCACTATCGCCTATAAGCAAACCACCACTAACATCACTATCATCGTCATCACAACACCAACAACAATTGGAACACTTCATCGTCATTACTCCTGTCATCATTACCTCCACAATTATCACCGTAATTATCATCACTCCTTCCTAACATCACCATCACAGTCACCATCGTCAACATCATTATGGTCGTTATCATCACCCTCCATTCCCCATCATTATCATCACCACCACCATCATCTTTATCATCGTCGTCGGCATCATCATCATCATCATCATCATCATCATCATCATCATCATCATCATCATCATCTACTTCATCATCATCATCATCTACTTCATCATCATCATCATCACCATCTACTTCATCATCATCACCATCACCATCATCACCATCACCATCACTGTAAACAGAACGAGTGTGCAGAAGATGATAGGGAGAGGAGGGAGAGAGCGAGGAGGAGGAGGAGGGGGAGGAGGAGAGGAGGAGGAGGAGGAGGAAAGGAGAGAAAGAAGAGAAAACAAAGAAGTAAATGCGACTGGCGAAAAGGGGAACTGAGTGACGACATGAAAGGGAAACGAGAGAAGAGGAAGAGGAAGAGGAGGAGGAATGGGAGAAGAAAGAAGAAGGGAAGGAGAGCAAGAGGAAGGCGAAGAGGATTGGGAGGAAGGAGAAGAAGAGGAGGAGGAATGGGGGAAGAAAGAAGAGGGGAAGGAGAGCAAGAGGAAGGCGAAGAGGATTGGGAGGAAGGAGAAGAAAAGGAAGAAGAGGAGGAGGAGGAGGAGAATGAGAAAAGGAGAAGTGGAGGAAGAAGGAAGAGGGGGGAGGAGGAAGGTGAAGAGGAGTGGGAGGAAGAGCAA
>NC_134779.1:52896122-52898622 GCF_046742065.1 Oratosquilla oratoria | reverse complement strand
AGTGCCTCTATTTTTCAGGAACTTTGGCAGTAGAATCGGGAAACTTTTGGTGGGAAAACACACACACACACACACACACACACACACACACACACACACACACACACACACACACACACACACACACACACACACACACACACACACACACAAAGATATAAAAATAAGATAAGATAAAGAGGCCGGAAGAACTTTGGATGGCGGAAGAATTAGGGAAATATCGGAGCCCCAAAACTGGGTAATGATGGCGGGAAAGTGACGAAAATAAAAGGACAGATGTGGCGGGAAATAGCAAGAATTTGGCGGTTTGATGACAGATGTGGCAGGAAGTAGCCAAAATTTGGCGGTTTGATGACAGAAGTGGCGGGAAGTAGCCAAAATTTGGCGGTTTGATGACATGTAGCCGGAAGTCGCCAGAATTTGGCGTGTTGATGACAGATGTGGCTGGAAGTCACCAAAACTCGGCGTGTTGATAATAGATGTAGCTGGAAGTCGCCAAAACTTGGCGTGTTGATGACAGATGCAGCCGGAAATCGCCAAAATTTAGCGGTTTGATGAGAGATGTGGCTGGAAGTCCCCAAAACTTGGCGTGTTGATGACAGATGTGGCTGGAAGTCGCCAAATTTTGGCGTGTTGATGACAGATGTGGCTGGAAGTCGCTAACATTTGGCGTGTTGATGACAGATGTGGCTGGAAGTCACAAAATTTTGGCGTGTTGATGACAGATGTGGCTGGAAGTCGCCAACATTTGGCGTGTTGATGACAGATGTGGCTGGAAGTCACCAAAATTTGGCGTGTTGATAACAGATGTGGCTGGAACTCGCCAAAACTTGGCGTGTTGATGACAGATGCAGCCGGAAATTGCCAAAATTTGGTGGTTTGATGAGAGATGTGGCTGGAAGTCCCCAAAACTTGGCGTGTTGATGACAGATGTGGCTGGAAGTTGCCAAATGTTGGCGTGTTGATGACAGATGTGGCTGGAAGTCACCAAATTTTGGCGTGTTGATGACAGATGTGGCTGGAAGTCGCTAACATTTGGCGTGTTGATGACAGATGTGGCTGGAAGTCGCTAACATTTGTCGTGTTGATGACAGATGTGGCTGGAAGTCACAAAAATTTTGCGTGTTGATGGCAGATGTAGCCGGAAGTCGCCAAAATTTGGCGGGTGAATTGTTAATCCTTCGTCTGCTGTGGGGGTGGGGGTTGCCTTATCTGAATAAAATCACCTGTCGACGGCTAGAACCAACGACTAGAATATCAAAACTCAGTTAAAATCTTAACAGAGGTTAAATGGACTCAGAAACTGTTCTTGTGGTGTTTCATTCTCCTGAATAAAATCGTCTGGCGACAGGAAGGTGAAACCTGAAGCAGTTATTTGGACGTAGAGTTGGAAACTTTTGGTAAAAATAATTTAGGAAAAATGTGGCGGACAAGGGGAAGAATCCAGGAAAATAGTGGTGGAAATGAGGATAATTCAGGCGGAAATGAAGATAAAGTTGGCGTGAAGTAGGGAGAAGAATGCGAATGAGTTTAAACAGGGCAGGCAACTAGAAACCGGCCGAATCGTCACCTTTGCCTGTCGTGCTATGGGGGGTAAACGTGGTGAAGATGTTTTCCACAGTTGGACAGATTTCTGCTTCGTCATTCTTAGTTTTTTGTTGAGTTTTAGTTTAATTTTTCGTATATTTTTTCTAAAAGATAAGAATACATATACATTTGTATCAAGAATATGATTCAGAAAAGGCTGAATTTTACCAAAATAGGTGAATTTGTGTGTGTGTGTGTGTGTGTGTGTGTGTGTGTGTGTGTGTCCGCGTGTGTGTCTATCTAGTTGTATGTACCTAGATGTATCTTACGGGAAGGGGAGCTATGCTCGTGGTGTCCCGTCTTTGTACCTCACAGTGTCTAGGTTGCTCTTAAATTCGTGTATAGTTTTTGCACACACTATTGTTTTGTCCAGTTTGTTCCAGATATCCCCCACTCTGTGTGGAAAACTTTTTTTTCAGGTCTTCTATAACTGTCTATTTTCTTCTTCTATGTTCCAAAGTCGGTTAATTCTCAATTTAGTCAGTCTCTCCTCATATGACAGTTTTGAAAGTGTTGGGGCCCTTTTCGTGGCTGCTCTCTGGAATTCGTTCAATTTCATTATAATTCTCTTTGGTACTTGGTGGCCATAGATGTCGCAGCAGACTGTCTAGAGCCTTATTAGTGTGACTAGAATTTTTTTTTAACCATTTTTTTCGTCTAAATAGGTAAAAAGGCCACCTGTGATTGGATGCTTAGCAAGTTGTTGGCGACAGATCTCCCGACAGTTTTGTTATCTGTTTTGAGGGGACATGATGTGTGTGAGTGTGTGGTGTGTGTGGCGCCATTCCGAGTCCACTGCTGACCAAAGGCTTCTCTCATACCATTCACACACATAACTCACACTACTCTCCTATCCTCTGCACATGCCACTCCTGCAAACTTCTCTACACCCCGTCTCCTTCCACTCTGAGTC
>NC_134779.1:52876407-52895622 GCF_046742065.1 Oratosquilla oratoria | reverse complement strand
GATATACATGTGTACAGTTAGATATGCGAGCACCCTCCGTAAAGGATATACATACACAGATACCTAAAAATATGCGCGCGGCGCAAGAAGAGAGAGAGAGAGAGAGAGAGAGAGACAGAGAGAAGAGAGATATATATATAGTATATAAATATATAGGATGAAGGTGGAAAAAGAAGTCATGGGTCTAGTTCCGAGGAATTTATTCCTGAAGGAAAATTCCTGGCTGAAAAAGCATAGAGCCGGGAAGAAGGGGGCGGGTGGGGGGGAAGTGAAATAAAAAAAAAAAAAAAGACTTAGTACTAGACCGGTTTTTTCTTCTTACACCTTCACGCACACATCACACACACACACACACACACACACACACACACACACACTCACACTACACACACACACATCACACTACACACAACACACACACATATATTATATATATATATATATATATATATATATATATATATATATATATATTATATATATATATATATATCTATATATATATATATATATATATATAATTTTTTCCTACTACGTTGTAGCCTCCAGGACCGGAAACATACTCCGGACTTGAGAAAGAAGAGGAAAGGCAGAACATAGTACCAAAACCGATATATGTATATATATATATATATATATATATATATATATATATATATAAATATATATATATATGTGTGTGTGTGTGTGTGTGTGTGTGTGTGTGTGTGTAATGAAGGTGGAAAAAGAAGTCATGTGTCTAGTTCTGAGTTTCTGAATTTATTCCTGACCGGTTTCGCTCTATGCTTCCTCTGAATAAGCATAGAGCAAAACCGGCCAGGAATAATAATAATAATAATAATAATAAATAGATAAAAAAGACTCGGAACTAGACCCGTGACTTCTTTTTTCCACCTTCAACAACTTGTCACAATGTACCAGCATATATATATATATATATATATATATGTGTATATATATATATATATTATTTATATTATATATATTATATATATATATATATGTATATATATATGTATATATATATATATATATATATATATATATATGTATATACACATATATACATACACTTTTCCTGCTACATCTTTATCTATTCCCCTTCTCAATCCTTCCTTCCTTGCCCTGCCCCCATTCTCCATGTCATTCTTACGACTTCCTTCTCGCACACTCTCCTCCTCCTCCTTCTTCTCTTCTCCCCCTCTCACTCTTACTCCTTTCCCTCTTCCGTACTCCTCCTCCTCCTCCTCCTCCTCCTCCTCCCCGTACTCTCCCTCCCTCTCCTTCCCCCTGCGCATCCTTCACCTCCTTTTCCTCCTCCTCCTCTCTCCCTTTTTACTTCTTACCTCTCCTCCTCCTCCTCCTCTTCCTCCTGTTCTTCCTCCTCCTGTTCTTCCTCCATCTCCCTTGTCTCTCATTCTCCTCCTTGTCTTCTTTGTCCTCCAATTCCTCATCTCCCCTCCATCTCTCTCCTCGTCATTTATCTCATGTCTTCTCCTCCTCCTCCCTCTCCTCCTCCCCTCCTCCTCCTCCTCCTCCCTCTCCTCCTCCTCCTCCTCCCTCTCCTCCTCCTCCCCCTCCTCCTCCTTGTCTTCTTTGTCCTCCAATTCCTCTTCTCCCCTCCATCTCTCTCCTCGTCATTCATCTCATGTCTTCTCCTCCTCCTCCCTCTCCTCCTCCCCTCCTCCTCCTTGTCTTCTTTGTCCTTCAATTCCTCTTCTCCCCTCCATCTCTCTCCTCGTCATTTATCTCATGTCTCCTCCTCCTCCTCCTCCTCCTCCTCCTCCTCCTCCCCCCCTCCTCCTCCTGCCTCTTCTCCTCCTCCTCCTCCCCTTCCTCCTCCTTCCTCCTCCATCCTCTCCACTCCTGGAAGCAGTAAAAGCTCTAATTATCCGAGAAAAAAAAATCGTCTGCGCTTCAGAAAATGTCTAATTTAGACGAAAACAATCCGCCATTTGCCATTCATCATTCCCTGGACCACGTGCCGGTTGTGTGACCAACAACAGTTTCTCAACTGTATGAGAGCTCGGAGCTCATGAACCCCGATCTGTGAGTGATTGCTGTGACCTTACACATAACGCATACCACACGCAAACCCCCTTTGCTCAAGGGGGACAGTAATGGGCATTACCGAAAACTTTTCGTGCCTTGAGCGTGGCGTGTGGCTGTGCTTGTGTGCGTTTGAATTTGTTTACTTTGTCACTCAGATTTTCATAAATTAGCAAAATAAATTAAATTAATTAATAGAAATGAGTTGAGGGGGAGAGGTAAGGTCACGTTTTGGAGACTAAAAAGGACAAAATAAAATGACCCTTTAATTGTTTCAGTGAAACATTAACAATTCTATGGTCTCTTTCATAGAGAAAGAGAGAGAGAGAGAGAGAAAGAGAGAGAGAGAGGGGGGGGGCTGGAGACTGCCAATGAGGTAATTGCCGAGAGTAATTTCAGCTGAAAGGTTGTTCAGACAAACGAATAGAATTGTTTGGCATCTGACGCCAGCACGCCTCAGTACGTATCTTTTTTGCTGCCCTCTCTCTCTCTCCCTGCCTCCCTCCCTCTGCCTCCCTTCCTCCTTCTCCCTCCCTCCCTCCCTCTCCCTTTCTCCTTCTTCCCCTTCCCTCCCTCCTTCCCTCTCTCCTTCTCCTTCCTTCCTTCCTTCCCTCCCTTCCTCCCTCCTTCTCCCTCCCTCCCTCCCTCCTTCTCCCTCCCTCCTTCTCCCTCCCTCTCCCTTCCTCCTTCCTTTCTCCTTCCCTCCCTCCTTCCCTCCCTCCTTCCCTCTCTCCTTCTCCCTCCTTCCTTCCCTCCTCCCTCTCCCCTTCTCCCTCCTTCCTTCCCTTCCTCCCTCTCCCTCACTCCTTCCCTCTCCTTCACTCCCTCCCTCCTTCTCCCTCATTCCCTCCCTCCGTCTCCCTCTCTCCATTCCCTCTCTCCGTCTCCCTCTCTCCATTCCCTTCCCTCTTTCTCCCTCCCTCCCCCTTTCCTTCCTTTCCTTCCTTTCCCTTCCTCTATCTCCCTCCTTCCCCTACTCTCTCCTTCCCCTCCCTCCTTCTCTCTCCCTCCCTCCTTCTCTCTCCCTCCCTCCTTCCCACCATCCTTTCCCTCCCTCCCCCTCCCTCCCTCCCCCTCCCTCCTTCTCTCTCCCTCCCTCCTTCCCACCATCCACTCCCTTCTTCTCCCTCCCTCCCTCTCCCTCCTTCTCTCTCCCTCCTTCCCTCTCTCTCCTCTTTTCTCCTTCTCATCCTTATCCTTCTTCTCATCGACCTTTTCCTCATCTTCCTCCTCCTTCTGTTCCTTCTCCTCTTCCTCCTTCTCAGTGTCTTCCTCCTCCCCTACTCCTCCTCCTTCTGAACTGTCTCATTCTGATCCTCCTCCTACTCTTCCTTCTCTTCCTTCTCCTCCACTTCTTCCATCTTCTCTTTTTTCCTTCTCCTCTTTCTTCTCCTCCTTATCTTTTCTCCTCTTTCTCTTCCTTATCCTTCTCCTCCTCTTCTTCTTCTTTCCTCCTCTTCCTCCTTCTTATCCTTCTCCTCCTCTTCCTCATATTCATCCTCCTTCTCTTTTTCCTTACCTACCTTTTCGCCTCCTCCTCCCCTCCACCTCCTCCTTCTCCTCCTCCTGACCTCCCCTCTCCTCTCCTCTCCTCTCCTCTCCTCCCCATATACTGTTCAGACCAACTTGGCAGAGAAATCTGCCCCCGCCCCCATCTGCTGCTGCTGCTGCTGCTGCTTCTGCACCTGAATAATTGGTTTACCTTTTTCGAAATCTCGTTAACTCAAAGGTTCTGCTCTCTCTTCCTCCTCCTCCTCCTCCTCCTCCTCCTCCTTCTTCTTCTTCTTCTTCTTCATCTGTTTCTTCTTCCTCTTCCTTTTCTTCCTCTTTTCCCTCCTTTTCTACGTTTTATTCTTCCTTTTTATCTTCTGTTTCTTCTTCCTCCTCTTCTTCTTGTACTCCTCCCTCCTTTTTTAACGTATTTTTTCCTCTTCATCTTCTTTTCTTTCTTCATTCTCATCTTCTTGTTCTTCTTCCTCCTTACCTTCTTCTTTTAATTCTTCTTCTTATTCTTCTTGTTTTTTCCTCTTTGTTGCAAATGGTCGACTTGATTTCCATTTGCAAATGTTCTCATTTCGCGGAAAAATAAGATTAATTATTCTAATTAAGGCTATAACAGGAGCCAGATATATCCTACACACACACACACACACACACACACACACACACACACACACACACACACACACACACACACACACACACACACACACACACACACACACACACACACACACACACACACACACACACACACACACACACACACACACACACACACACACACACACACACACACACACCTATACATGCATATTTACATATACACATGTTTACACCTGATTAGACGCATATATAATGTAGCCGGTAAGGGGAAAGGAAGAAAACGGGAGAGAGAGAGAGAGAGAGAGAGAGAGAGAGAGAGAGAGAGAGAGAGAGAGAGAGAGAGAGAGAGAGAGAGAGAGAGAGAGAGAGAGAGGCACGAAATAGGTTTGGGTCACACGAACTTCAGCCCTGTTTCACAACAGCCCAACCGAACCCGAACCCGAACCCCAACATCGGGGAATCGGCAAAATGAATAAATAAAAATAAAAAGTTGAATGTTTGTGGCCTTATCGCCTTTCGAAATACTCGATGAGGGCAGGCGGGAACTCGCTGGGGTCCATCGGGAACTTGCTGAGGCTTATCGGGAACTTGCTGAGGTTTATCGGGAACTCGCTGAGGTTTATCGGGAACTCGCTGAGGGCCCACCGGAACTCTTAGGGTGTCAACCTAGCACCCTTAAAGGCCGAGAAGGAGCAGCTCGAGGGTGACATTCGCTGACCTCGTCTGCTGATTTGTTTGTCGTCAAAGTCGGGAGAACCTCGAAGTATCGAAGTGTCCTCCTCTGAAGACTCTGAAACCTCCAGGTCGTCATCGCGATGTCTTCACGAAAACTCTCCGCCTCCATCAAACTCAGTACTCGAAATCTTTGATTTCTTCAGGAAGCTCCTCGCCGAAGTGTCACGAGGAACGTCCTCGATGTCACCCTCAGGTGAACTACAAACCCACTCTCGAACCTGCAAAGTCGATACTCGAAGTCGCTGACATCTTCCTCGCGAAGCTCATCGCCGAAGTAGCACAAAGAATCTTTGGTCTCACCGTCACGTGACCTCCGAAGTCGCCGTCGAAAAAGACACTCGAAGTCGCCGACAGCTCCTCGAAGTCGCTGATATCTTTTTCGCGAAGCTCAACGCCGAAGTAGCACAAAGAATCTTTGGTCTCGCCATCACGTGACCTCCGGAGTCGCCGTCGAAAAAGACACTCGAAGTTGCCGACAGCTCCTCGAAGTCGATGATATCTTTTTCGCGAAGCTCAACGCCGAAGTAGCACAAAGAATCTTTGGTCTCGCCGTCACGTGACCTCCGGAGTCGCCGTCGATAAAGACACTCGAAGTCGCCAACAGCTCCTCGAAGTCACGGAGACCTTCTCCAGCTTTCCGTCGAAGCTTCACAGGGAAGCGTTTCAGGCTTCCCTCGGCTAAATAAAATGGCGAGGCGACGGATAATAAACAGATAAATGAAAATAAATAAACTATCTCCGCTTTTTTTAGGTTATAGACAGAGGGAGACAGAATATAATAGATCCAGGTTAGGTTCTTGAAAGAAAAAAAAATCCTACTTATGTGGTCCCTTACCCTGAGGTCGCGGGGGTTGGTTGGTTTTGGAGGCAGGGGGGGGGGGTAAGGACCACGAGCATGGGGGGAGTGGATGGGGTGGGGGGAAGGCCTTGTTATCACTTAATTGTGCGTACCAATATTATTGGAGGAGGGAGGAAGGACCAAGGAAGATGAGGTAGGGAGAGGAGGGAGGGGAGATGGAAAATAAGGGGAGTATGAGGGTGGAGGGAGGAGTAGGAGGAAGAGGATTGTAAGAGTGGATTGGGAGGGAAACAAGGGAAGAGGGGGACGAGAGTGGAAATGGAAGAGAAATGTGAGGGGAAATGGGGAACTAAGAGGGGAAAGAGGGGGAGATGGAGGAGAAGTGTGATGGTGAAAGGGAAGCTCGAGGGAAGGAGAGAGGAAGAAAAAGAGGAGGGAGAGAGAGAAAACGAGTAAAATGTGATGGTGAAAGAAAGTATGAGCACGGAAGGAAGGAAGAGGAGGAGGAAGAGTAAGAAGAGGGAGGGAGCGAAGAAGAGGCTGAAGAGGATGAGAAGGAAAAGGACGAGGAGGAGGAGGGGGGAGGAAAGGATTCTGGAGGAAACAACTTTACCGTGCACGCCACGTTTCATTCTAACTCAAGACGATTCTATTCAGTTACGAGTCATCCCCTCTGTGGACTCGAACTCAGATAGGTCGCTCTCGATTCGAGTGCGAGATCCCTGAGTCATCCGGAGGCCCACCTCGAGGGTGACCTGACGAAGAAGGAACCTTGAGAGGAACCACTTCGTCTCTCGAAGCGAACGCTGGACCCCTGAGCCCGCCGGAGTTCCACCTCGAGGATAACCTGACGAAGAAGGAACCTTGAGAGGAACTACTTACCCGTGTCGACAGTGACGTCGAAGAGTTTGGCCACGAGGACTCTCTTGGGCTTCGGCCCCTGGGCGAGGAAGAGCGACCCCCGGTCAGCCTGGGTCAGGTGTCCGACGTTGACCAGGATCTTGTGGCAGAGGACGTCGATGTCGAGCTCCGTGCTGATGTCCCGGATCAGTTCCATGAAGAGCTCTTGTTCCGACAGCTTCCCGCCCTTCTGGGAATGGAGAGAGAGGGCGGTTGGAGATGAGGGTGACCTTATGGTACGAACAAGGGATTCCTGCCCAGCTGACTTGAATCATCAGTCTGTAGCGAGAACGGAATCCATAAAGTATAAGTATAATACATCACTACAAAGTAATGTCGTAGCACGTTGGTAAAATTGGACTTATGACCCACTTTCGGAGAAGAATAAGCGAGAGTAAAAAGATCCGTATATTTTGATCAATATCTGCTGAAGAGGATCACAGATAGTGATCGAAATATACGGATCTTTTTACTCTGGCTTATTCTTCTCCGAAAGTGGGTCATTAGTATAACACATGTTGAGGATGTTCATATCTACGTTGAACATCTCTGGAGACATCACATCCCTATTTTTTTTTTTTTTTTTAATACGGATAATGAGTTACAATGATAAAGACAAACTACCGACAGGAGACCTCTTGGTCCATAACGAGTCCGAGTAGAATGATAATAGTAATGATAAAACTAATAATGACAATTTGTGGTAGATTCAACCCCCGGGGGTCCACTTTCAGCTGATTAATATCGCCAGGCACGTTCTAGGACAGAATGAATCGCTCAGGAGTACCAACGTTACCGAAACATCAGCCACACAGGCGTACCAACTTTTGCGAGACTTCAGTCGTCCCATTTGAAGCCTCCGAACAGCACGTTTGTGCGAGACTGTACACTTGAATGGTCCTTTTAAACGCGTCGGTTATGAATTGCTAATTAGCAACTGCCGCTCTCAATTGCACGAGTTGAGGGTCCTCACTCAAAGTTCAAAAGAACTCTCTCTCTTTCTCTGTCTCTCCCTCTTTCTTTCTCTCTCTCTCTCTCTCTCTCTCTCTCTCTCTCTCTCTCTCTCTCTCTCTCTCTCTCTCTCTCTCTCTCTCTCTCTGTCTCTCGTTCTCTCTTTCTCTTTCTCTCTCCCTCTTTCTCTCTGTATCTTTCTCTCTTTCACTTTCTTTCACTCTCTTTCTCTCTGTCTCTCTCTTTCACCCCCCCCTCTCTCTTTCTGTCTCTTTTCCTCTCTCTTTCTCTTTCTCTCTGTCTCTCTCTTTCAACCCCCCTCTCTCTTTCTGTCTCTTTTCCTCTCTCTTTCTCTTTCTATCTCTCTCTCTTTCTCTCTCTTTCACTCTCTATCTCCCCCTCTCCCTCTCTCTCTCTTTTTTATCTCTTTCTCTCTTTCCTTCTCTCTCTTTCTCTCTTATTCCCTCTCTTCCCCTCTCCTTCTCCATTTTTCTCTCCTTTTCTTTTAATGCGGAGGTTCGATGGATTGGCGCCAGGTGGTCCTGCCTTGAGCTGAATGAAATGGCTTGGCGGCGCCAACCAGAAGAGAGGGACTGATGAGGTCATCGTAGAAGGCCGACCGGAATAAAATTGTTTGGTTTTAGGCAGAACTAAATCACATACATTCATACTTATATGTACATTTTGCCCGAAATTTCATAGTACTACCTAGTGTAGGCCTTATGGTCTCTTGCATTCTCCTTCATTCTTATGTTCTTATGTTCTTTTTCTTTTTCAAGGAAAATATTTTCAATAAGGAATCGTCGGAATCAAATACTAAATAGTAATGATAACAATGATAATGATAATAATGATAGTAATAGTAATAATAATAATAATAATAATAATAATAATAATAATGATAATAATCATAGCGATTTTTTATCTCATTTTTAATCGTTTGTCGGGTTGAAGACTATAATCTTTCCTAACTTATCCTAACGTAACGTATTACAGCCTAACCTAACCTAAACTAGCCTAACCTAACTTAGCATAACCTTACCTAGCCTAATCTAGCTTAACCTAGCCAAATCTACCTAAGCCTAAGGTAACCTAACCTAACGTAGCTCAGCCTAGCCTAACCTAACCTAACGTAGCTTAGCTTAACCCAACCAATCCCAACTTAACCTAATGACACCACACCTAACCTAATCTAACTTAACCTAAACTACCTTATCCTAACCTAACTTAACCTAGCTTAAAATAGCATAAATTAGCTTGACCTAGCCTGACCTAGTTTGACCTAACGTAACCACACCACACCTAACCTAGTCAAACTTAACCTAAACTACCTTAGCCTAGCCTAACTTAACCTAAACTATCTTAACCTAGCCTAAACTAGTTTGACCTAGCCTGACATAGCTTGACCTAACGTAACCACACCACACGTAACCTAGTCAAACTTAACCTAAACTACCTTAGCCTAGCCTAGCTTAACCTAAACTATCTTAACCTAGCCTAAACTAGTTTGACCTAGCCTGACCTAACTTGGGACGTACCTTATTGTGGCGAGTGGGCTTTGTCGAGAATGACGCCGCAGGTGAATCCCTCGACCGGCACTTGCGTGAAAAGGGACACGACGACGACGACCAGGGTTGGTCATTTCAACTTTATAATCTTTGATATCAAATTAGGTGAGGAAGTGAGTTGTATTTATGTATTTATTGTTTATTTAATATTTCATATCTAATTTAAATTTCATAGTCATTTTATGTACCCTTTTTATTTGTTCATTTATTCACTTGTTTGGTTTTGTTTATTCTTAAATTTGTTTATATCATTATCATCATTATTATTATTATTATCATTGTTATTATTATTATTATTATCATCATTATTATTATTATTATTATTATTATTATTATTATTATCATTATTATATTTAATTCATTTAGTTATCTTATGTTTATGCAACTATTTATTTTTCTATTGTTTTTATTTTTATTTTTTTATTCATTTATTTATTCTTTGCATCCGACCTAATTGTTGACCTTAACGTCTCCTGTCGGCCTTCTTGTTCCATCATTGTAACTCGTTGCATTGCATGGGTGGCGGGGAGATGATTTTATCTGACGTCCATCTTACAAGAAAACCTCATGCAGGTACCAAACTTTGGTCCCAACTAAAGATCTTCCTCAAATTCGGCTCGTTTCACTCGTATCGACTTTTTGCCGTGTGCTGTCCACGACGCGACGTCGTGCGCTCGAATAACCGTAGGTGTCTATGGACCTTTTCACACGTCACGACCACGAGCACGACGTCGTGTCGTGGACGGCGCACGGCGAAAAGTCGATACGTGTGAAACGAGCCTTGAGCACATCACGACCACGACCACGTGTTAATGAGTCCATAGACACCTATGCTTATTTGAGAACACGACGTCGTGTCGTGGACGGCGCACGGCGAAATGTCGATACGTGTGAAACGAGCCTTCAGCTGTCAAAGGATCAAACACTGCTGTCGTGAAGCTTTGATTGCGCCATCACGGATTTGGTGATTTGAAAGACTTCAATGTAATGAATGATTATTTCTTAATCTTTTTCGCACAAGGAGAGCTGGCAACCGGCGACTGATCTCATCCACTTCCTTTCAACCGATGACAGAAACAATCCCGCACTAATAGAAGACATGTATCAGGCTAAGGTTTCTTCATAGAACGATTTATAGACGAACCTAAGGATCGTTGCCAGTTGCTGCCTGGGCTGCGGGTTTCCAATCAGTGAAATTCGAGGCAACAGTTATCATTAGATAAACAAATAAAATAAATAAATACTTAATGAAAAGAAACTATTTAAAAACAAAAGATAAGTAAATAAATGAATAAATAAATAAAAATATATTTATTAACGTCCGAAATTGAACTGTGAATGACAAATGTGTTCTTTATTAAATTAAAAATTCAGTAACACTATTATTACTTGTTTCCGACGATTTATTGTTGAAAAGAATTTCCTCAGATAAACAACATATCTGAAAATAAAGAATAATGGGTGAGATTTAGTAAACTTTGAAGTCCTCTACATGATAATACACACACAATATTATATATATATAGATATATACATATATATATATATATATATATATATAAGGCTGATAGTCTGCCCAAAGTTGGGCAGCCAGTTAGGATAATTGAAGGCTAATTCTGGTAGAAGGAGAGTTGGTTTATTTAACAATGAAAGTTGGACGCCAGTGAGGGAGGGGGGCAAAACGGCGAGGGAGGTGACGACTGTGTTTCAAGTCGTGTCTCCAGGCGATCTGTTTGCGGGGATAGGGGAGGTGAGAAAGCAAGAAGCAGCGAGCTAGGCTCACGTATGCTACTCTAAGGAGGCGATCTAAATCTTCGGGCGATTTCCATCCTTTACATACACGGGCGGGCCATGATCCGTGCTTCTAATTGGCGTGAGATCATGTGTGCTGCGTGGGAAGTCGGAAGTAAAAATGTTGATGCCGGTGACTCATCATATCGATGAAAATGCCACCGTTGAACAAAAGGGATTGTTTAAAACTGATTGAATTATGCTTCAATTTCGGCTCATTTAGTTTCAATCTACAAGATTTTCGACAACACGAAGGTCTTCCTATGGATTCTCCATAGAGTGCAGTGGCAGCTTCTTTATCTATGGAGACAATAGAAAAGTATAATGATAACAAGACAATCGATAGTGGCTCCAAGTGGTATCGTTACGTCGACGACTGTCTAATAGTTACGCTCAATGATACTAATAAAGACATGTTTTTACAAAAACTGAATGAAGTCCATAATAAATACAGTTCACCATAGAAGCGGACGAATCTTTAACATTTCTAGATACAGTCATCATTAGAACGATGACAGGGTGAAATTTAAAGTATACAGGAAGACGGCAGATAAAGATGATTTCTTTTACTTCTTAATTGCACACCACAGAAAAACAAATTTGGGTGTAGTAATAGAGTTGTTTATTCAAACTCATAGAATATGTAGCCCAGAATACATCGAAGAAGAGATCAATTATGTGACTGGCGCATTCACAAAACTGGGTTATCCAAAAAGACAATTAGCGTCTTTACTGACAAAAGCCCAGTTGATCAGAAAACGGAATGAAAAAGAAAAATTGAACAATCGTTTTCTAGTAGTCCCCCTTTCCATCCCGACAGACAAATTAGGACAAACGTTGAGAACCTCCGGCTTAACCATCGTGACCGACGCCGGCAAGATAATACACAACTTGGTTGAAGAAGATTGAAGATTGAAGAAGATCATAGCAAGAACCGAAGTATTGTGTACAGGTTGTGAGCATTTGTATTGTGGAGAAACACATAGAGAAGTGGAGAAAAGACTCTGTGAGCATAGAACATATGTCAGACACCATCGTGAGACGAGTGCATTAGTTAATCATGTCAAAGAAAAGGGGCATTTACCAAAATGGGAAGCAGCAGAAATACTAGATGAAAACTTATCCAGACAGAGAACAAAAGTACTAGAAGGATTATACATTGCTATGAATAAGAACACAAACCAAAGAACGGGTGACATTAAATGGGCAAAACCACCGCAGCTATAGCAATAATCACCAGGACATTACAACACCAGGGTAGATACAAAAAGCCCCAGCAATTATCAGGACAAAATACCACCGAAGCAGGCCTGACTCCGGCTGAACTCTTCGAAGCTCTTCACAATATTCCCTGTTACTATATATGTTTACCTTATTTCTCTTTATAACTTTATTTCTCTGAGGAAGCATTATTGGGCGAAATTGGTAAAAGAAAAAAAAAAAAAAAAAAAAAAAAAAAAAAAAAAAAAAAAGGACTCTTCATCACCCATCTTTCCCATACATATACTTACATACATACATACATATATATATATATATATATATATATATATATTATATAATGTATATATTATATATGTATATATTATATATATGTATATATATATGTAATATATATATATATATATATATATATATATATATATATATATGTATATATGTTTACCTTATTTCTCTTTATAACATTGTTTCTCTGAGGAAGCATTATTGGGCAAAATTGGTCAAAAATGAAATTGGACTCTTCATCACCCATCTTTCCCATATATATATATATATATATATATATATATATACATATACGTATATATATACGTATGTATACATATATATACATATATATATATATACACATATACATATATACACATATACATATATATATATATATATATATACATATATATATATATAGATATATATACACGTATATGTATACACACACACACACACACACACACACACACACACACACTAACTCACACACACACACTGACATATATATATTTATATATATTTATATATATCTATAAATTTCATATATATATAATATATATATATATATATATATATATATCACTGAGACACACACACACACACACATATATATATATATATATATATATATACATACATATATATATATATACATATATATACACAAATAGACACACACACACACACACATATAAACACACACACACACACACACACACACACACACACACACACACACACACACACATATATATATATATATATATATATATATATATACATTTACACAATTATACACACACACACACACACACACACATATATGTATATATGTATGTATATATATATATATATATATACATATATTATACATTTACACAATTATACACACACACACACACATATATGTATATATATATATATATATATATGATGTGTGTGTGTGTGTGTGTGTGTGTGTGTGTGTGTGTGTGTGTGTGTGTGTACATATATATATATATTGTGCCTTACCTTGCGCAGCATGCTGGCGCTCTTGTGGGGCTTCTTGGTCGAGAGCCATGAGTTTTTGGATCCCTGGCGACTCGGGTACGAGTAGTTGACGTCGGATGCGGGCGTCGCCCCAAGCACCACTACCTGCTGCTGCTGCTGCTGTCCTTCAACAGATTGTTCGCGAGACTTGCAGCAGCTGGAACTGCTCCCCCGGGACAGCTGCTCGCCCTCGTCCGACTTCAACCGCTGGTTCTTCTGGAGGATGTCCAAGAGGACCTGGAGGAGGGGGAGGAGGAAGACGTTTATATGAATGATGGTCTTTATTCAGAAGGGGGTGACTGAAGGCGTTAGAGGGTTTATGAAATGTAGGTTCCCCCTCTAACGGCGTTACGGTAATTTTGAAAATAAATATTATTGCTAATAATGATAACATCCGTAATAATGTTATTAATACTAATACTAATAACAAAGAACTCTAACGACATGATAAAAAATAATGCAAACAATAATAATCATAATGAAGATGGTAACAATACAATATTATTCTATATACAAGCAGGTCTTCCTTATAAGGAAGATAGTCAGCCAAGTTATTCACCCACACGTCACCCATCCCTCACCCATTTGTTGTCACCCTTTATCTTAGCTCCTTGTGGACAAAGGAACGCCCCTGAACCCTCTCCCCCTCACCCCCCCACCTTTGGCCACGCCCACTCCCCGGGTCAGATGCAATGCTGCAAGACACAGTAGCACCATATCCAGCCGAGGCTGTTCTACCACCACAGCTTCCTTCACATGGCGACCCTCTATGTAATGATAACAATAATGATAGTGATATAAGGATGATAATGATAATGAGTCATAGTAATAATGACATAGTAGTAATGATAATGAGTCATAGTGATAATGATATAGTAGTAATGATAATAATGATAATGGGTCATTGTGATAGTGATATAGTAGTAAGGATAATAGTAATAACAACTCACCTCCTTGGCCGTGTTACGCGAGAGCCATTGGGCCACGATCTGCGGGTGCTGGTCCAGGTAGGACGTCACGACATCCGCCGTCAAGGACTCCTCGCTGGTCTGAGAAGCCCCTCCGTCGTCGCCGCTCTGGGACCTTCTGCCGGCGAGGGCCGTGGGCGTCGGCGGCGGCTCCAGGGTGTCCAGCCGGATGGCCTTGCCCTTCTGAAGCCTCCGACTCTCCCTCCTCTCCATCCCAAGCTTTCCTCTTTGCTCCTCGCGCCTCTCGAGGTACCTGGGCTCGATGTCCTCCGACTCCTCGTCGTCCTCGACGTCGGTCTCGTCGCCCGAGTCGACGTCGTCCCCGACGCCTCCACCTCCTCCTCCTCCTCCTCGGCTTCCTGCTTTACGGAGTCCTCTTCCTCGTCCTCCTTTTCCTCTTCGGCCTCCTCCGCCTCCACTTCTTCTTCCGCCTCCGCCACCTGCGTCAGGGGGTTCCTCATGGTCCTGCAGGTCGTCCTCGTGTTGGAAGGGCGGGGCCGTACTCGAACTGGCGTCCGGAGAGGCGGAGAAGGTGGGCTCCGAGGAGGACGAGATCTCTGTAGTAGGAGACGGAGAGGAAGTTGGTTAAAAAAAGCCATGAGACCTGTTGGTACATACAGAGCCATGACAGTGTGTCACCCCCTTACACACACACACACACACACACACACACACACACACACACACACACACACACACACACACACACACACACACACACACACACACACACACACACACGCACACACACAGAAAGAGAGAGAGAGAGAAAGGAGGGGAGGAATATAGAATAATAACATAAATATAAATAAGTTTACCTTACACCATACAAAGACTCAATGAGCATATTAACAAAACTATTTGACGAGAACCAGAAAATACAAATCATACTCGTACTACTAGATGCAGAGCTGCGAAAAAAATCTATAAAAAAAAAAAATGTTTTAGAATTTTTTTCTTTCTCGTTTTTTGTTTTGACGTCCTCGGGGGACTGGAGAGGCACTCGAGGCCCATCGTGGATGTTGGCTGCCACTCGAGAGTGCCTTGACTAGCACTCGACCATGTCTGTCGAGGAAGACCTCGAGGTTGGAGGACCCGTCGAGTTGTTTTAATCACGGGGTTAATCTTGGCCTCTTTAAGCCTCGGGAGGGATCGGTGCAATATATATATATATATATATATATATATATATATGTATATGTATATATATATATATATGCATATGTATATATGTATATGTATATATATATATATATATATGTATATATACATATATGTATATATATACTGTATATATATATATATATATATATATATAAAAATATATATATATATATATATATGATGTATATATGGACGGGCAATAAGTTCTCTTGTTAACATGGTTGATTGATGATCAGATAAATTTCTGTACCTACTATCTTTTTAACGACTTTCTCAGTTTTCCGAATGGAGTGCTTATAACTCGAAGTGAGGGTAAACATAAGATTTCTGAGATCCATGGCATTATTCGAAAGAAGGACATTACACAAATGTATATATATATATATATATATATATATATATATATATATATATATATATACACACACACACACTTGCTCTTCACTAGGGGAGGTTACCGGTAATCTGGGAGATGTTACCTGTTAACTCAGGCAGTGAAGAAATGTCACGTGCTAGGGGCAGCCTCCGACTTAGTGTTGTGGTAAAATGTATACTTGGGCTTCTGGGGTTCGTCTCGGGCTTGGGATTGTGGAGTTATGTCTCATGCTCGGGTTTGTGGCGGTTTGTCTCATGTTTGGGAGGGCCCTAAAGTCATCTGTTTGTATATTTAGAGTTGGGCTCAACTCTTTAATGTATAATCTCAGTGTTTTCTTCCAGGATGTTTCTTGTTAATGTTATGCCATGTGCTTCTCTTAAATGTTTTTTAGGGGATCCTGATGTCAGGTGGTATGAAAGGCGACGGGATAACCTCATTGTCGTCATGCCAATGTAGGTGGAGAGGAGGGCTTCACAGTTCCTTCGTGTACAAATAAACCTATAGATGACATGTGATTTCTGAAGTTCCTTTCTCTCTTGGTGGGGGCTGCTTTTAAAAAGGAGGTGGCTGGTCTTCTTTGTCTTATAATAAATCACCAAATTAATTTTTTTCTCTGGGTAAACTATTTTAATATTCCTTTTTATAATATGTTTCATTATACATTCATCTTTATAGGCTGATGAAAATGTATGTAATAGATGTTAATTTTTTTTCTATACTTTGATATATTTTTTTATTATCTTTGTACCAGCCGTCCATTGTTTTCTTGGTCTGGTGGTTAATATCTTTCTCACTAAAGCCATTATTGATTAGTACTTGGGTGAAGCGCTCGATTTCATCGTGTACTTGTTTCCATGTGCTACAGTGGGTGAGTGCTCTTCGAATGTAAGCACCGATGATAGAGTCCTTATATCTCTGAGGGTACTCACTAGAACCATTGAGGCAGTGTCCAGGGTTTGTGAGTTTAGTGTACACTTCTGTGTTAAAAGATTATTCAGTTTGGAGGGGCAAAGCTCTGTCAGCGCTATCTTCCATAGTGAAAGTGAGGTTAAAGGTCTCTTGTAGTAGGTGTTGGAGTTTTTCAGCTTCTTGGTCTTTATAAAAATGGCGTCAATGTAGCGAGAGTAAACGTCTAGTTTCTCTGTTTTTATAAATACTTCTTCTATGCTGCCCATGAAAAAGTTTGTCATTAAAACTCCAAAGGTGGATCCCATTGCCACCCCGTCAATTTAACAGTATTTGTTTCCACGGCGGCAAATAAACGAGATCTCTTTAGCGCAGCATTCAAGCAGTCTGCGTAGTGTAGATTCTGGGATATCTAGTTTTGGTGTAGTGTCATCGTGGTACACTCGGTTGATGATGTAATTGATTCCCGTAAACCGGACAATCAATTACATCATCAACCGAGTGCGCCACGATGACACTACACCAAAACTAGATATCCCAGAACCTACACTACGCGGACTGCTTGAATGCTGCACTAAAATGGTTCCGTTCATTTGTCGCCAGGGAAACAAATATTGTCAAATTTATGGAGTGGCAGACTTCATGGCAGCATAGAAGTATTCAGAAAAATAGAGAAACCAGACATACATACATACAAACATACATACACACACACACACACACACACACACACACACACACACACACACACACACACACACACACACACACTCACACACATACACACATGAATGCCTCTTGATCTTCAGTGTCGTTACACATATTCCAACACGATGAAATTTACGGTAAGGATTTGCTGGGTTTGATGGAACGGTAGATTGTGGCACAAAAAGTGAAGAAATGAGGAGCATTTGCCTGCGACTCCGTAAAAGAGTCCTTCAGGATCTTTCAATCAATAAGGAATTGAAATGGAAATGGTCTTGAAATAAACACGTTCATTGAATTTCAACACACACACACACACACACACACACACACACACACACACACACACTTTCAACGAACGGACGGCTTGAAGAACGCTCTGAAGAAAAGTGCAGATTGTGGATACCAACGCAAAGAGAAGTGCCTTTTTGTATTTGCAGGGTGGGGGGAAATTGCTCGTGGGGTAGTAGGTAAGTAGGAAAAGAGGAGAAGGGGAGGGATTGCTGGGGAAATGGAAGGAAATGAGGATGTGGAGGACTTGGCCCAGGCAGACGGGCGTAAGGTCAACATGAAACGACCACCGGACCAGCTCAGTGATGACGAAATGGCAAATAAAAATGTAAAGATTAGAAGTATAGAGAGGAGCAATACAGTAGAAAGTGACGAGAATATGTTCCAGGGATTTAAAGAGGGTGGGGGGGACACAACCCCCCCCCCCCGACTGATAAGACTAGAGGAGAGAGTTGATAAGGTGATCGAGGACTTGGAACGTAAGTTAGGTAATGTAGACTCCATTTTCCAGAGAATTGAAAGGTTGGAACAACTAGAGAAGGCTAACAGAAACTTAACTGAAGAAGTAGAGGACCTAAAAAGACAGTTAGGAAATGTAAAGGAGGAGAATGAGAAATTGAAGAAGAATAGTAATGAAAACAGAGAGAAAATAGATACAGAAGCTAAAAATTGGAGAATAACTCAAGAAGGGAATAAGGTTTCATTCACTGACATAGTCAAACAGCCATTGAAAGAACATAATGAAGACTCAGTTATTAAAGTGATGAGACAGAAGGAGAATATAGTAAGAGAATTAGCTGACAAAAAGAAATGTATAATTATATTAGGAATGGAAGAGAAACATAACCCAGATAGAACCGCAAGAATCAAGGAGGAAAATGAAAGAGTAAGCAGTTTATTAAAATTAGTCCAGGAAGATGAACCAGAAATTATAAAGGAAATTGAGGAAAAATTCAGACTCGGAAAATATAGTATAGATAAGACCAGACCAATTAAGATTAAATTCAGGTCACAAACAACGGCAGAGAAAATTCTATCCAAGACAGGGAAACTAGCAACAAATGATCAATATAAAAAGGTATGGATAAAAAGAGAAATGAATAAGGAGGAAAGAGAGGCAGAAAGGCAGAAAAGAATTGAAGCTAAGGCAAAAAACGAGGAAAGAACGGAGTCAGAGAAAGAGAGATTCTATTGGAGAGTAGTGAACATGAAAATAAAGCAGTTCGACATACTAAAGAAAAACATAAGGGAAACAGAGAACACAATGGAAGTGGCAGAAAACTAAGAGTGTCTTACACAAATATAGATGGATTGATAACAGGATTGAATGAACTGAATGATTATTTGAAAGAAAAAGAACCGGACATAATGGGAATTGTAGAA
>NC_134779.1:52858907-52871407 GCF_046742065.1 Oratosquilla oratoria | reverse complement strand
TCTCAATGTGATGTCCATTGATGATTTTATTCTGGTTCCCGTCACGTGATTTTATTCAGGGTGGGGCCTTCAGGGGGCACCATGGCATCTCTGGGGAGTGGGGGAGGGGGGGAGTCTTGGGGGAATGGGGGAGGAGTGTGGGGAATCTGTGAACTCGGAGGTGGGGAGAATTGGTGAGGGGAATACAGTGATGTGGTGTGGAATTTGAGGGAGGATACAGATGGGTGGAATTTGGGCAGGATACAGAGAGGGGGCTGGGGAGTTTGGGGGGGTAAGGGTACATGGGAGGGGAAATGTCATCCGGGCTTTGGGGAGAATAGGGATCCGGGGAGGGGTGGGGAGGGGGAGGGAAGCAGGGGGAGGAAAGGAAAGGAAAGGGAGGAAGGGGAGAGGAAATAATGACGGCCTAAAGCAGCCATGACGTAGAATTAGGCCCTATTCACACTAGCGGTTTCAGCCCGCGGCGGTTAATGTTGGCGTTCACACACAAACGTTATTTTTTTTTTTTTTTTTTTTTTTTTTTTTTTTTTACCGTGACTATGTGGTACCGCCGAGGCTTCCACGCGTTTCTAAACCTTAAGGTAGGCGGAGCCCATTCACCCAAATGGCTCTTTGTCTACGAACCGAGGCAGTTGCAGGTAACACAAAGTCCCAAGTTTTGAAATTCACTCGGATAGTGACATTATTGTTATATTTTATCTTTTTATATTTTTATTATTTCTTTTTATTATTATTTAGCCTCCTGTCGGTCTTCATGTATTGTTATTGGGAAGAGTTCGAAGAGGAGGAAAGAGAGAGAGAGAGAGAGAGAGAGAGCAAGAAGGGAAAGAGAGAGAGAGAGGGGGAGATAACAAGAAGGGAGAGAGCAAGAAGGGAGAAAGAGAGAGAGAGAGAGAGAGAGAGAGCAAGAAAGGAGAGAGAGAGAGCAAGAAGGGAGAGAGAGAGAGAGAGAGCAAAAAGGAGAGAGAGAGAGGGGGAGATAACAAGAAGGGAGAGAGAGAGAGCAAGAAGGGAGAGAGAGAGAGAGAAAGAAAGAGAGATAGAGAGAGAGAAGAGAGAGAGAGAGAGAGAGCAAGAAGGAGAGAGATAACAAGGGAGAGAGAGAGAGAGAGAGAAGAAGAACTAACTCTTGGTACAAGGTAGGGGGTTTGGTAAAAAAGGGGGAGAGTAACCGGGGGGGGGGGTGGAGGATAAACCAAGACATATAAACTCCTTAAATCAACAGGCGACGAATATCTTAAGAAATAAACCCTCCGAACGTCTCCCAAGGCTTCTTCACCTGTGCAAGTCTCTTCCAGTCAGGAAGGTCTTCATCAGGTCACCGTCAGGTCTCTGTCAGGTCTTAATTGCCGACGCTGAGGGAGTTCCAGAGTGTCAGCTGTCAGCTAATGGCTGATAATGTGTCACAATTATTTTAGATATATTGGCCTGGGTGAGGAAACTTGACCCAGGAGGGGGAGTGGGAGTTGAGGGGGAGTGGGAAAGCGGTGGGGGAGTCGAGATGGGATTGGGTTGATCGTCGGTATAAATTAGCACTAGCGATTCTATCCTCGGGGGGATGGTAGAGGAATGGAAGGAAGGAGAAAGAATGGAAATAAAATAGAAGTTCAAAATAGGATCCAATCTCTCTCTCTATCTCTCTTTCTCTCTCTCTCTCTCTCTCTCTCTCTCTCTCTCTTTCTCTCTCTCTCTCTTTCTTTCTCTCTCTCTCTCTCTCTCTCTCTCTCTCTCTCTCTTTTAAGTGGAGAGAGGGATTCCTCTTGATGTTCGACCATGGTTTCCCTCCTCGTCCACATCCTCGTCCTACCCGTCCTCCTCCTCCTCCTCCTCCTCCTCCTCCTCCTCCTCCTCCTTCTCGTCCTCTTCCTCCTCTTCCTCAACGTCCTCGTCCTCCTCCTCCTCCTCCTCCTCCTCCTTCTCGTCCTCTTCCTCCTCTTCCTCAACGTCCTCGTCCTCCTCTTCCTCCTCCTCCTCGTCCTCTTCTACTCCTCCTCGTCCTCCTCCTCCTCCTCCACCTCCTTGTCCTCCGCGAAGGGGAGGTTACCCAGTGTCAGGAAAGGTCAACACCGGCGTGGAGGGGAAGAAGAAAAGGAGGAAGAGGAGGAGTAAAGTAGACGGAGGAAGAGGACATGGGGAGGAGGTGGAGGAGGAGACGTTAGGAAGGAGGTAATGGAAAAGAGAAGGAAGAAGGAGAGGAAAGGGCGAAGAGGAAGGAGGAGGAGGAGGAAGAGAGAAACGAGAGAGATCATGAGAAAGATAATCAAGAGAGAGATTGTGAGAGAGAAAGCAAGAGAAAGAGCAATAGAGAGAGAGAAAGAGAGCAAGGAAAATGGAGAAAACGTGAGAAACAGGAGGATAAAGAGAGAGAGAAAGAGAGTAAAAGAGGACTAGCGAATGACCCCAGCAGGTGTGGGAGTCCTCGAGGTCGTCGAGGGAAGCGAGGTCGTCGAGGGAAGCGAGCGTCTGTCTGGGCAAGACCTCGAGGAAGAAGAAGGATTCGAACGACGGACCCGCGCGGACACCAGAACGGATGGATATAGCCTCCTGGGACGTAATTAGCCGACCACTCTGTGTGTATGTTCGTGTGTGCACGCATGTATACGTGTGTGTCTATATGTGTGTGTGTGTGCACGTTTGCGTGTGTACGTTTGTGTGTGTATGTATGCATGTGTGTGTGTGTGTGTGTGTGTGCGTGTGTGTATATGTTAGTGTGAGTGTGTAACTGTGTGTGTGTGCGTGTGCATGTGTGTGTATATGATAGTGTGAATGTGTGACTGTGTGTGCTTATGCATATGTGTAAATGCATATGTATGTGTTCGTTTGTGTGTGTGTATGTGCGTTTGTGTGTGTGTGTGTGTGTGCGTAACTATGTATACGTGTGTTTACATTTATGCGCTTTTGTGTGTGAGTGTGTACGTGTGTGTATGTACATTTGACGCCTGTGTTTACGTATGTGTATACGGTTATATGCGATTGTGTGCGTGTGTGTGCGTGTATGCGCGTCACTACTGACGGGACCAACCCGCATGGACGACCTCGTTTCATCTGAATAAAATCGTCTCTGGCTAAGCCGAACAAACTATGTGAATGTTGCCATTCAGTATGTACAAATCGAATATCCTAATCAGGTGAAGAGGGATTGGTCTGCGATTCGTTTAAGATATGGAATTGGGTCGCTTTGTTCTGATGCCCCCCCAGTCAGTTCTCGTCTCATCTCAAATCTAATGTTGGGTTACTTTTTCTATTATATGAAGTTCATGAACATTGAAGCCTAAACTATTCTATTATACTCGTATATATGAATGTGTGTGTGTAATTCATCATAGTCTTGGATCACGTGTTGGACTCGTGATCGACAGCTATTACCCTCCCGGAAGAGAGGTCATATATGAACCATCTGCGGGTAATGCTGCGACCTTACACGCGCACACACACCCAATTCTCCGCCCTCGAGAGTTGGAGTAACGACTCGCAGCGTAGCGATACTGAAATTATTTTAGTCATGGGCGGGATTTGAACGCGGACCGCCGTAGTGGTGGCTGCAAATGCTACCACTGTATGTGTTCGTGTGTATTGAGAAATTCGTGGCTTAAGGTACAAAAGTTTATTTCATGATAAATTGATATATTTATTTTTCAGTGTAATCCCTTTGCAAGCTTACACACTTATTCCAACGGTCGTTGAGCTTACGGATTCCCTCTTCGTAGAAGTTTGAGTCTTGTTCCTCCAAATAAATCTCTACGTCATCAACGACATCATTATCCGTGGCGAAATGTTGACCGATGAGCTCTTTTTTCGTCTTGGGAAATGAATAGTAGTCTCAGGGAGTTAGATCGGGTGAATAGGGCGGACGTTCAACTAGCTGGAAGCCTCAATCATGTATGACAGCAAGAGCCACGGCGGATGTGTATGCTGGCGCATTGTCCTGATGAAAAGCACCCCTAATGACAGCTTCCCACGCCGTTTTTTTTTCTTAATTTTCTCTCGCAGTTGCCTTGTTAAGTTGACATAGTATGGTCCAGTAATAGATTGACCCTTTGTCAGATAATCCACCAATAGCAGCCCCTCACGATCACAGAAACGGAAGCCAGTACCTTCCCTGCAGAGATCACCAACTTGGCCGTCTTTGGAGTTGAAGATCCATGATGCCTCTATTGTTTTGATTGTTTTTTAGACTCAGGCTGTAAAAGGTGAAATCAAGTCTCATCCATATTCACAAATCGCCGGATAATTTTTTGTGGATCAGCATAAAAAATGGCAAGATCGTTCTTTGACATGTTGCATCGTAGCTCTGTAGCTTTCTTGGAGAGCGCCAAATCACGTATCAAGTCATTCAAATCCTCTTGCTTGAAACAGTGAGGAGCTAATGACTGTTTAGCATCTGATGATGAATCTGCAGACTCTGAATCCATTCCGTGGACGTCCATATCAGGTATATAATTTTCATCATTGGGGGAAGCACATTCACTGAAAATCGCATCAGGTTGAGACTCAGAATGAGGTACCGGCCGGATCGCCGAGGGGATGTTGGGGTAGTCGATTTTTTGCCGATTTTCCTTGCCAATCAGCTTTAGTATTCCCCAGACAGAAATAACAGTCGGATACATGATCCTTTGGCTCTCACCACACCATGGGGATTCCAAAAGAATACCCATTTCTCTTGCCTTTCGTCCATTCACGAAGATGTTCCACACAATTATGGCAAACAGCATGTGGATGGGGCCCACTTCTTATCTTGATCGCCGAGAACAGTGGTTCCCAATTGGTGTGCCGCGGCACCAAAGAGTGCCGCCGTGAGATCAACCCAGGGGGTGCCGCCAAAATTGAGGTCAAAAATAATTTTCGTATTACCGACTCTATCATCCATTTTTCCTCATTAAAGCAGCATCAGTGTAAAGATGAGTATTTTCATATTATCCAGGGACAAAATTTTGTTACACTGATGCTGAATCAACAAAATACTGACAAACTAGAATTTAGATTTTCTAGTAAGGGTGCCGGGGACTTCTGAAAGGCTTGTCAAGGGCGCTTCAAGCCAGAAAAGGTGAGGAGCCACTGGTCAAGAGGAACATCAAAATATGCCTCATAAGTGCGAATCACAAAGTTTGATATATTGCGCCTTTGACGAACTAACATGTAATAGCCACATATATAACAGAAGATATCTGTATCATTAACGCAATTTCCCCTTGAATACATCACTCTAACATGAGGCCTGAAAAAGGAAACAGTAATGTCAATATTTTGCACAATAACACTTGTTACTATCTTACTACTATGTGCTGTGAAGTATTTGCTTTCTACAAGCACCCTCTCTGTCTATCCGTAGAGCAGTTTTCGGGGAAACGAGAACATAGAAATTACAGAACAACTATAGCATGTAGGTAAATGGATTATATATTTGAAATCAGCAAAAAAAAAAAAAAAATGACTTAAAATTGGCAGATAAATCTAAGTCACCAGAAAATGTGACTAAAATTGTTCCCTGAGATCTAAAACAAAAAATATTACGTTGAAGGCTTGAACATCCTTATACCGACTTATGAAAGATGAGATTTTGTGTGAAAAAAGCTACAAGTCTGTATCTCGTGTCCTTCTACCATGGGCTATGATTCTTTTATTAAACCTCTAGTGTGTATATATATATATATGTATATATATATGTATATGTATATATATGTATATGTATATACTTATATATATGTATATACGTATATATATGTATATATGTATATATATATTATATATGTATATATATATGTATATATATCTACGTTAGCCTTAGGAAGGAGATGGTTAATCGAGAGCCTTAACTGAGTTAATTAACCTTAACCGAAATGGCCTTGACTGCGATAGCTTTAACCCGGTCAAGACTCGTTCCTTCCTTCAGGTGAATGAAACCGTCTGGCGTTGACCAGAAGAAACACTTTAAAGTTCGCCACCATTGCAATGATTGTGAGTGATGCAATCTCCATTCATGAGGAATCATTGATTGGTTGCAAAAAATCGAATTTAGATTCCATTTTCTATTTCGCGCCGTTTTGATGGTCGAGCACTGATTGCGGGTTGGTCACCTTTGATGCACCGTTTAACATGCTTACATGCATGCATACATACATACGTACATATATACGTACACACATATATAAATGCATACATACATGAATAGTTACATATGTATAGTACACACATACATGCGTACACACATAAATGCATACATATACCTTACGTTCATACATATAAATACACACACACATGCATAGACACATATACACATACATACGTACATACGTATATATATATATATACACACACAAATATACCTACCTACCTACACGCATACATCATACAAATGTACGCACATATATACAAATATACATACATACTCATACATGAATACACACATACATAAATGCATATATACACTCATGCACATACACACACACATATACACATACACACACACACATACACACACACATACACACATACATTCACGCACACACACACACACATGCACACACACACATATACACACATTCATTCACGCACACATATACACACATTCATTCACGCACAAACGCACACACACATAAACATTCATTCACGCGCACTCACACGCGATCACACACATACACACACACACACACACACACACACACACACACACACACACACACACACACACACACACACACACACACACACACACACACACACACACACACACACAGATATTAATTTGCTTTCATGTTCAGATACGAGTGTACATTGGCAGTAATGAGTAATCGGATTCCGGCCCTATTTATGCGAAAACGGAGCATTTATTAATAAAACTGTGTATATAATCTATCTGATAGGTCTTTCATCCCACAGTCGGGTCCGGCCATCACAGGGTCAGAAATGATTTATTTCCACTAAATTATCTGTCAACATAGGGAACACGATGACGAGAGAGAGAGGAAGTGAGAGAGAGAGAGAGAGAGAGAGAGAGAGAGAGAGGAAGTGAGGAAGAGGGAAGAGTAGTGGGGTAGAAACATGAAGATTATTTAGAGAGAGGGAGAGAGAGAGAGAGAAAGAGAGAGAGAGAGAGAGAGAGGAAGTGAGGAAGAGGGAAGAGTAGTGGGGTAGAAACATGAAGATTATTTAGAGAGAGGGAGAGAGAGAGAGAGAGTTGTGGTAAGAACGTAGATATTATTTAAAGAGAGAGAGAGAGAACGAATTAGGGTAAAAACGTACAGATTATTTAGAGAGAAAGAGAGAGCTTGGGTGTGAACATAAAGCTTATTTAAAGAGAGAGGGAGAGAGAGAGATGAAGCTGGGGTAGTAAAGTAGAAATTGTTTAGAAAAAGAGAGAGATGGGGTAGGAAAGTAAACAATTGCTTGAAATGAGAAAGAGAGGGAAAGAGAGAGTGCGGTAGGAACGTGAAATATTTTTTGAAAAAGAGAGAGAGGAAGATAATCATTTACCAGTAATAACCAGCGTTTCTATCCGCGGGGAATGTTCACTTTTGCAGCGCAGTCAACAAGAGAAGAGAGGCCTACTCTACTCTTTACTGTGCTTACATAGTAGAAAGAGAGAAAGAGAGAGCTGGAGTAGGAACGTAAAAAAAATAGAGAGAAAAAGAGAGAATGTCAGTAATAACCACCGCTTCTGTTTCTAAAATCATAGAGATGGTGTGGGAGAGATTAAAGAAGTGTAACAGATAGAGAGAGAGAGAGAGAGAAGGGGGGGAGAGAAGAGAGAGAAAAGGGGAAGGAAAGAGGAAGGGAGGGAGAGAGAGAGAGAAGGGGAGAGAAAGAGAGAGAGAGAAGGGGGGAGGGAAGAGAGAAAGAGAGAGAGGTGGAGGGAAGAGAGAGAAAAGGGGAGAGATAGAGAGAGGGAGAAGGGGACGGGAAGAGAGAGAAGGGGAGAGGAAGAGAGAGAGAAGGAGAGGGAGAAAGAAAGAGGGGGAGGGGAAGAGAGAAGGAGAGAGAGAGAGAAAGAAAGATAAGAGAATGGGAGGGGAAGTGGAAAGGAGAGAGGGGGAGAGAGAGAGGAGGGGAAAGGGACCCCACAAAGAAAGCGACATGATGAAGCCGAGTTCGAACCACCCACTCTTTAGCGAATGGGGCTTCAGCCTAGCCCTGTTAGAATCCCGTAACTCTTCTTATTCTGGCTTCTGTCGCCAGGCGATTCCATTCAGTAAAGAGGTCAAAGGTCATGTCACCGAAGGATTTTATTTATTATTATTTTTTTTTTTAAGGCTATCAACCCATAAGGGTGTCATTAAGCCTGGTTTGAAATTGTTCAGTCTACTTTTTTTTGTGACAAGACGCGGGCTTCGCCCTCCCCGGCTTTGCTGGGGGCTTGACTGCGCAAACAGCGGCCTACGGCCGCAGCGCTCCGCGCTCTAATCCCACGATAGGGATCCCGTGCTGGGGTTCCGCCATAGGCCGAGGCCGAAAACCAAGGGACATTTACTTCTAGTCAGTTCAAGGGAACATGGCGACCACTGAGGACTTGCGACCACTGAGGACTTGCGACTACTGAGGACTTGCGACCACTGAGGACTTGCGACCACTGAGGACTTGCGACCACTGAGGACTTGCGACCTTTGAGGACTTGTTACCTTGAGGACTTGTTACCTTGGAGGATTTGTTACCTTGGAGGACTTGTTACCTTGGAGGACTTATTACCTTGGAGGACTTATTACCTTGGAGGACTTATTACCTAGGAGGACTTACACTCTCTGGAAAGACGCAGAGTGCGGGGTGATCTAATAGAAGTGTTCAAGTGGATCAAAGGCTATAACAAGGGTGAAGCAAACAAGGTCCTCATAATAAAACAGCAGGGCAGGACTCGCAGTAATGGGTATAAACTGGACAAATTTAGATTTAAAAAGGAAATAGGCAAGAATTGGTTTACTAATAGGGTGGTCGATGAATGGAATAAACTTAGTAACCATGTAGTAAGCGCTGAAACTATCAGTTATTTTAAAAAAACGATTAGACAACTTTATGGATGGAGGAGCTGCCTTGTATGGACTTATGGCCTTGTAGGCCTTGCATTACTTGCAGGACTTATGTTCTTTATGATTTATTACCCTTGGAGGATTTACAACCTCGTAGGACTTGCAACTTCAGAGGACTTGCACCCTCGGAGGACTTACGACCTCGGAGGACTTGCAGCCTCGAAGGGCTTACAACTTCGGAGGACTTGCACCCTCGGAGGACTTGCACCCTCGGAGGACTTGCACCCTGGGAGGACTTGCACCCTGGGAGGACTTGCACCCTCGGAGGATTTGCACCCTGGGAGGACTTGCACCCTCGGAGAACTTACAGCCTCGAAAGGCTTACTGCCTCGCAGAACTTACGACCTCGGAGGACTTACAGACCCCCCTCTCCAAGACATGTAACATTTTAAAAAAGTGTCACCTTTGAAAGGGTTTGATTTTTATTACTAGTAGATACCAACGTAAGAATCTTAAGCTGGTATTCTTAAAAAATATTCTTTCCTTATATACAGTAAATCTTTCCCTTCCAAATATTTATAAAAGGTTTTATGAGGAAAGAATTTAAGAATACCGCCGATAATGTGTTCCTCATATACTTAATTGTTCCTTATTTTTCCTCAAAATAGTTAATATTCATGTACCATGTTCCATGTTTTTATTACCTTACTGTCTTTTCATAATCTCTCTTTGTTATTACCATCTCCTTACTCTCTTCTTTTTATATTACATTTTCATTCGTTCTCAATATCTATTATTAAGCAATAAATTTATTGACATATACTGGTGGTATCCACCCATGGCACCAACATTGTCAACGCGGAGAGAAAGTGAGATCTTCCTTGTATATAAGTTCCCACAGGCCTTTCTGTCCACAATTCCTTTGGAAAAGGCATACTTGCGAAACTAATCAGGAATAAACTAAGAATTAGACTTCTGTGTTTCCTAATCCCACTTACGTCATATATATATATATATATATATATATATATATATATATATATATATATAATATATGTTCGGGTGTTCGGGGGTGTGTGTGTGTGTGTGTGTGCATGTTTGTGTGTGTATATATGCATACATGCATATATATATATATATATATATATATATATATATATATATATATTCATATATATATGCATATATATATGCATATATATATGTATATATATATATATGTATATATATATATATATGTATATTATGTATATGGACATATATACATGTGTGTGTGTTTGTGTGTGACACGGCTCATGGAGTGCAGACAAAATCTGTGACGATGGCAGGCGCCCTGGATGCGGAGGTGGGCACCCGAGGGTCCTGTGGCCAAGCCGTGGCAGAATTCTTTCAAGAGGACCAAGTGCGTACTTCGAGAGAGAAAAAGCGACTTCGGAACGACGACGAAGAAAATGCGACCCAGGAGAACAACCAAAGGAATCATCAGAATTCTTGGACTTTCTTCTTCAAAGGAATCGACTTCGGAGGCCTACATGGAGCGACGAGGACGGCGTTGGATTTTGGCCCTTCTGGTCCTCAGGGCGGAGCTGGCGGAGCCCCACGAGTCCGGGTGTCTCGTGATGAGATGTGCCCCGGCCCTTGGTGCTGCTGCCCACAAGCTCCTTGCGTCCCCTTCGTCCCTTACTGAGGAACCTATGCATCTCTTCTTACTACTTCTGTCTATTTCTCACTTTCTTCTTCCTTTCTCTTGCTTTGCTGTATTTCTTCTCTTTCTTTTTTTCTTAATCTTTGTCTATCAAATATTTCCCCTCAGCTGAATAAAATCACCTGGAGACAGTAAATGTTTTAGAAAAAATTATGAAATAATTTTATTATTCTGCGTTTTTTTTTTATTCCCAATTTGTTCTTTTTTAATTATGAAAAATCCAGAATCGTTCGCATATGATTAAATTTTGTGTAGCACGGTTGTGCTATCATAATTAACATCATCATCATTATCATCATCACTGTCATCATCACCGTCATCATCATCACCATTCTCATCATCACCATCATCATCATCATCACCACCGTCATCATCATCATCATCATCATTATTTTTGTTAATATTACTATTACCATTTTTATCAATATTATCATCATATTAACCATTATCATTACTATTGCCATCATTACTATTGTTACCTCTGACAAGGAGGTAAAGTCATCGGTATTGTATTTTAGTAAACACTCACGCAGAAAGTTCTGAAAGGATTTCCATGACATTTTTGGTGGAATCGTAAGGTCCATTTAAACACATCACATTTCGGTGATGATTCGGATAGAAACGCTGGTTACTCGCCTATAGACCCACTACTGGGTAATTCTGCCAAATTCGATTAAGGTTACTCACGGCCATGTGACGTCATGAATGAGTCACATGGCCCAAGTGTGACGTCATCACCAGTCCTAAAATGAAACCAACAAATCGAAATTAACTCGAAAGGGAGGTCAGCCTCGTCAAGGAGGACCTTACCTTTCGAGGAGGACCATTGGCGGTACTTAGAATAAAGAAATATAATTCGAGTTATACTCTAAAGTGGAATTAAAACTTCAAGGAGGACCTCACCTTTCGAGGAGGACCTTTGGCGCCCGGTAGAACAAAGACATACAAATCTAATTATACTCCAAATAAGAATTAAAATTTCAAGGATGACCTCACCTTTCGAGGTGGACCTTTGGCGCCCGGTAGAACAAAGACATACAAATCTAATTATACTCCAAATAAGAATTAAAATTTCAAGGATGACCTCACCTTTCGAGGTGGACCTCACGCTTCGAGGTGGACCTCACCCTTTGAGGTGGACCTTACCTGCCGTGTCTTCGTCTTGATCTTCCCCCGGAGGACGGTAGGCCTTGTTGAGCCTGACGGTGCAAAGGGTGGTGAGATCGCTGCACGTACTCGTGTCCACGGACGAGTGGGACTCGAGTCGGTCGATGGTGTAGCGGAGGGCCGGGACGACTGGCGGAGAGAGGCGGACGTCGTCGTCTGCGGGAGGAGGAGGAAGAGGTCGAGGGTCAAGTGTCAAGTGGGACTTGTGGAGGTAATGTACCACGTGTTTAGAGGTGACCGGGAAGTTTAGTTACACGATCAAATGGTTTCAAACCCGGTTTGTCGTCAAACATGTTTGACCAACATATTTGACAACCAAATACCCCATTCACACGGTCAAATGTCACTTCAAACTCTTGTTTGACAAACCGTTTGATCGAGAGAATGGCTCTTCATGTACACGGGGATAAAAGCGTTAGTAATAAGCCACTGTATTTGATGTGTTTATGTTAATGAGCTTGTATAAGTGGCGGTGGCGGCACACTTAGCATTTCTCGCTAGCATGCTTTTTGCTTTTGCTACTTTGTTTGAGTAGAAACAACTTTGGTTACGATATATATATATATATATATATATATATATATATATATGTATATATGTATATACATATGTATGTATATATATATATATATATTCTCTCAACTCACAAATCACTGACATGTACACAATTCCTA
>NC_134779.1:52848907-52851407 GCF_046742065.1 Oratosquilla oratoria | reverse complement strand
ATATTTATATGTATATATTTTGTATATATACATATATTTGTATATGTGTATATATATATATATTTGTATTTGTATACATATATAAATATATATATATGTATATATATATATATATATATATATATATATATATATATATATATATATATATATATATATATATAATAATATATATATTTAGAAGCTCCGCCGTGGGATTTGAACCCCGACCCGTGCGTCCATAATCACGAGGTCAAGACGCTAGCGATTATGCTACATGTGAGGGTTCAAAAGGACTCTACTAGTCCCCGACCACGCTTCACGTAACATCAGAAGATCTAGTCTCATTTTCATACAATCCCCGTATTAGGCGAGCCCTCCGACAAATTGTGTATGTTAAAGACAGATTGAACATTCTCTTATAAGCTCCGCCGTGGGATTCGAACCCCGACCCGAGAGTCGATAATCACGAGTTTAAGACGCTAGCGACTATGCTACCAATAACAGTGACTTATGGCTAGTCCAATCACAGTGACTTATGGCTGGACCAATCACAGTGCCTTATGGCTGGACAAATCACAGTGCCTTATTGCTGGACCAATCACAGTGCCTTATGGCTGCACCAATCACAGACACTTATGGCTAGACCAATCACAGTGACTTATGGCTGGACGAATCACAGTGACTTACGGCTGGACCAATCACAGTGACTTATGGCTGGACCAATCACAGTGCCTTATGGCTGGACCAATCACAGTTCCTTATGGCTGGACCAATCACAGTGCCTTATGGCTGGACCAATCACAGTGCCTTATGGCTCGACCAATCACAGGGCCTTATGGCTCGACCAATCACAGGAACTTATGGCTCGACCAGTCACAGTGCCTTATGGCTGGACCAATCACAGGGCCTTATGGCTGGACCAATCACAGTGACTTATGGCTGGACCAATCACAGTGAATTATGGCTGGACCAATCGAGCCATAAGGCACTCTGATTGGTGCAGCCATAAGTCTTTTTAATTGGTCCAGCCATTAGGCACTGTGATTTGTCCAGCCATAAGGCACTGTGATTGGTCCAGTCATAAGTCACTGTGATTGGTCCAGCCATAAGGCCCTGTTATTGGTCCAGCCATAAGGTACTGTGACTGGTCGAGCCATAAGGCCTTATGATTGGTCGAGCCATAAGGCCCTGTGATTTGTCGAGCCATAAAGCCCTGTGATTGGTCGAGCCATAAGGCCCTATGATTGGTCGAGCCATAAGGCCCTGTGATTGGTCCAGCCATAAGGCACTGTGATTGGCCCAGCCATAAGGCACTGTGATTGGTCGAGCCATAAGGCACTGTGATTGGTCGAGCCATAAGGCCCTGTGATTGATGGAGCCATAAGGCCCTGTGATTGGTCCAGCCATAAGACACTGTGATTGGTCGAGCCATAGGCACCCTGATTGGTCGAGCCATATGGCACTGTGATTGGTCGAGCCATAAGACACTGTGATTAGTCGAGCCATAGGCACTGTGATTGGTCGAGCCATAAGGCACTGTGATTGGTCGAACCATAAGGCAATGCAATCTGACATAAGCATGATGGACACCATCACACACATTTTGGACCCGCCCTTCAGGATAAAAAAAAAAAGAAAAAAAAATCGATGAATACACAATAGATAATAAATAATTAAATGAATAGATACATTAGTGAGTACATAAGTATATGAATAAATAGATAAATAAATATGTAAATAAATGCATGAATAACTAAATACATAGATAAATAGATAGGTAATCAAATATATATATATATATATATATATATATATATATATATATATATATATATATATATATATATATATATATATATATATATACATATATGTATATATATATATATATATATATATATATATATATATAAAAGCAGTCCTGTTGATCATCACATATAGCCTAGTCGCTAGCGCCTTGACCTCGTGATTATCGACGCACGGGTCGGGTTCGAATCCCACGTCGGAGCTTCTAAAAAAAAAAAAAAAAAAGGAAGTTCTATCTGTCTTTAACACCCACACACACACACATACACACACACATACACACACACACACACACACATATATATATATATATATATATATATATATATATATATATATATCTATGTTGCTCACGCTGCTCACAATCCGATCGTTAGGGTCGGTGTCCTGTCGATATGAAGCCTCTCCAATCAGTTCTGTCCAAGTAGAATTCCCCAAGAGTCACTTCTTCCAAGGTGCCTTACCATCGCTCAACAGCCTCCTTGACATTATCCATCCACTTTTTTTTCTAGGTCTTTCAATGGGCCTTGATCCTTTCTGTCTCCACATCAATGTTTTGCTCATCGTGTTTTCCTCGTCTCTCCTCATCACATAGCCATAATACTCGTATCTCAGTTGGGATCTCTCGATGATATCAAGAACTGAGTCAACTCCCAGTCTTCTTCTTATATTTTCGTTTACTGAGTCAACTCCCAGTCTTCTTCTCATATTT
>NC_134779.1:52828907-52841407 GCF_046742065.1 Oratosquilla oratoria | reverse complement strand
GGACCAAAACAACTTCTTCCCTGAAACCCCTAGGAACCAAAACATCTTCTTCCCTGAAACCCTGGGGACCAAAACAACTTCTTCCCTAAAGCCCTAGGGACCAAAACATCTTCTTCCCTGAAACCCTGGGGACCAAAACATCTTCTTCCCTGAATCCTAGGGGAAAAAACAACAACTTCTTCCCTGAAACCCTGGGGACCAAAACAACTTTTTCCCTGAAACCCTGGGGACCAAAGCAACTTCGTCTCTCTATCCCTTGGGAGCAAAGCAACTCCCTAAACATCTTAGGGATCAAAACAACGCCTCCCTCTTTCCCTAGGGACCACAACAGCACCTCCCTCAGTCCCTAGGGACTAAAGTAACTTCCTCCTTGTCTTCCTAGGCACCAAACCAATACCTCTCACAGTCCCTAGGGACCAAAATAATACCTCACTCTTTCCCTAGGGACCAAATCAACCCATCCCTCTTTCCCTAGGGACCGATAGAAACCCTCCCTCAATCCCAGCAACCCACAAGTGCCTCAGTGTCAGGCGAGTACCGACGATTGACACAGTGCCAGATGATTGACACAGTACCAGACGATTGACACTGTGCCAGACGATTGACACAGAGCCATACAAATGACACAATGTCAGATGAGTGTCACAGTACCACAATAGTCCCACAGTGCCAGCCGAGTGTCATAGTGCCAGACAAGTGACACAGTGCCAGACGATTGACACTGTGCCAGACGATTGACACTGTGCCAGACGACTGACACAGAGCCATACGAATGACACAATGTCAGACGAGTGTCACCGTGCCACAATAGTCCCACAGTGCCACCGAGGGCCACAGTGCTAGACAAGTGACACAGTGTCAGACAAGTGACACAGTGCCGGACGATTGACATTGTGCCAGAATAGTGACACAGTGCTAGCCGAGTCCCACAATGTCATACGATTGACATAATGATAGACGAATGTCGCAGTGCCAGGCGAGTGCCACAGTGCCAGACAAGTGCCACAGTGCCAGACAAGTGACACAGTGTCAGACGATTGACACTGTGCCAGAGTAGTGCCATAATGTCATACGATTGACATAATGATAGACGAGTGTCACAGTGCCAGGCGAGTGCCACGGTGCCAGGCGAGGACATTATCATGCGCCACTTGCACCCTGGGCGGTGGCGAATTGCCTACCGAGCCTCATGAGCCTCGTAGGAAAGCCTCTGCGGAGGAGGAGGAGGAGGAGGAAGAAGAGGAGGAGGAGGAAGAGGAGGATGAGGATAGGGATGTATTGAACGGCGTTAGGACATAACCTGCGGGAGGAAAATCCAATCTTACATGTGATTCCAGTTCTCTCCTCTGCATACGGTGAAAGTGAATGTGGGGAGTATATATGAAGTGAGGGGGGATGTGAAGGGGTGGGGAGGAAAGGTGAAGGAAGTGGGGGGGGAGTTATTATTATCTCGCACATGATTCGGATTCACTTCTATGCGGGGATATATGAAGTGAGGGGGGGAGGGAAGGGGGATGTGAAGGGGGGGAGTTATTACTATCTCGCACATGATTCGGATTCACTTCTGTGCATAGGGGGGGGCGCGGGGAGGGGGGAAGGAAAAGGGGGCGTGAGACCCTTATGAATGTTGTTTCAGTTATCTTCCCCCCAAGGGTGGGAAGGGGGATAGATGAAGGGGGGATAAAGTGGTGATGTAATCTTTCAGGCGATTCTAAATTTCTCCTCTTTATGTCGGGGGGGAGTGGGGGGGATGGGGAAATGGGGAGAAGAAAGTGGTGATACACCCCTACTACCAATTCCCGGTATTCCTTTCGCTTAGTTGTGGGTTCGAATCCCGCACTCCTCTCCGATTCCCAGAATTGACTGTCTGTTACCTGCCCCCTAACAGTCCCCAAAGCGCATAATAGGGCTTCGGCCACAGGTACTCAGCGCCTCCTGGCGTGGGCTCTTCACTATCGGGGGGAGGGAAGGGATGGAGGGGAGACGAAAGGAAAATAGTTTAGGAAAGGGAGATGGGAAGGAAAATAAATGAGAGAGAAATCACACATATAATTCCTGCCCTCTCTTCTCTCCATGGAGGAAGAGAGGGAGGGAGGTAGGGAGGGAGGAAGAGTGGGGGGGTTATGAAAATGGAGGGGGGGGGCGATAGAAGGGAGAATGGGAGGAAGAGGAGAGGAAGGGGGGGGATAGGAGGGGAATATGGGAAGAGAAAAATGGTGATTATGTGCAATCTTGCTTGTTAATCCATTTCTTTTCTCCCAGCATTGGGAGGGAAAGGGGAGGGGGGAAAGGGGAGAAAGGTAGAGAGAGAGAGAGAGGGAGAAGAAATGTGGAGAGATAGATGGACGAAGAAAGAAAAGGAACGAAAAGAGAAAAAATTGTAATGAGAATCATACCTGCCAATTTATTTTTGTTCTTCAATACACTGGGACGGTTGGGGGGAGGATACGAACGTGGGGGGGAGGAGGAGGGAGGAAAGGGGGGAAATGAGAGGAGGAGGGGAGTTAAGAGGATGTTTGAGAATCGTCAAATCCTGTTGTGTTCGTGGCTAATACATTTTATTCTGTCTGTCGCCAGATGATTAATTCATCCGCGGGAGGGAAATCCCCCTCATTCGCGAAGTTTACGCATGTTCTGGCTGCCGTCAGGCGATTTTATTCACATTAGGGAATCCCCCCCCCCCCCTGCCCCGTCTATTGTTATTCACAATTTGTACGCATATGGTGTGAGACATGGACATAGAATGGTGACTTGAAGACGCGTCTCGATGTTTTTGGTACTAAGTGTCTTCGGAGAATCTTTGGGGTACAATCGCCGGAATAACTTCGTATCAAACCAGAGAATGTATTATGAGATTCAGTCTAGGCTATATATATATATATATATATATATATATATATATATGTATGTATATATATACATATATATATATATACACATATATATATACATATACATATGCAAAGTAGACAACTTGGAAAAAAGAAAATAACGAAGAAGAGCACTTTCGTTTATTACATCTTCAGTGCAAAAAGTACTTTTTGCACTGAAGATGTAATATACGAAAGCGCTCTGCTTCGTTAGTTTCTTTTTCCAAGTGGTCTACTTTGCATAAGTGAACACACGTACCCGTGTTCTTATTAGCATATGTATATATATATTTCGCATCCGACCTAGTTATTTATCGACCAAAAGGTCTCCTGTCGGCATGCTCAGCCTTTGTAATCCTTTGTAATCCTTTATCTCCTCTGAGCCAGTGGTCTTCGTTTCCTAATTTCTCTCCATCTTTCTCTATCTTCGTACACTTCATTTTGCAGTATCTCTAAGATCTCCTCGAATCGCCAAAGCTTCCTTAACTCCTTCCATCCATCTTTATTTAGGCCGCGTATAAAGTGTAGCCCTGGGCACAGTTACTACCAGCATAATTCGTGAACGTGAATTCCGGGTATGTGGGCATGTGGCAAGCTGTCCTTAGGTTGATTCTACTCACGGGGTTCCTGCTGTAGTGTTCTATAGCCAACAGGTGTAGTTACCCCTTTAAGACTCCTAACCGCCAAGTACAGGACAAAACTATGGTCACCCCTTAGGACGACATACGTTCGATTATTTTGTATCGATATGAATAATAATTAATCGAACGCATGTCGTCTTAAGGGGTGACCATAGTTTTGCCCTGTACTTGGCGGTCACGAGTCTTAAAGGGGTAATTACACGTGTTGGCTATAGAACACTACACTGTCTCCATAAGAGACATTCTTCGATGGAGACGAAAGGGGGGGGGGACGCTCACAGAACTCATAGCTGGAGGGGAAGGGTGACTGCATGGAAGCTTGCTCGGAAAGACCGTGGGGTCTGGTGCCGGGGTGGGACTGAAGCTACGCGCCTCTTGGCGTATGACCACAATTGATGATAGTGATGATGATGATGATGATGATGGTGATGATGATGATGCCAGGCGATTTATTTAACTGGGGGAGAAGGGGGAAATCCCCTTAGACTTACAGACGCACACACACACGCACACACACACGCACACACACACACACACACACACACACACACACACACACACACACACACACACACACACACTGGGCATCAAAAGGTTGAAGCTGCAAATTTACTTATGAATGTTGAGATTTTCTTTGTAAACTATGGAAAAGGGAAACGGGAAGAGGAGGAGGAGGAGGAGGAGGAGGGGGAGGAAAAACAGGGGAGAAATGGAAGTAGGGGAAGGGAGGAATGGGAAGAGGTGAGGAGAGGAGCGGCTTGCGTGGATTTTTCCTCATTCGGTCCGACAAGCCACGATCGTGGCTCGGTGATTTCCTTTAATTTTGTGGAGCGATTCCATTTGTCTCCGCATATACAGAGAAAGGAAGGAGAGGAGGAGGAGGAGAAAAGGAGGAAATGAGGAAAATCATCGACGGAAGGTATATAGGGAATTGTATAGAGAAAATGAAATCTATGAACTCATGAATATTTGCATGTATATATGCATGATATATGGAAAAGAGCTCAGAGCTCATGTATTACCGATCTATGGGTAATGCTGTGACCGTACACGCACACACACACAAATCCCCGCCCACGAGAGTTGGAGTAATGACACGCAGCGCAGCGATACTGAAATTATTTCAGCCCTGGGCGGGACTCGAACCTGGACCGCCGTGTGTGTGTGTGTGTGTGTTTGTGTGTGTATGTGTGTGTGACGTACTTTATCACTTATTTATTTGTTTATCTATTTATTTCAGATAAGAAATACTGCTAGGCCTGTCCACCCTAGCACACAGGGCAAGGGTGATGTTATTGGTAGCTGTTAAGCGCCTTTAGGCGTAAGCTCTTCACCACAGGTAAGACATTGAACACTTAAGAAGCAGTGAACCATAGGAGTGAGTGAGAGAGAGAGAGAGAGATAGAGAGAGAGAGAGAGAGAGAGGAAGAAAAAATTGGAAATATTAAGTAAAAAACGAAGTTAAGAAAATAAAAATCTTTGGGTTTTTGCAAGAGTGTGTGAAAGAGGAGGGGGGGGGGTTGGATGGGGGAACAGGGGTGGGATGCTTTGGGTGTCCTCTTCACCCTTGCGTGACTGGATGGACACCCAGATGACATTAGGGTGAATGTAGTGTGTGTATGGAAAAGAAAGACGTTAGTGTGACTTCCTCAGTGTGTGTTGCCTGACTCGGGTATCAGGCGAAGCTGGCAGGGCGTAAATATACGTAATTCTTAGTATGAACTTAGCCTTACACGGGGATGGGAACCCGGGTCACCCGCGCGTGAAGTGACCTGGAGGGAAGGGAGTGGGAGGGGGGGTCATAATCCACCAATCCACCTCCGGGGGGGGAACCCTGGACATGTCCGGTGGTGCTCCAGAAGGGACCGGCATGAGATGTGGAGAAGGATGGAAGGAGGGAGGGTTGTGATGTTGGGAGAAACAGGGTGTGATGAGAAAGGGAGAGAGAAAGGGAAAAGTGTGTGTGTGTATACACACACACACACACACACACACACACACACACACACACACACACACACACACACACACATATATATATATATATATATGTATGTATGTATGTATGTATAGATTTGGATGATGGAGAACATAAACACAGGGGAAGGGACGGAACCCAAAACACTCTAACGCGAACGAAACGTTAGTGTTTTGGGTTCTGTGCCTTCCCCTGTGTTTATGTTATCCATCATCCAAATTATTTGTCTAAAATACTTATCTATATATATATATATATATATATATATATATATATATATATATATTTATATATATATATATATATATATATATATATATAAATACACATGGAAGTTGGCAAAGGATAGAGTAGAAGTAGGTTTAGAACAGGAATGGGGGCGTTTCAAAGAGGAACTAACAAGGTGTACAAAGATGGGAAGGAATAGAAGGAAGGTAGTGAATGGTGGGATGATGAAGTGACGAGGATAGCAGAAGAGAAGAAGCGAGCTTTCAGGGACTGGTGTCAAAGTAGGATGAGAGAAAAATATGAGAGGTGTAAAGAAAAAAGAAGAGAAGCAAAACAAAAGATAAAGGAAGCAAAAAGGAGATATAAAATGGGGGAGAAGTATGACAGAAAAAAATTGAAAGCAATGAAAAGGTGTTTTGGAAGGAAATCAAGAAAGGGAAGGTGACTCAAGTAGAGAAGAAAAGGTAGAAGGCGCAGGTGGACAGATCTTAACGAAAGAGGAAGCGATAAGTGGAAGATGGGTGGAGGATTTTAGAATGTGGAGGAGGATAAGGAGGGATTGGTGGTAGCAGTGGAAGGCGCTAAGAAAATGACGGTGATGGGTGAGGAAAATGGAGGAGAAATGAGAAAAAATGCAAGTATCTCTGAAAATGAGGAGAGCAGGTTTTCTCCATGAGGAGACGGAGAGGGGGTCGCCGAATTTATGAAGCGGCCTTGCTGTGGATGTGCTGCGTCTTGCGACACTGCTTCTGACCCAGGGAAGTGGACAGGATGCAGGGATGACCCGTCATCCAGGAAGTGCCAAGATGAGAGGGAGGGAGGAGGGTGGAGGGGAGTGGAATATATAGGAAATGGAATGGGTGGGAGTGGTTTCTATGCATTTTTCTTTTTGGCTACCCCCCCTGTAGGAGGGAAAAAGCCTTTGGTATATGTATGTATGTAGGTAGGTAAGGCACCTGGGGTGGAGGGGTGTCATGCAGAGTGTTTAAAGAAGGGAGGTACAGTGATAGTGGACGAGCTACTGAGGTTGTTTAATGTGTGTCTAAGGGAGGGTAGAGTGCCTGAGGACTGGAGGAGTGCCTGTATAGCTCCGCTTTACGAGTACAAGGGAAAAGGGGACAAGTGTGAGTGTAGTAGATTCAGAGGGATAAGTTAGTTGAGTGTAGTTGGGAAGGCTTCTGGGAGGGTTGTGATTGAGAGGATTAGGAGAAGAACAGAGGAATTCATTGGTAATGAACATTGTGGATTTAGGAAAGGCAAGGGTTGTAAGGATCATATTTTTGTGATAAGGCAAATATGTGAGAAAGCTTTAGGAAATATAAGGATTTTTTTTTTTGGTCTTCATGTATTTGGATAACGACGCCCTAACCCACTGGCTGAGCGGGTTAGGGCGTCGTTACTTGCGGCGAAGGTCGAGGTGAGGGCGGTTCGAATCCTGCCACCAGCGAAGTTGAACCAAGGACATGGTTCATTAAATTCCACGCTACAAAGCCCTCTGTGAGGGGCACCATCCTAGCCTCCCGATAGGGGGGAGTGTGCGACGTTAAACCATATCATCATTGTATTTGGAAAAGGTTTAAGACAGGGTAGACATGAAGGCACTGAAGGAGGTTTTGCAGATATATGGAATTAGAGGGAAACAGTTAAGTGCAGTCAAGAGTTTTTACGAGAGTAGTAGAGCCTGTGTTAGAATGGAAAATGGAGAGAGTGAGCGCTCTGAGGTAAACGTGGGACTGCGTCAGGGATGTGTCATTTAGCCATGATTGCTCAATGTGTGTATGGATGGGGTGGTTCGAGAGGTAAAGGCGAGGATATTGGGTAAGGGGACTGGAGATGGTTAAAGAAAATGGAGAAAAGTGGGAGGTGAGCCAGTTGTTGTTTGCTGACGACACTGCGCTTGTAGCAGGGTCAGGAATGATTAAGGGAGTTAGTGGCCGAGTTTGGGAAAGTATGCCATAGGAGAAAGTTGAAGGTAAATTTAGATAAAACCAAGATGATGAGGTGCACGAGGGTAGAGGATGGCAGTGAGTTGTAAGTAAATCTAAAAGGAGAGAGGCTGGAGGAAGGGAATAGTTTAAGGTGGTTGGGGTCGTATGTGTCAGGAAAGGAGGTGGAGGTAGATTGTAGATTGAAAGAGGCAAGTAACTGCCTTGGGGGATTAAAGTGTTATGAGAAATAGGCATCTGGGAATGGATACAAAAAGGAGATTGTATGAAGAGGTGATTATGCAAGGAAGGGAGGGGCGGGAGATGTTTGGGCAGAGGGTGCTTATGTGTGAAAGATATTTTGACGCATCCCGAAGGGATTTCTCCCCGTCTTCTCCTTTTCTGTGTGAGGGGACGGGGAAAGGGGGGGGGTCGCTGATTAGGTGAATCGTCCTTGCTGTGGATGTACTGTGTCTTACTCGTACTATATTGCTTCTCACGCAGAGCAGTGGGCAGGAGACAGGGGTGACCAGTCATCCACGAGGAGCTAAGATGAGAGAGGGGGGTGAAAAGGTGGTGGATGGGAATGAGTACGTGCCTTTGACTTGGCTACCTTCCTTAGAAGGTGGAAAAAGCTCTTGATATATATATATATATATATATATATATATATATATATATATATATATATATATATATATATATATATATATATATATATATATATATATATATATATATATATATATATATATAATATATATATATATATATATATATATATATATATATATATATATATATATGGGTGGTAAAAGGAAAGACTGGAGTCTTATTCCGAGTTTTATTCTTCACAGAATAAAACTCGGAATAATACTCCAGACTTTCCTCTTCCCACCCACTTCAACTTGTCAGAATGTCTCAATATATATATATACGTATATATATTTATATATATATATATATATATATATATATATGTATACATATATATATGTGTGTGTATGTGTGTGTGTGTGTGTATGTGTGTGTATGTATATGTATATATATGTATATGTATATAGAAAGAGAGAGGGAGAGAAAAGAGGAAGAAAAGGTAAATAAATAAAGAAAGAGAGAAGAGTGAAATGAATAACTCAGAGAAAAATGATAGATAAGAATCAGGGGAGGATAAGCGAAGAAGAAAGAGAACGAGAGAGAGAGAGAGAGAGAGAGAGAGAGAGAGAGAGAGAGAGAGAGAGAGAGAGAGAGGGAGAGAGTGGGGAGGGAAGAGAAGATGTTGGAGGATAAAAAGGAGTCAAAGGAGAAAAACGCAGATGGAAAGTTTGAAAAGGGCTATTATGATGGGAGCTGCCGCGAAGGATGGAGAGGAAGGAGGGAGGAAGACGAGGAGGAGGAGGAAGAGGAAGAAGAGAAGGAGGAGGAGGAGGGGAGCGGAAAAGAGAGAGAAGAAGAAAGAGAAGCGAAAGGGTGTAAAGAAGAGGGAGAGAGAGAGAGAGAGAGAGTTGGAAACAGGGAAGTATGGTGGTATGTACAAAGAGAGCGAGAGAGAGAGAGGAGGGGGTTGGAGTTAGAACGACATCGTAGGTCATCCCTCGGGTGTGATCGTTAATATGGAAGGACGTGGAAAAGGAGCGTGTCCCCCTCCCTTAATTGTATCAAGTGGTCAGGTCAGGTCAGGAATTTTAGTACATCGCATCTATCTGCTATCCATCATCTCCTCACCCACTCCTCTTCCCCCTACTCCCCCTCCTCCTTCTCCTACTCCACCCCTCCGCCTTCCCCTACTCGTAGTCCTCCTTCTCCCTCCTCTCCCTCCCCATTTTTCCTCCTCTCTTCTACATTTAAGTAGCAAAGTAAAGTCTGGGTTTGTTGTTGTCTTTAATGTGTCAGACAGCTCTCTCTGGTCTACAAATACAAGGTAACCTCCATCCAAACCTCGGGGGAGAGGGCTGCCAGAATCATTAGAATGTACATATTTATAGGGTTGCCAAAACATGGTATAAGTAGGCTCTTGCTATATTCGCATATAAAATATTTGAAAGGTTGTAGCGAAGGCCGTGAGCTGTACAAGTTCCAAGCAGGTGTCTCGTCGACACCCTGTGGGCTTCTTTGTTCAAGTAAAGGGCTTCAGGTGGCTTGACCCGAGATGCCCTGAGCCTATTCCTCGGTAGGGGCGTCGACTGCAAAAGTTGGTAACTTGGGTCACTCGGACAGTCTCTGGAGAGTTTGTTGAAGACGTCCGAGTTCACTCTGGTAGCATGTGCGTGCGTGTGCACGCTAGGCATCGAAGGGAGATGACAGACACGCTAGGCATCGAAGGGAGGTGACAGACACGCTAAATATAGAAGAAAATGATAACAGCGAAAGGAGATGATAACAATTGTCCCTCTCATCCTCATCCACCTTCCCCCTTTATCCTTATCCTCATCCACCTTCTCCTCTATCCTCATCCACCTTCTCCTCCATCCTCATCCACCTTCATCCTTATCCTCATCCACCTACCCCCTCATCCCCATCCACCATCTCATCCTCATCCGCATCCACCTCCCCCATCTGCAACCACCTTCATCCTCATCCACATACTCCTCCTCATCCTCATCCACCCTCTCTCCCTCATTCCCATCCACCTTCCCCTCTTAGTCCTACTCCTCTCCTTCCCCTCCCTCTCCCCCTCCCCTCCACTCACCTTCCCTCTTCCCCTTCTGATCCTCCTTTTCCCCTTCCTAACCCTCCTTCACCTCCTCTTCCTCCTCCTCTTACTCTTCCCTCTCCTCTCTCCTCCCCCAGAATTCATGATCTTGTCCTCCTACTCCTACTCTTCTTCTTCCTCCTCCACCCCCTCATTTTAATTTTACTCCTCCTCCTCTTCCTCTTCCTGTTCTTTCTCCTTTTCCTCCTCTTGTTCCTCCTCCTCCTCCTCCTCCTGTTCTTCCTCCTTTTCCTCCTCTTGTTCCTCCTCCTCCTCCTCCTATTCTTCCTCCTTTTCCTCCTCTTGTTCCTCCTCCTCCTCTTCTTCCTCCTTCTCCTCCTCTTCTTCCTCCTCCTCCTCCTCCCAGTGCCTAATCTGCGTGGCCGAGAATCGCCTCTGAAGTAAATAAATTAGTTTGGCTTCAGCCAGAATAAAAGACATAAATCGCCAGACAGGGAGAGGGGGGAGGGGGGGAAGTCCTCAGCCCTGTAGTGACGAAACGCAGACGCGAACTTTTGAGCGTGAATGTACACAAGGGGGGGGGACCTCCTTTTGTCTCGCCCCTCCGCCTCCGCCCCTCGAGTGTGACAGGTCGGCCTCGAGGTTCGAGGTCCTCCTTCGGCCTCATTGTCGCGTTCGAGGTCGGCTGTTTGTCTCTGTAGCCTCAGGGTATGCGCCGGTTTCTCCTCCTTCCTCCTCCTCCTCCTCTTCTTCCTCCTCTTCCACACCTTTCGCGTTCCCTTCCTCATCCTTCTTCCTCCTTCCCCTCCTACTACCCATTCTTTCTCCTCCTCCTCCTCCTCCTCCTCCTCCTTTTCTTTATCCCCCTCCCTCTGATCCTCCTCCCTTTCTTTCTCCTCCTTCCTCCTCCTCCTCCTCCTCCATCTTCGTGCCCTCCCTCCCCTCTCGTCCCTTCCTCCTCCTCCTCCTACTCTATTGGGCTTTTTCCACGAACTCCTCGATCTCTCTCTTTCCTTCTTTCGTGAGGAAGAAGAAGAAGAAGAGGAGCGAGTCTTTGGTGTTCGCCTTTTTTCTGTTCTATGCAGATGGTGCCCACTGAACAAGAGCACCTCTCTTTCTCTCTCTCTCTCTCTCGCTCGCTCTCTGTTTCTCTTCCTCTCGCTCTCTTTCTCATACTTTCGCATTCTCTCTCCCAGTTTCTATCTCTCTCTCTCTCTTTCATTCTCTCTCTTTCACGCACACTCTTTCTCTCTCTCTCTCTCTCTCTCTCTCTCTCTCTTTCACTCTCTCTCTTTCACGCACACTCTTTCTCTCTCTCTCTCTCTCTCTCTCTCTCTCTCTCTCTCTCTCTCTCTCTCTCTTTCTCTTTCATTCTCTCTCACACACACTCTTTCTCTCTCCCTCTCTCTCTCTCTCTCTCTCTCTCTCTCTCTCTCTCTCTCTCTCGCACACTCTCTCTCTCTCTCTCTCTCTCTCTCTCTCTCTCTCTTTCTTTCATTCTGTCTTTAGTCCCCTTTCTCCTCCATTCCTCTTTTTCCTTCTTGTTCTTCTCTTTCTCTTTCTTCTTCATTTTTACCATCCTATTCTTCTTTCTAATTCATTCATTTTTTCCTTCATATTTTTCTTTCTCATTTTTTCTTCTTCATTTCTTCTCCTTCCTATTCGTCAATTTCCTTTTATTCATCTCGTTCGTCCTTTTTCTCCGGAAACTTCTCCCGGAGGTTTTGGGGGCGCCTCTCTCTCTCTCTCTCTCTCTCTCTCTCTCTCTCTCTCTCTCTCTCTCTCTCTCTCTCTCTCTCTCTCTCTCTCTCTCTCTCTCTCTCTCTCTCTCTCTCTCTCTCTCTCTCTCTCTCTCTCTCTCTCTTTCTCTCTCTCTCTCTCTCTTTCTCTCTGTCTCTCTCTCTATCTATCTATCTATCTATCTCTGTTTTCCTCTTTTCTTGTTCTTGGTAGGTTCTGCAAGAGGTACCCCTCTCTTTCTCTCTCTCTCTCGCTCCCTCTCTCGCTCTCTCTCTCTCTCACTCTCTCACTCTCTCTCTCTCTTTCTTTCTCTCTCTTTCTGTTCTCCTCTTTTCTTGTTCTTGGTAGGTTCTGCACGAGTTACCTCTCTCTCTCTCTCTCTCTCTCTCCCTCTCTTCTTCTCCGTCCATACATTTCCAGAGAGGTCCTCCATCTTCTTCATTTCTCTTCCTTTCTCTTTTCCCC
>NC_134779.1:52791407-52813907 GCF_046742065.1 Oratosquilla oratoria | reverse complement strand
GGAAGGGGAGGAGACAAATGGGAAGGGGTGGAGTCAAATGGGAAGAGGAGGAGTCGAGTAGGCGGGGGAGGAGTCAAATGGAAAGAGGGGGGGAGATATGGGAAAGAGGAGGGGAGACAAATGGGCAAGGAAATCACTTGGGCCGAAACTGTGGAGGGGAGTTGGGAGAAAGGGGGAGGGGGGAAGAAAAAGGGGGGGGAACGAGGGGTTTATCGCCAGGGGTGAAAAGCTGGTTTAAAGGGACAGAACCAGCTGTGTGTTTGGGGAAAAAGATGGGAAGTCCAAAAGTAATGTTCACGTGAAAGGGGGCGAGATTGAGGCCTTTGTATAGTAGGGGACCAAATAGGACCACAGGGTGGAAAGGATGGATCAAGGGTGGAGATAGAGTGTGAGAGCTTCGTCTAAAAGAGAACTAGACTGAGCGTTAGATGGGCTTAATAGAATCACCTGGCGGCAGTATAAGTGTAGCAGGGAATGGGTTAATTGAGATAAGATTATGTTTCTAAAGCTGAATAAAATAGCCAGTCACATGAGGTAGTTGATTGTGATATTGAAGTACCTAAGTTTGTTGAAGCTTACATCTCAGAATTCTATTTTTTACTATCAGTGTATGTATATATATATATATATATATATATATATATATATAAAAGGCGAAAGATTTATGCGCTTTGAAGGGAAACCAGAGTATAAATGCATATACATACATAAATATACAGTATATATATATATGTATATATATATATATATAAATATATATATATATATATATATATATGTATATTTGAGGAATAATAGTATATATATGTATTCAAGTTAATATAAGTGATTTTTTATCTAAACTTCACAATTTGGTCAGTTCTATGAAGTTCACGGTGGAGATAGAGAATGAAAGGATTTTGCCTTGCCTTGATTGTAATATCTACCACCGTGGAAGTGAGTTGAAGTTTAATGTATATCACAAACCTACCAATGTTTGTTCATATATGCACTATTATTCCTTAAACCCTGATGGCGTAAAACGATGTTCTTTCTTCGATGTTCCTTAGGGCTTTCCGCATTTGCAGCCCAGAGTACATCGATGTTGAAATAAGATGTATTTGCAATATTGGTAATAAGCTGCGATATAGCTTATAATTGTGCCAAAAGAACTTTTTACAATCTCAGGTCAATTCTAACTTTTAATTAAGATGTTAGTTTTATCGTACCAAGAGAACCTGCAAAGCATCCCAAATTGATTACGTAGTTTTAACATCAATGTAGTTTTTTACAATAAGAACAATGTAAAATAATTGCTCATAATTCCGTCAATAGTGATAAAGGGTGTGTGTACAAAATACCTTGCAAATCATGTAATTAGTTTCATATTGGTCAGACTGCTAAAACACTCAAAACACGAATTAATCAACACAAGAAATACGTTAGAGAGGGAAAACCAATCTAGCGGTATATTCAACCACGTGAACAATTTCAACCACCCAGTTGACTGGGATAACGCTAAAGTCATCACATATAACAGTAACATCCCAGAAAAAAATTAATTGAATGCAGTTTGATCAAATTTAGTAAGGAAATAAATATTAATCTCCATCAAGGTTTGTACAAATTAAATAGTTATGCTTGCCGAGAAATTTCATTTTTTTTTTAAACTGTAATGTACCAATTGTGAACAATTGTCCCATACTTGTTGGTTACTATGACGGCAGTAAAAGTCGCGTGTACTTCTTCCACTACCTCTCCGAATTCTTTCTTCACCATATATTCTGTACATTGTTTCTTCGTTTTGTAATTCCTTCTTTGTATTAGCACTGAAGATGTAATTATACGAAAGCACTCTGCATCGTTAGATTATTTTTCCTGGTGGTTACTCACGCATTTGTGAACACACATATTTAGTGTTTTTATACACACACACACACACACACACACACACACACACACACACACACACACACACACACACACACACACACACACACACACACATATATATATATATATATATATATAAAATATATATATATACATATATGTATACATATATAAATGTATATATATATATATATATATATACATATATGTATATGTGTATATATATACATATATACTGTATATATATATATACATATATATATATATATCAATGTATATATATATGTATATATATATATATATATATATATATATATATATATATATATATAATCTTTTCTTAAATCCAATCATCAGTGGGCTTTTAGTGCACACACACACACACACACACACACACACACACACACACACACACACACACACACACACACACACACACACACACAAATATATATATATATATATATATATATATATATACATATATATATATATATATATATATATACATTGTGTGTGTTTACCTAGTTGTATTATACGGAAAGGGAGCTATGCTCGTGGTGACCCGCCTTTGTATCTTTCAGCATCAAGTTTTTTCTTAAAATCGTGAATAGTATTTGCACACACCGTTTTTTCATCTAAGTTATTCCATATATCCAGCATTCTGTGTGGGAAGCTATTCTTTTTCCTATCTCTTCTATAGTTGTCCTTTTTGAGTTTCTTTTCATGACCTCTTGTTTTTCCATTGTTATTTTTTTAGTATTTTTTTTCTGTCAAGTGCGTGTGTATGTGTGTGCGTGTGTGTGTGTGTGTGAGTGTGTGTGCTTCTGTGTGTATATCGTAAATGATTCGATTTGACGTAAACTCCCCCTATTAGAAAGTTCTGTCGGTGTCCCAGAGGATTTTTAGCGTGGAATTTAATTAATGATGCCCTTGGTCCAACTCGCTCGTAGCAGGTTTCAAGCCGCCGCCGTCACCTCGACCTCCGCCGCAAGTGGGGACGCTCTATTCTGCTGGTAACGTCATCGGATTCGTGCTCGCCTCTTATTCGCTTAGTTGTGGGTTCGAATCCCGCATTCCTATTCAATTCCCAGTATTGACCGTTATTTACTTGCCCCCAACAACCCCCGAAGGTGACGGCTTCGTCCACAACTACTCAGCGCCTCCCGGCGTATTATACTCTTAACCGATTACTAATTCAGAGGCTTTTGTCTCCGACTGAATAATTAGTTCCTAAAGTTCGCCGACATTTATGTTGTTCTTGTATCCTAAAAGAAGGCAACATCTAAGGCCAATCGCATATCCATGCAACCAGTTGCATGAAACCAGTTGCTTACGACTCTGCAACTGGTTGCATTGCTTCTATCCTTGAAGACCACTCCCTACCGAATGTAACACTAAGAAGATACACTAGAAAGTAAAATGATAATAATAATAATAATGATAATAATAATAAGAATAAGAATAATAAGAATAATAATAACAATAATAATAATAATAAAATGAATAAAAATGAAATAAAATCAAATGAAATACGTGCGATCGGTTTCACGCAACTGGTTGCGTCGGTATGCATGCTGCCTACGACCACAATGAAGAGACCACAAGGAGAGAAAAGGAAGACTGAAGGAGATGGAGGACAAGAGTGGAGTGTGATGGAGAGAGGAGGATTAGACATGGAGGAGGCTGTATATAGCGCTGTCAAGAAGATGATACGGAGGAAGAGGAGGAGGAGGAGGAGGAAGAAGAGGAGCAGGAGGAGGAAAGGGGAGAAGAATAAAAGAGGAAAAATATGAAAAAGAGGAAAGGAAAGGGAGTGGGTGTGGGTGTGGGAGAGAGGTGGGAGGGGAATGGTGAATATGCATATACGCGTATATACAGATGTATGTGAAATAGTTTACATGGATACATACATATGTGTGTGTGTGTGTGTGTGTGTGTGTGTGTGTGTGTGTGTGTGTGTGTGTGTGTGGTGATACAACAAAACACCATGCGAGTGGTGTTAAGGTGCTACAAGGGCTTGACGACACGTAGTACTGGTCATAACACTGTGATAAAGTCGTGAAAGGCTTCAGTGGGGGACCTAACCTAAGAACAAAGAAGTTCTGAATAGAGAGAAAGAGAGAGAGAGAGAGCACACAACTAGAGAAACAAGAAAGGGAGAGAGAAAAGAGGAAGAGGGAAAGGAATTGAATGAAGAGAGAAGAAAGAAAGGAGGAGGAGAGGAGGAGGAAGAAAGAGAGGAGAAGGAAAAAGAGGAAGACGTGGAGGAGAAGGAAGATGGAGGAGGGTAAGAGGATTGAGAAGAAGAGGAAGAGGAGGACGTGGAGGAGAAAGAAGGAGGAAGGGAGGAGGGGAAGAGAAGTAAGAGGAAGAGGAGGAGGGGAAAAGGGATAGAAGGAGGGAGGGAAGAGGAAGACGTGGAGGAGAAAGAAGGAGGAAGGGAGGAGGGGAAGAGAAGTAAGAGGAAGAGGAGGAGGGGAAAAGGAAAGCAAGGTGCGAAGGAGGGAAGAGGAGTGCGAAAAAGAGGAAGAGGAGGAGGAGGAAAGAGAGAAGGCGGGAGAGAGGAGGGGAAGAAGAGTGTGAGAAAGAGGAAGAGGATGATGTAAAAGAAGAAAAAAGAAAGGAGGGAAGATGGGAAGAGGAGTATGAGAAAGATAAAGAGGAGGAGGAGGAGGAGGAGGGGAAAAGAGAAAGAAGGCGGGAGAGTGGAGGGGTAGAAGAGTGTGAGAAAGAGGAAGAGGATGATGTAAAAGAAGAAAAAAGAAAGGAGGGAAGATGGGAAGAGGAGTATGAGAAAGATAAAGAGGAGGAGGAAGGGAAAAGAGAAGGAGTTGGAAAAAAAGAGAAGAAGAAGAAGAGGATTAAGAGAAGGAGGAGTATGAGGAGATGGAGAAGTATAGGGAAGAAGGTGAGAAATATGCAGGAAGGGGGAGGAGGAGGAAGAGGAAGAAAATTGTGGGAAGGAAGAGGAATAGAGAGAGGAAGAGAAGCAGAAAGAAGAAAAGGATAGGAGGAAAAGAGGGAGAGGGAAGAAGAGGAGAGGAAGAAAAGGAGGCAGGGTAAAAGGAAGAAGAGGAGAAGGAGGAGGAGGAGGAGTGGAAGGAGGAATAGATGACGAGGAGAAGTAGGAGAGGGAGAAAGAGGAATGAGAAGAGAAGCAGGAAACCTCCAGAGAATATTAGAAGAAGAGGAAGATGAGGAGAAAAACTAGAGAAGAAGAGGAAGGAGGAAGAAGAGGAGGAGGAGGAGGTAATGAAGAAGATGAAGATGAGAAGAAAAACTAAAGAAGAAGAGGAAGGAGGAAGAAGAGGAGGAGGAGGAGGAGGAGGCAATGAAGAAGATGAAGATGAGGAAGATGAGAAGAAAAACTAGAGAAGAAGAGGAAGGAGGAAGAAGAGGAAGAGGAGGAGGCAATGAAGAAGATGAAGATGAGAAGAGAAACTAGAGAAGAAGAGGAAGGAGGAAGAAGAGGAGGAGGAGGAGGAGGCAGTGAAGAAGATGAAGATGAGAAGAAAAAATAGAGAAGAAGAGGAAGGAGGAGGAGGAGGAGGAGGAGGCAGTGAAGAAGATGAAGATGAGGAAGATGAGAAGAAAAAATAGAGAAGAAGAGGAAGGAGGAGGAGGAGGAGGAGGAGGGGGAGGAAGCAATGAAGTAGATCTGAGGGAAGATGAAAAATAAAGAATAAAAATAAAATAAGAAAGAAAAATGAGGCAGATAAGATCGTAGAGGGAAGGGAAGAGGAGGGGAACGGAAAGGGAAGGAGGAAAAATGGCTAATGCGAAAGAGGGGAGGAGAAATAAAATAAAATAAAAAAGAAATAAGAGAGAGACGGAGGGCAAGAGGGTCATTTGCCAGTAATAAACAGTCCTTCTATCTCGTTGGACTGCAATATCCCATCGAAGAGGTGGTCAGGGAGCAATTAGTCTCCAAACGTAAAGGAATGCTTGCTACGTGAGTCTGGGCCGTATGGGTGTCACTAAAGTCTCCCGCTCCCTAAACCCCCTTAAATGCAATCGATCCCCTTTCAGGAAAAGGAGAGAGAGGGGGGGGGAGGGAGGGAGAGAGAGAGGGGGGAGGGGAGGAAGCTGGGGGGGAAGAATATTAATATTTCATTGGTGTTAACCAGCGATTCTATCCTTGGGGAGCAAAAAGATAAGACGGAGGGATGAAAGAATGCTACGCGACTCTGGTCCATAAGGATTCGCTAACTCCCTAAAATGATGATTGTGTCAAAACTTATACAGTCAGTACGGGGGAGAGGGAGGGAGGGTGAGGAGAGGAGGTTGAGGAGGAAGAAGAAAGGAAGAGGAGAGTAGGAAGGGGATGGAGAGAGAGGAAGGGGAAGAAGGAGAGAGAGAGGAGGGAGAGGATGAGATAAAAAGAGAGGAGGGAGAGAGGAAGAAAGAGAAGAAGAGAGTGGAGGAGGGAGGAAGAGGTGGAGTGAGCGGGATCAGAGGTGGAGGGAACCCATGAGTTGTAGAAATGGATTTATGGAGGAAGAGGAGGAGGAGGACAGACGAAGACGACAAACAGCGACGACGACGAAGAAGACAACGACGAGAACGAAGAAGAAGAAGAAGAAGAGGACGATGAGAACGAAGAAGAAGAAGAAGAGAACAAGAACTAAGAAGACGACGAAAAGAATAACGACGAAGAAGAGGACGATGAGAACGAAGAAGAAGAAGAAGAGAACAAGAACTAAGAAGACGACGAAAAGAATAACGACGAAGAAGTCGACGATGAGAACGAAGAAGAAGAACACGACGACGACGACAACGACGACGACGAGACAAGACCAAGGCTTCGATCACCATGAGAGAGAGAGAGATAGAGAGAGAGAGAGAGGGCCTGGACGGTGATCATAAATTGAAAGAGAAAAACAAAATGGTGGCCAAGATGGCGACGATGCTGGTCATCAACCACAACGACAACGTTGATGTTGATAGTAATGATTATGATGAGGTGACTACAATAATGATGATAGCGATGATTATGATGAGGTGACTACAGTGATGGTGATGATGATGACAATGACGTCGGTCGTGATAAAAATTATGATGACGTTTCTACATTGACGATGAAGATAATGACGAAGACGACATTGATGAAGATGATTATAATCATGACGATGCTGATAATGACAAAGATCAAATTGATAGTGATAATGATGATGATGATCAGCTGAATAAAATGGTCTGTCGCCCAAGACATTAGATAAGAGTTCACACGCCGGGAGAAGCTTAACAACATCACCTTTGCCCTAAGTACTCTGAAGTCGCGTGTGTCTACCGGGACTCGAACGCGGGTCACTGGTATTGCAAAGAAGGACCGAAACCAACCCACCAGCGTTAGATAGGAAAACAAATGACAGAGAGAGACAGAAAAGGAAGACGGAGGTGCAAGGAGGAGGAGGAGGAGAAGGAGAAGGAGGAAGAGGAGAGAGGAGATGAAAAGGAGCCGAGAGAGGAGGAGTTCATGAAGGGTGGAGGAAGAGGAGGAGACGGAGAAGGAGGAAGAGGAAGGGGAGATGAAAAGGAGGAGGAAGAGGAAGAAGAGTTTATGAAGGAGGAGGAGAAGGAGGAAGGAGAGATGGGAGATGAAAAGGAGCTGGGAGGGAAGGAGGAGAATTAGATGGAGGGGGAGGAGGGAAGAAGAGGAGGAAGAATGGGGGGAGAAGAGGAGGAAGAGTGGAGGAAGAGGAGGAGGAAAAGGAAGCTGAAGAAGGAAAGAAAGGAATGAGTAAAGGAAACGTGGGAGGAAGAGGATAAGGAAGAGGAGGTGGAGGAGGAGGAGGAAGGGGAGGAGAATGGCGGAACGAGGAAGGAGGGGAGGGGGAGGAGGTCGAGTCGTTAAAGGGGAGATGGGAAGGGCCGATGCTGTCAGCTCCTGACTGTTGGCCGGATCGCGTCCTCCTTGCTGACAACGGGAGAGTGTCAGCTGTGCTGCCAGGAGGTGTCAGTGGCCGCCGACAGGTGTCAGCCGGGTTGGGACAAGCCTTTGGCAGCAAGGGAAGCTGTCAGTCCGACTGACATCCGTAGGTGTCAGCGGTGTTGTGAAATGACATGCGTGGTGTCAGCCAAATGTCAGGCTGATTGGGAAGAGGCACTGAGGACGTCAGCTCGAATGACATTTCGCTTACGTCAGCAAAGTGTCAGGGGACATGCATGGTGTCAGCTACATATCAGGCTAGGCGCTGTCGTCAACGGAAAGTGTCAGCCAGACTGACACGTCGCTTGTGTCAGCTGTCAGGCGTTGACAGAGGTGGTATCAACAATGTCAGACAGGCTGACAAATGTCAGATGTTACTGGCAACTGAATCTTGTTGTATTTGATGAAAATAAAATAAAGAAATAAAATAATTGGAATGTGGTTATCTTGATTAGTGTCGCCGGATGATTTTATTCATCTTAACTAGGGCCCATTGGACCCTAAAAGGTTAGCAGAACTTTTGGGGATTATAAGATTAAAAAAGTTTAAATCCAATTTTAAATATTAACCCATTTGTCGAGATGGACGTGTATGTGTGTATGTGCTTGGTGTGTATGTGCTTGGTGTGTGTGGGGGGCGTGTTTGTGGGTGTGTGGGCGTATGGGCGTTTGTATAAAATCGATATCCGCACGGTCTATCAGCTGTAAGCCCAACAACCCCCATTCCCCCATGACTTTACTTATTTTATTCTGGCTAAGCCTAGAGGAATATAACTCCCCCCCCCCCAGAAGCGATGGTGGGGGTTGGGGGGGCGTGTTGGCAGGTATGACTCTCTTGCCCGGAAGGGGGGGGTTGCCTTCTCCTGCCCTAAACATACATTATATATATATATATATATATATATATATATGTATATATATATATATATATGTATATGTATATATGTATATACATATATATATATATATATATATTGTGTATGTGTGTACATACATGTATATATGCTAGTACGTTTGTTTATCTTAATCTCCGTCTGGCCTCTGTACAGACCAACAGGTCTCCGGTCATCCGATTTAATATGTTTTACTTCTTCATCGGAGAACGATTCTTCGCTTCACACAAAAGGAATCGAACAGAACTCGGCCGGGACGCTGTGACGTCTCCTGTCTGGAGGGAGGTGATTGTGGTAGTAGTTGTGGTCGTTTTAGTGGTAGTTTCGTGGTGGTGGTAGTGGTGATGGTGGTTGTGGTGATGGTAGTTTTGATGGTGGTGATAATGGTTGTGGTGGCTGTGATGGTGTGATGATGATGACGATGATAGTGACGGTGGTTGTGATGGTGGTTGTCGTAGTGTTAGTGGTCATAGTTGTGGTGATGGTGTTAGTAAGAGATAAAGGTGATAGTACAGTGATACTGGCGATAGTAGTAGTGAGAGTGAGGAAAGTGGCATTAGTGGTGATAGTGGTGGTAACTATGATGTCAGGAATGGTGAAAGGCGGATAACCATGTTGACGGTGGGAGAGTTGGTGGTGTCCGTAATGTTGTCAATGATGATGGTGGAAGAAGAGGTGGAGGTGGAAGACGTGGTGCCACTGGTGGTGGAGGTAGAGGTAATAAAGGTCATAGTGTTGTCAGTGATGGAAGAAGAGATGGCGCAGTAATGGTTAAAGAGGAGGTAGTGGTGTTGGCAGTGATGGTGTCAGTAATGTTGTCAATAGTGGTGGAAGAGGAGGAGAAGGTGGTGGTGATATTGGTAGTGGTGTTGGCAGTGATGGTGTCAGTAATGTTGTCAATGGTGGTGGAAGAGGAAGTAGTTGTGGTGGTGATGTTGGTAATGGTGTTGGCAGTGATGGTGTCAGTAATGTTGTCAATGGTGGTGGAAGACGAGGTAGTGGTGGTGATGTTGGTAGTGGTGTTGGCAGTGATGATGTCAGTAATGTTGTCAATGGTGGTGGATGAGGAGGAGAAGGAGGAGAAAGTGGTGGTGGTAAAGAAAGTGGTGGTGATGTTGGTAGTGGTGTTGGCAGTGATGGAGTCAGTAGTGTTGTCAGTGTTGTTGGAAGAAGACGGATAGCGTTGTCAGGGGTTCCCATTTGCGAATACGTTGCGTCTAACAACCGATTCAAAGACCATTAGCTTCGTTGTGGGAGCAAATTTAGACAAAGAAATCGAAGAGTCTCTCCTCTCCATCCCCCCTTTCTCCCCCCTAGTCCCCCCACTCTCCCCCTCTAGTCCCCCACTCTCCCCTTCCCAGTCCCCCCCCTCTCTTTGCCGATGTCTTATTGTTTTTTTTTATCTCCAAGACGCCTCATGCAGTTGAATAAAATCATCTGACGACAGGATGAGGGAACCAGGACATACGTATTCACCAAGGTCTTGGATCACGTGTTGGACTCGTGATCGACAGCTATTTCCCTCCCAGAAGAGAGCTCAGAGCTCGTATATGACCGATCTATGGGTAATGCTGTGACCTTACACGCACACACCGAACTTCCCGCCCACGAGAGTTGGAGTAATGACTCGCAGTGCAGCGATACTGAAATTATTTCAGCCCTGTGTGTGTATATGTGTGTGTGTGTGTGTGTGTGTATGTGTAATCATGTGTATATACATGCATCATGTACCACCATCGGCACCTGTAATGTGTATTAGCAACACCTGCAGCACCTATTATCATGTCAGTGATACGTCATCTCACTCCTCCTCCCCGCCCCGCTGCGGGCGCCCTCCTCATAACCTGACGGTGGGGAGAGGGGGAGGAGCACACGCCAGGAGGCGCTGAGCCTCAGCCTGAGTCTTCTCCCGGGTTAACCAGAAAGAAATATAAAATGTGACACTACTAAGTTGGGAAGTGAATAGAATCGCATGGCGACATCAAGAACAGAAGGACAAGTACCACCCTGTACGTAAGAGGTTCGTCGAGTTAAATCTAAACTGGTTTAATTCAGCGTTAACTAGGTTAAAGTCGCCAAAGCATAGTCTAGAAACTTCTATAAACTAGATAGAAAATCGTCTGGCGCAGGCTCTAACTGTTCCGGGAGGGGGCGTGGCTGACGAGTGACGTCACGTCGGCTCACACATGACGTCATGAGTGAACAGACTTAGTACATCACGTGGCGGGAACGAAGCAGGTACGCGTCACGTAAAGCATCACAGAGCTCGTCGGGGTGGGGAAGCCTGGAGGGGGGCTTTGGGTGATGGAAAGTAGGCTTAGAGGGGGCTGGAGAAGTGGCTGGGGGGGCTGGAGAAGTGGCTGGGGAGACTGTAGAAGTGGCTGGGGGGCTGGAGAAAAGACTGGAGAATGAAGAAGACGTTCGGGGGGGGCTTGAGAAAGTGTTGGGGGGCTGGAAAGGGGGCCGGGGGTCTGGAAAGGGGGCCGGGGATCTGGAAATAGGGCTGAGGGGTCTGGAAAGTGGTCTGGGGGTCTGAAAAGGTGGCCGGGGGTCTGGAAAGGGGTCTGGGGAGGTCTGAAAAGGGGTCTGGGGGTCTGGAAAGGGGTCTGGGGGGTCTGGAAATGGGGCCGGGGGTCTGGAAAGGGGTCTGGAGGGTCTGGGGGTCTGGAAAAAGATCTTGGGGGTCTGGGGGTCTGAAAAGGGGTCGGGGTGTGTGGAAAGGGGGCTGGGGGTTCTGGAAAGGGGTCTGGGGGTCTGAAAAGGGGTCGGGGTGTGTGGAAAGGGGGCTGGGGGTCTGGAAAAGAGTCTGGGGGTCTGGAAAAGGGTTTGGAAAGTGTGCTGAAGGGGGTCTGGAAAGGGGTCTGGAAGGGAAACATAAAGTGTGTTGATGAGCAGGAGGAGGCTGACATGTTTAAGAGTGGCAGCGGAGGAAGGATGACTCCCCGGCGCCGCTCGCAAAAGTCAAGATAGAAAGATGGAGAGCCTGGCTTGTTCTGGGGAGCATACGAGAACATGAAGGGGAGCATACAGGGGAGCATAAGTTGACTCCCCTACAACCCATGATCAAAATTGTAAGGATCATTGTCAAAACAATTGGGTGGGGGGGTTATTTAGCACAAGGTCTCCCCCCACCCCACCAAAAAAAAAAAAAAAAAAAAATATATATATATATATATATATATATATATGAAATAAGATAGTCTTGCGGTAGCCTGAAAAAATATAAAGAGGAAGAGAGAATAGCGTGGAACATGCAAAAGAGCATGAGATACAGAGAGCATGGACTTGGATGCGAATTTCAATTAAAGAGCATTAGCCTAGCCCAGGTACACAACAACAGTGAGCATGGCAAGGGGAACATTTAGGGGGGAGGGGGGGGTAAACTAGGGTGACTGGGTGTACAGTCGGCTACACAAGTACAGGTAATCGATATCAGGAGATCAATATGTCCGCCGTAAGGTCATGATACCGAATGGTTGTTGTCTCCACAAAGACGCACACACACACACACACACACACACACACACACACACACACACACACACACACACACACACACACACACACACACACACACACACACACACGTACACACATGACACCCAGGAATTGATGTATAATGACTTGTGCACTGGTGACGTCATCGGAAGCGTGCTTGTTTTGCATTCCCTTTGTTGGGGGTTCGAATCCCGCACTCTCTCCCGAATTCCAGCAATGACTGTTTGTTACTTGCCCCCAACAGTCCCCAGAGATCATAATAGGGCAAAGGTGACGGCTTCGGCCGCAGCTACTCAGCGCCTCCTGTCGGAGCTTCCTTACATGTCTGCGGCCCATATATATGTGTGTGTTTGTGATTCACCATGGTCTTGGATCACGTGTTGGACTCGTGATCGACAGCTATTTCCCTTTCGGAAGAGAGCTCAGAGCTTATATATGACCGATCTATGGGTAATGCTGTGATCTTACACGCACACACACACACCTAACTCCCCGCCCACGAGAGTTGAAGTAACGACCCGCAGCGCAGCAATACTGAAATTATTTCAGCCCTGGGCGGGATTCAAACCCGGACCTCCGTAGTGGCAGCCGGGAACTCTACCTCTGCGCCACGGTGTGTGTGTGTGTGTGTGTGTGTGTGTGTGTATTAATATAATTTTTGTTTTGTATATTTATTTGTTTATCTTCATGTATTTTTGTAGATTTTTTTATAATATTATTATTGTTGTTTGTTCGTTTCTTTGTTTATTTCATGTATTCTTGTAGATTTTTGATCATGTGTTTTCTTTTTCTTGTTTGTTTACTTGTTTATTTATATAAATTTTTGTAGATTTTTTCTTCATTTTTCTTTACTCATTTATTTATACATTTTATGTATTTTTGTAGATTTTTTATTATATTTTCGTTGTTGTTGTTTATTAATTTGTTTATTCTTATGTATATTTTTTATATTTATTATAATTGTTTTTTCTTTATTCGTTTAAATTTATGTATTTTGTAAAAAATTATTACCGTGTTTTTCTTTTTTGTTTGTTTATTTACTTTTTTATGTATTTTTGTAGATTTTCTTTTATTATTATTACATTTATCTTGTTTTTCTTTTTTATTGTTTGTTTATCTGCTTTTTATTTTCATTTATTTTCTTAGTTTTTCGTTTTATATATATATATATATATATATATATATATATATATATATATACACACATGTGTATTCACTTGGTCTTTGGATCACGTGTTGGACTCGTGATCGACAGCTGTTTCCCTCCCGGAAGAGAGCTCAGAGCTCGTAGGTCCGATCTATGGGTAATGCTATGACCTTTCACACACACACACCCCCAACTCCCCGCCCACGAGAGTCAGATTAACGACCCGAAGCGCAGCAGTACCGAAATAATTTCGGCCCTGGGCAGGATTCGAACCAGGAGCTGCGGGCCACTTTCATGGCAGCTCAGCGTTCTACCAACTACGCCACCGTGTATGTGTGTGTGTGTCTGTGTGTGTGTGTGTGTGTGTGTGTGTGTGTGTATGTGTTGTGTTTATTATGTATTTTTGTATTATTTTTGTTTTCATTGCTATGCTTTTTTCGCTTTTTATTATTTGTTTATTTATACGTATTTTTGTACTTTTGTTTTATTATTATTATTACTATTATCTTTTTCTTTTTTGTTCGTTTAGTTGTTTACTTATATGTATTTTTGTAAATATTTGAGTCTGAACAAAGAAAATAAAAACCAGAAATAGAAAGAAAAAATTAAAAGGAAATTTTTTCAAAACAACGAAAGGACTTAAGACAAAACTTAAATATTAAGAAAAAACTCAAAGGAAAGCTTAAATATTAGAAAAATAGAGAATAAAATAAAGAAAGAAAAATGGAAAAACGAAAGCTCAAAAGAAGAAAAGTAAAAGAAAATATAGTAATAAGAAAATGACTTAGAAAAAAGAAAAAGAAAATAGGGAAAATCAGGTAAAAATGGAACAAAATAAGAATATATAAGATAACTCGAAAAAGGAAACGAGAAAGAAATTGAAAATAGAATAGAAAGGAGAATGGAAAAGTAGAGGATAAGGAATTGAAAACTGAAAAAAGATATATAAAAAGAGAAGAGAAGAAGAACTTTGAAGAAGAAAACGAAGAAAGAAGGGAAGGAAAACAACAACAAAACCGAAACACCAGGGAATCGTACCCATATATAAATAGACTAATAAAGAGAGATAAATGAATTAGTAAATAAATTGAAAATGACTGCACTTGAACTGCGTTGTTCTTCCATTACCACCAACATTACTGCCAACTCCTCCCTTCTCCCCATCTCCCCCCATCTCGCCCTCTCCCCCCCTGGTCACTCGGTGAAGATCCCCCGGGGGAACCACGACCCCCTTGGCCCTACCTACCTCCGCCTCCTCCTCCTCCTCCTCCTCTTCCTCCTCCTTCTCTTCCTCCTCTTCCTCCTCCTCTTCCTCTTTTCTCCTTCTCTTTCTCATTATCTCCATCCTCTCCCTCCTTCTTTTCCTCTCCATCTCTTCCTCTTATTCTTCTTCTACGTCCTCTTCCTCTTCTTTTCTCCTTCTCCTCCCCATTATCATCATCTCTCTACTTTTCCTCCTCTTCTCTTCCTCTTTATAACCCCTCCTTTCCCTCCTCCCTGTCCTCTGCTTTCCACTCCTCCTCCTCTTCTTTCTCCTCTTTTTGAATATCCTCCTCCTCTTCCACCTTTTCCTCCTCTTCCTCAATATCCTCCTCTTATTTCTCCTTTTCCTTGTTATCATCATCCTCTTCCTCCACTTCCTCTTCTTCTTTTACCCCCTCTTCCACCTTCTCCCACTCTTTTTCTTCCTCCCCCTCTTCCTTCTCCTCTTCCTCCTTTTCTTCTTTCACCTCTTCCACCTTCTCCCCTTCTTCCTCCTCTTCTTCCTTCTCCTCTTCTTCCTCTTCTCTCTCCTCTTCCTCCTTCTCCTCCTCCTCCTCCTCCTCCTCCTTTCTTTTCTTCTCCTCTTCCCCCTCTTCCTTCTCATTCTTTCTTCAGCTCCGTAGGGGTTATTGGCTGTATAAGATACATGCAGTCAGCATCCTTGGGGGGGGGGTGTTAGTGACACCCCTATGTACCAGAGTCACGCATTATTCTTTGTATGGTTGGAGACTCCTTTCCACTCGACCATTCGTCTTCCTTCCTCCCCCCTCCTTCCTCCTAATCTTCCTCTTACTCTTCCTCCTATTCTTCCTTCCTCCTCCTCCTCCTCCTCCTCTATTACTCTGTTTGACCAATTCTACAACGCCACAGCTTCGGTGCGATATTGTCTTCCAAGGACAGAAGCGCTAGTTACCATAGATGAAATACAATCCTCCCTCTCCTCCTCTTTCTTCTCCTCCTTCTCCTACTCCTCCTCCTCTTCCTCCTTCTCTTTCTCCTTCTCCTGCTCCTCCTCTTTTTTTTCTTGTTTCTCTGCATCATCGTTTTTCTCTTTTTCATCCACTTTCTCTTTTTCCTCCACTTTCTCTTTTTCTTCCTCTTTCTCTTTTTCTTCCACTTTCTCATTTTCTTCCTTTCTCTTTTTCTTCCACTTTCTCTTTTTCTTCCACTTACTCTTTTTCTTCCACTTTCTCTTCTTCATCAGCTTTCTCTTTTTCATCCACTTTCTCTTTTTCTTCCACTTTCTCTTTTTCTTCCACTTTCTCTTTTTCATTCACTTTCTCTTTTTCTTCCTCTTTGTCTTCCTTCACTTCCTCCTTCTTTTCCTTCACTTCCTCCTCTTGTTCGTCTTTTTCTACCTCTTCTTTTCCTCTTCCTATTTCTCCTTCTTATCCTCCTCTTCTCTGTAATCATCCTCTTCCTCTTCCTCTTCTTCCTCCTCGTCTTACTCCACCTCATCATTTTCTTCTACCTCCTCCTCTTCCTCCTCTTCCTCCTCTTCCTCCTCCTCTTCCTCCTTCTCATCTTTCTCTTCTTTTTCCTCTTGCTGCTCCTCCTCTTCCTCTTCTTCCTCCTCCTCTTCCTTCTCTTCTTCCTTCTCTTCTTCCTCCTCTTCCTGCTCCTCCTCGACGCTGAATTATACGAGGCTTTAATGCGCTTTTGCATGTTTGTTTTTACTCTCGGTTGGGAGCTGCAGGAGGGTGGGGTGGGGTGGGGGAGGGGGGCATGGGGGTGGGGGTGGGGAGAGGGAGGGGGCTGGAAGCGTGCGTTGTCCGAGTTGTGCTGCAGCCGATGTTTTGCTCCCACAGACTTGTTAATGTCGGAGTAGTAATGCGCTTTGTCCCGATGTACTCCAGGATTTTTTTTTTTTTTCCATTTTTTTTTTTATGTATGTATATGTGTGTGTGCGTGTGTGTGCATACGTGTATGTGTATGTGCGTGTGTGAATATGTGTATGTTTATGTGTGTATGTGCGTGTGTGTGCATATGCGTATGTGTATGTATGTGCGTGTGTGTGCATATGCGTATGTGTGTATGTGCGTGTGTGTGCGTATGTGTGTGTACATGTGTTTGTATGTATGTGTGTGTGTGTGTGTGTGTGTGTGTGTGCGTGTGTGTGCGTGTTGTGTATGTATGTGTGTGTGTGTGTGTGTATGCGTGTGTGTGCGCGAGCGTGTATATATATATATGCGTGTTTGTGTGTGCGTGTGTGTATGTATGTATGTGTGTTTGTGTGTGTACGTATGTGTGTATGCACGTGTATGCCTATGTATGTGCGAGCGCGCGTGTGTGTGTTTGTGTGTTTGTGTGCTCGTGTGTGCCATTTTGCTTGCACAAATATGTAGACAGACACTGCAAAGAGCACGGAAAAGATAAAAATAACAAAAACCTGTACACTGAGTAGAATTCTTTATATTTCAAAAATAGTGACGTCCTAAGGTGCTTTTACAAAAGAAAATACATTCCAATTTTAATTTATCAATTTCTCTTTTATAAAGGAAACTTTCTTCTGGTAATTGATTTAGGTAAAGAAAAAATAACTTTTATCAAGTTTATTGATAATTCTGAATTTTTTTTGTAAAATCTCTTTAAAGAGATGATTTTTTTTTTTCGAGATTATTCAGCTTATATCTTTCCCTCGAGAAAGAGCCTTTGGCAAACCCTCAAAGAACCCCTGAGTTCCAGGGACGCCCTCAGTGAGAAACACAGTTTCAGAGGGCGTCTCAGATGACAAAAAAAAAAAGACAAATGAAAAAATACAAAGAAGTAAATGCCAATTTGATGTCAATTTCGGATTTTTTTTTTTTTTTTTTTTTTTATTGTCCACGTCATAAATGAGTAGGAAAAAATTAAGGAAGAGAGTTTAGGAAGAACTTCCCAATGGAAAGAACGCAATGGTTGACATCTGTCAAAGGTATTGGCCGGCTGGCGATTCTATCCATCTCGACTTTTTTTTTAATCGCATTTATTCAGCTGAGGGGAAAGCCCATTGCTCTTTTGTCCCTTCCTCCCTCATTCCCGGCCGGCCGGCTCCTCTTTCATTTCCTTTGTATCTTGTGTTTGCCAGCCGGCCCTCCGTACCGTTGCTTATAATAATGGTCCCTCACACTTTCCCGGCCGGCAGACTTATTTTTTTCAAGTTATTTTCTTTGTGTTGTGTTTGCCAGCCGGCCCTCCGTGTCGTTGTTTATAATAATGATCCCTTCCACTTTCCCGGCCGTTTTTTTTTTTTTCATTATTATTATTATTATATATATTTTTTTGTGCGTGTGTGTGTGTGTGTGTGTGTGTGTGTTGTGTTTCCCAGCCGGCCCTACGTATCGTTGATTATTTTGATCCTTTCCACTTTCCCGGCCGGCCGGCCGGCTTTTCTTTCAATTAGTTTTTTGTATTTGCCAGCCGGCCCTCCGCGCCGTAACGTTTATTATTTTGATTCCTCCCTCATTCACGGCCGGCCGGCTATTTCAATTCCTCTGTTTCTTGTTACAGTATACTTGCTAGCCGGCCCTCCATGTCGCTGGTTAGATTGTTCCGTCCCTCTTTACCGGCCAGCCGGCTATTCTTTCAGGTTCTTTGCTTCCTGCTGTCCTTGCCGGCCGGCTTTCCCGTTGTGTTCGTCTTCTTCGCGTGTGTCAAAGATCCCCCGAGATATAAGCAGAGAGGGGATAGGTGTTTGGGGCTAAAGTGTGGGAGGGTGTGTAGGAGGAAGAGTATGAGAAGGTGGAGGGAAAGATCTTTGAGGTGCGGGAAGAAGAGGTGTATTTGCTTATGCATGTATATATATCTATATATACATATGTTTCCAGTTTATATAGAAAATTTCTGTGTGGTACCTTATCAAATGCCTTTTGTAGGTCCAGGAATGCACAGTCTGCCCAGCCAACCCTTTCTTGCAATATATCTATCAATCTTGAATAGAAACCAATTAAATTAGTGGTACATGATATTCTTTGTCTGAATCCAAAGTGCCTCGGGTTCAGTATATTATTCTCCTTCAGATATTTTGTCCATCTATCTTTGATGATTCTCTCACAAATTTTAACTATTGTACTTATTAGGGAAACAGGTCTATAATTTGTTGGGTCTTCCTTATTTCCCCCTTTATATATCGGTACTATATTGGCATTTTTCCAGTCTTTGAGAAAGCATTCAATTATTTTATATATTATTCCTGTTAGTTTGTCTATACATTCCTTCAGTATCCAGTTTGCACCACCGTCTGGTCCATGTGAGTTGTTAACGTCAAGCTTTCGTATTTGATTCCTCATTTCATTCTGAGTAATGTTTAATTTCATCAATGGAGGAAATCTTACTTCAATTTTTTTTATCACAGTTTTGTAGATTTTTTTCCTTTTTGGTAAAACTGAAATAATGGTACTAAGCAGGAGAGAAGGAAAATTGAACATGGAGATCAATGGAGTGCCTATTCAGCAGAAAGAATTCGTAAAATATTTAGGGGTCACTTGGGATGGCAAAGCAAAACATGAAAATGCAGTAGAAGCTAGAATTGCTTCCTATAGCCAAAACCTAGGGCTACTATACTCATTGATGAAAGATCGAAATGTCCTTACCGCTGTTAAAATAGTGATATACATGAGAATTCTTAGACCCATATTGACATATGGATGTGAATCTTGGACTTCAACAACAAAGACCAGCAGGAAAGTCCAAGCAGCAGAAATGAGAGCATTGAGACTCATCAAGGAGGTTACGAGGTTTGACCACATACGCAAAGATGCAATTATGCAACAGTTGGAGATGGAGAGCATCTTAGAGTTTGTAGAACGTGGACAACTAAGATGGTTCTCTCTCTCTCTCAGTATCTCTCTCTCTCTCTCTCTCTCTCTCTCTCTCTCTCTCTCTCTCTCTCTATCTCTCTCTCTCAATATCTCTCTCTTCTCTCTCTGTCTCTCCCTCGCTCTCTTTCCTTTTCTCTCTCACCCTCCCTCTTTCTCTCTCTCTCTCTCTCTCTCTCTCTCTCTCAGTATCTCTCTCTTCTCTCTATCTCTCTCTCTCAATATCTCTCTTACTTTTTCTTTCTCTCTCTCCCATTCTCTTTGTATTTTCTCCCCATCTTTCTCTCTCTGTCTCTCCCTCGCTCTCTTTCCTTTTCTCTCTCTCCCTCGCTCTCTTTCCTTCTCTCTCTCTTTCCTTCTCTCTCTCTCTCTCTCTCTCTCTCTCTCTCTCTCTCTCTCTCTCTCTCTCTCTCTCTCTCTCTCTCTCTCTCTCTCTCTCTCTCCCTACCCTTCGGCCCACACGTGAGTGGTTCCCACTAAAGAACTTGAGAGAGTTTATGGAGGAGGAGGAGGAGGAGGAGGAGGAGGAGGAGTGTCATCAAAATTTAATGTCGGCATAAAATGGGAAGGAACCATTTGCCCTGCCTGGGCGCGCCTGTTTTCTCTCTCTCTCTCTCTCTCTCTCTCTCTCTCTCTCTCTCTCTCTCTCTCTCTCTCTCTCTCTCTCTCTCTCTCTCCTCTCCTCTCTCTCTCACCTCTCTCTCTCTCTCTCGCTTCTCTCTCTCTCTCTCTCTCTCTCTCTCTCTCTCTCTCTCTCTCTCTCTCTCTCTCTCTCTCTCTCTCTCTCTCTCTCTCTCTCTCTCTCTCTCCCTGTAATTCCTCCCATCTCTCTTTCTCTTTCCTTCTCTCTCTATTTCCCTCTCTCTCTCTCTCTCTCTCTCTCTCTCTATTTCTCTCTCTCTTTCTCTCTCTCTCTCTCTCTCTCTCTCCCTCTCCCTGTAATTCCTCCCATCTCTCTTTCTCTCTCCCTCTCTCTATATTTCCCTCTCCCTCTCTCTCTCTCTCTATCTATCTATCTATCTATCCCTCTCTCTTCTTCTTCTTCTCTCTCTCTCTCTCTCCTCTCTCCTGTTCTCTATCTCTTTCTGTCTCTTTTTCTCCACCTCTTTCCCTGCATTTCTTTCTCATTTCTCTCTCTCTCTCTCTCTTTCTGCATTTCCTCCTCATTTCTCTCTCTCTCTCTTTCTCTCTCTCTCTCTCAGGCTCCGCTTTCAGTTGTTCTGTATTTCTTCATCTCCTTCTTTCACTTTTATTTTTATTTTTCCTTTCCTCCGTCGTTTTCTTCTTTCTCTATTTTTCTTCATCCTCTTGTTTTTGTTTTCCTTCTCTTTTCTTATTCTTCCTATTCTTTTTGTCTTCTTATTCATCTTTTTCTTCTTGCTCTTCTTCTTCTTTTTCATCTTCTACTTATTTTTCTTTACTTTTTTTCCACATCGACATCTGTTTATGCATCCCCGTATTTTTCTTTTTTTTCATTTTCTTTTTCTCCGTTCTGTTTTCATTTTCTTTAATGTCTGCATGGAATCTACAGCACTAATAACGAGTCTTTGTCGATATTGTATGTTTACACGTGGCAACATTGTTTGTTAATGTTATGTTATATGTGGCAACATTGTGTTCGTAGTTAAAAGAAAGATTGGGTGTATGTTGCTGTATTACATGTGGCAACATTGTGTTTGTTTATGTAACTATATCGCATGTGGCATAATCATGGTTACGTTGTAATATTGCATGTGGCAGTATTGTGTTTCTGTTAAGATATTCACATGGCAACATTGTACTTGCTTATGTTGCTGTATTACATGTGGCAACATTGTGTTTGTTTATGTTACTATATTGCATGTGGCATAATCATGTTTACGTTGTAATATTGAATGTGGCAGTATTGTGTTTCTGTTAAGATATTCACATGGCAACATTGTACTTGTTTATGTTGTTATGTTAAACATGGCAATACTGTGTTCATGTTGTCATATTACATATGGCAACATTGTATATATTGTGATATACACCAAAGCAGACATTTTACACTGATCCCAAACATATCTAAAAACCCTTTCGTTGCACATTTCCATGTTAGCCCCTCGTGGATGAAGGGGCGTCCCTGGTCCCCGGCACACTGCTTGGGTCAGAAGCAGTGCAGCGAGACACAGTTTTATGGTTTAAGAAAATTGCAAGGTCACCCAAGACCGAAAAAAAGGAAGAGGAAGTCGGAACTATTTTCTTAGCGGCGTTTTTGAAGTGAGTTAATCATCGTGGCAATCGGTTAAACACAAGTTTAGTTAAGGAGAATGGTAAAGAAACATGGGTTTAGAATATGAATTTATTCGTTTATTCCATTTATTTATATATTTTTCATGATTCATTTAGCTCTCTACATAAAAAGATTTGTTGTATATGCAGCTCCCCCCCTCCCCCCCGTCCCCACACCCTTCTATAAGCTGACGAGGCTTAGAAAATACGTCCACAGGTATCCAACTTTAACTGAGTTCAGGTTTAATTGAATTTCTCTGTAACTTTTGCTTATGGTCTGTTTCATTTCTCATTTCTCCCTCCACCCCCCTGTGCTTCTCTCCCCTCTCTCCTCTCTCCTCTCTCCTTCTCTCTACCCCTAACTGCTCTTCTACCTGTTTCTGCTCTTCTCTTCTCTTTTTTCTCTTCCCTGCTCTTCTATCTTCTCCTCTTCTCCCCCCTGCTCTTCTCTTCTCTTTGGTCTTCTGTGCTCTCCTCTCTTCTCTCCTCTCCTCATCTATCTCCTCCCCTCCTCTCCCTCCTCCTCTCTCCCTTTTCCTCTTCTTTCTGTTCTCTTTATTCTCCTCTTCTCTTCTCTCATCTCGCCTCCCCCCTCCCCTCCTCTTCTCTCCTCTCCTCTCCTCTCCCGTAAAGAACCATGGGTAAAAGAGAGGAAGAGTTGAGGTGGAAGGGTGGAGGTGGAAGGGGCTTGGGGCATAACCCAACAAAGAAGGTCATTATCTATCATATGTTTTTCGTTGTGATTTTTACCCCCAAAAGTGTCAAAGCTGGGGAGGGGGTGGGGGTTGCCTTCGATAACGAAGTCTGGGAGAATTTCGGAATGCGACGCTTGGGGGGGAGGGGGAGG
>NC_134779.1:52776407-52778907 GCF_046742065.1 Oratosquilla oratoria | reverse complement strand
CACTACCCCATCAATGTTTAAGTTGAACAGCCAGGGCGACATAACGCAACCTTGACGAAGTCCCACCTTTACTTCAAACCACTCACTCTCTCCATTTCCAATCCTGACACAAGCTCTACTACTCTCATAAAAACTCTTGACAGCTCCTAGAAGCTTTCCTCCTATCCTGTATATCCGCAAAACCTCCCACAGTGCCTTTCTGTCTACCCTGTCGTAAGCCTTTTCCAGATCCATAAAAGCCCAAAAAACATCCTTCCCCTTATCTATAGCTTTCTCACATATCTGTCTAACCACAAAAATCTGATCTACACAACCTCTGCCAGAGGCTTAGGCACCTTAACTTACACTCTCTGGAAAGACGCAGAGTGCGGGGTGATCTAATTGAGGTGTTCAAGTGGATCAAAGGTTATAAGAGGGGTGATGCAAACAAGGTCATCATAATAAAACAACAGGGCAGGACTCGCAGTAATGGGTATAAAATTGACAAATTTAGATTTAAGAAGGAAATAGGCAAGAATTGGTTTACTAATAGGGTGGTCGATGAATGGAATAAGCTTAGTAACCATGTAGTAAGCGCTGAAACTATCAGTTGTTGTAAAAAACGATTGGACGACTTTATGGATGGGAATGGCAGGTGGTGATGGATACGGAACTGCCTAGTGTAGGCCTTATGGTCTCTTGCAGTCTCCTTTATTCTTATGTTCTTATGCTCTTATGTTCCTTCTCCCTCCCCTCCCTCCTCCTCCCTCCCCTCCCTCCTCCTCCTCCTATTGCCTCTTCTCCTCACCTCTTCATCCCTCCTACTCCTCTTCCTTTTCTCCATTTCCTCCTCCTCCTTCCCTCCTCTTCTTCTCCGTCTCCTATTCTCTCCACCTCCTCTCCCCCTCCACCACCTCCTCTTGTTTCTTTCTTTTTAATTCATTTTTATTAATTACGTTTTTTCTTTCCTTCTTCTTCTTCTTCTTCATCATCATCATCATCAGTCGGACGCCGTGGCGTGCGTTCTTTCACAATCCCTCTGTTCGTAATTGACTTCCTTTCTTTTTATTTATGTATATATGTTTTTATTTACCTATTTTGTCATTGCTATTATATATATATATATATATATATATATATATATATATATATATATATATATATATATATATACATATATATATATATACACATATATGTATACTCCTTGATAATGTGAATATATCACGAAAGCGCTCGGACTCCGTGTGTTTTACCTCTTCCTAGTGGACTCTGTATATTTGTGATTCACGTGTGACTTGTGAAATTTGTGCATATATATATATATATATATATATATATATATGTGTGTGTGTGTGTGTGTGTGTGTGTACAAGGTGTTTCAAAAGTATATGTCACATTCCAACAACTCGTGTATCATGAACTGCAAATGGTAGCAAAATGAAACTGGTACCATTTAAAAGCTGAAATCATCAGGTTTTCTTCATCAATCCCGTTATAGATCGGACGTTCCGGACGAACGAGTCGCGTGCTCCTGGAATGGCCACCTAAGTCTCCAGATCTCACTCCATGCGACTTCTTCCTGTACGGGTACTTGAAAGGCTTGTTGTATGTACCTTCCCTTCCCAGAGACGTGGCGTTTGGCAAGAAATGGATTATCGTTTCAATATATGCTGTGTAACCCAAGGCGCAAAAGGATAATGATAAATTAATTTTTTGTTCTTTTGTATTCATATTTCTTGTACAGAAACTTGAAATTTTAAGCTTTTAGGATATATAAATCGATTTTTGATATCCTTAATAATTATTAAGATATAAAATGTTGTAATGTGACATATACATTTGGAATATATGTATATATATATATGTATATATATATATATACATATATATATATATATATATATATTTTTTTTTTTTAAGGCCCTTTGTCTTCTTGTCTCTTTGCCTTTCCTTTTCGCTTTCTCTGTTCTCCTCTTTTACCTTCTTTTTTTTCCTTAGGATTCTCATTTGGCTTATTCGTTCTTCTCTTCGTTTTCTTTGTCCTCTCTCCTTTCATCTTCTTCTTTCATCTTCTTCCTCTTCCTCTTCTACTTCTTCTAATATTTCTCTTTTAGTTATTTTTTTTGTTTCTTCTGTTCTTTCTCCCGTCATTGCCAATTCCTTTTTGTTTTCTTAATGTATTTTCTGTTTTACCTGTACCCTCATTCCCTCTCTTTTTCTTCTTATTCTCTTATGTTTTGCATTCTCTCTCTCTCTCTCTCTCTCTCTCTCTCTCTCTCTCTCTCTCTCTCTCTCTCTCTCTCTCTCTCTCTCTAGTTTTCTTCTTTTTCTTTCCCCTCCTAATTCTTCCTTATTCGCGTCTCCTCTCTCTCTTTCCCTCTCAATCTCTCTCTCTCTCTCTTTCCCTCTCTCTCTAGTTTTCTTCTTTTTCTTTCCTCTCCTAATTCTTCCTTATTCGCGTTTCCTCTCTCTCTCTCCCTCTCTCTCTCTCTCTCTCTCTCTCTCTCTCTCTCTCTCT
>NC_134779.1:52758907-52763907 GCF_046742065.1 Oratosquilla oratoria | reverse complement strand
TCCCACGCCCATCATTCCAAAAACCCATTCGCCGCCCCCTCTCTCCCCAATCCCATATTAGATAAACAGACAAATAGATAGACAGATGGATGCATTCCCTCTCTTCCTCCCTCTCTCCCTCGCTCACTCACTCCCACTCTCTCACACTCTCTCTCTCCCTCACCCTTTCCCTCATTCCTCTCTCTCCTTCCTCTCTCTCTTTCTTCCTCTCTCCCTCCCTTTCTTACTTTCTCCCTCTCTTCCCCTTACCTTCCCTCTCTCCCTCCTTCCTCCCTCTCTTTCTTCCTTTCTCCCTCCCCCTCCTACTTTCTCCCTCTCTTCCCCTTTCCTTCCCTCTCTCCCTCCTTCCCTCCCTTCACTCTCCCTCCCTCTCTCCTTCCCTCCCCCTCTCCCTCTCTCCTTCTCCCCATTTCCCCCTCATCCTCCTTCCTCCCTCTCTCACTCCCTCCCCCACCCTTACTGAGAACTCAATAAACACCATTCGATACCATAAAGGATCCCCCATCCCCCCGTGGTCCTCCCCCCTCTCCCCCTCCCCCTCCTCCCCCCTCCCCCCTCCTCCCCCGGGGGCCATCCTTGCCACGCATCTCTCCCTACATCCAATTCTATTAACACTCCCTACATATCTCCTCCACTTCCCCTCCCTCCCTCCATTATATCACTCCCTCGCTCTCTCCTCCTCCTCCTCCTCCTCCTCCTCCTCCTCCTCCTCCTCCTTCTCCTTCTTACACTTCCTCTCATCTTTTCCTGTTCTTCCTCTTCCTTCACCTCCTCCTCCTCCTACTCCTCCTCTTCACCTCCTTCCTTTTCAGGAGGATCTTGTGGAGGATCTGATCTTCGTATAATGAAGTGTGAAGCCGCCCTTCCCCTCTCCTCCCTTCCCCTCTCTCTCCTCTCTTCCCCTCTCTCTCCTCTTCCCCCTCCTCTTCCACTCTTCTCTTCCTCCCTTAATTCCTTATCATCATCCTCATCCCCTCTACTCTTCCCTCTCCTTTTCCCCCTCCTCTTCCACTCTTCTCTTCCTCCTTTACTTCCTTATTCCCCTCCTCATCCCCTCTCCTCTTCCCCTCTCCTCTTCCCTTTCCTCTTCCCCTCTGCTATTACCCCTCCTCCTCCCCCTCCTCTTCCCCTCTCCTCTTCATCCTCCTCTTCCACTCTTCTCTTCCTCCTTTACTTCCTTTTCCTCCTCCTCATCTCCTCTCCTTTCCCCCTTCTCTCCCCTTCTCTTCCCCTCTTCTCTGCCCTCTCCGATTCCCCTCTGCTCTTCCCCCTCTTCTTCCCCCTCTTCTTCCCCTCTTCTCTTTCCTCTCTTCTTCCCCTTTCTCTTCCCCTTTGCTCCTTCCCGTCATCTTCCCCTTCCTCTTCCCTCCTCCTCTTCCCCTCCTCTTCCTCCTCTTCCCCTCCTCTTCCACTCTCCTCTTCCCCCTCCTCTTCCACTCTCTTCTTCTCCTCCTCTTCCACTCTCCTCCTCCCCTCCTCTTCAACTCTCCTTACCCCACTCCTCATCCCCTCTTCTCTTCTCTCCCCTTTTCCCCTCTCCTCTTCTCCCTTCATCTCCTCTTCCTCTTCCTCTTCCTCCTCCTAATCCTCCTTTTTTCCTCCTCTTCGTTTTACCGCAGTGCCGTAGTGTTGCCGTGGGGATGATTAGTAATTCTTAGAATTTTAGTTATTTCTAGTTTAACATAATTGCCTCTTGGTCTTTATTTTATATTTTATTTTTTTCTAAACGTTGACAAATTTATTTTATTCTTTTATTTCTCTTCTTCATCATCATCTTCTTCTTCTTCTTTTTCTTCTTCTTTTTCTTCTTCTTTTTCTTCTTCTTTTTCTTCTTCTTCTTCTTCTTCTTCTTCTTCCACTTCTTTTTATTCTTCTTCTTCTTTTTAATTCTTCTTCTTTTTCTTCTTTTTCTTCTTCTTCTTCTTATTATTATTAGAAGTAGTGGTAGTAGTAGTAGTAGCAGTAATAGTAATGTGTAAATGTCGTCACTGTTGTTGACTCGGATTGATATATTTTCTATATGTAATAGATTTCTGTCAAGTTAGAAAAACTAAATAAACGGACTATAGATGCTTCCGGGCAAAAGATCCTCATGTGTTTGTGTGTGTGTGTGTGTGTGTGTGTGTGTGTGTGTGTGTGTGTGTGTGTGTGTATGTGTGTGTGTGTGTGTATGTGCGTGCGCGTGTATGTGTATGTGTGTATGTTTGTGTGTGCGTGTGTGTGTGCGCGTGTATGTGTATGTGTGTGTGTGTAAAAATAATTAAGACTGAGCGTTTGTGTACCGTAGACTGACATCATGCATTTAGCTGGGAGTGTCTATTTGACATTTGGGAGTATTTGCAACTCCACTTAAGAGATGGAGTGAGCAGTGAGGGAGGGAGGGAGGGAGGGAGGGAGGGAGGGAATGAAGATGGTTGTCTGATTTCCGCCGGATAACTTTTCATCCTCCTCTTCCTTCTCCTTCTCTTCCTCCTCCTCCTCTCCCCCTAGCATCAACCTCAACCTCCTACCCCTCAACCCTCTCCTCCTCCTCCTCCTCCTCCTCCTCCTCCTCCTCCTCCTCCTCCTCCTCCTCCTCCTCCTCCTCTAACACCCATCATCAGCCTCAACCTCCTACCCCTCAACCCTCTCCTCCTCCTCCTCCTTTTCCTTCTCCCCCTAAAAGTTTACCCTCTTCCTATTCTTCCTCCTCCTCCTTCTCCTCTCCCCCTATCATCAACCTCAACCTCCTACCCCTCAACCCTCTCCTCCTCCTCCTCCTCCTCCTCCTCTACCCTCCATCATCAACCTCAACCTCCTACCCCTCAACCCTCTCCTCCTCCTCCTCCTCCTCCCCCTAAATGTTTACCCTCTTCCTCTTCTTCCTCATCTTCCCCCTCCTCTCCCACTCTTCGTCCACCCTCCTCTTCTCCAACTCCTCTCTTTCTCTCTCTTCTCACTCTTCCTACTCTTCCTCCTCCTCATCTTCCTTTACCCCACCCCACCTCCCATCGTCCTACTCCTGATCCTCTCCCTCTGCATCTTCCTCCTCTTCATCATCATCATGTTTGTCTTTATCTTCCTCATCTTCCTCTTCTTCCTCCTTCTGATTTCTTTTCTCCTCCTCCTCTTCCTCTTCCTCCTGTTTTTGTCCTTCCTCCTCCTCCTCCTCTTCTTCCTGTTCATCCTGCCTTTCTCCTTCCTACTTCTCTTCTTCCTCATTCTCCTGCTTTTCTCTTTCCTCCTCCTCTTCTTCCTCTTCCTCCTCCTCCTTCTCTTCTTCCTTGTCCTTCTCTTCCTCCTCCTCCTTCACTTCCTCCTCCACTTTCTCTTCCTCCTCCTCTTCTTCCTCTTCCTCCTGCTTTTCTCCTTCCTCCTCCTCTTCTTCCTCTTCCTCCTCCTCCTTCTCTTCCTCCTCCTCTTCTTCCTCCTGCTTTTCTCCTTCCTCTTCCTCCTCCTCCTTCTCTTCCTCCTCCTCCTCTTCCTCTTCTTCCTTCTCTTCCTCCTCCTCTTCTTCCTCTTCCTCTTCTTCTCTTCCTGCTCCTCATTTGTCCTCTTCCTTTGGTCTGATTTTTTTTTTTCTTCTTCTCTTTTACTCAGTCCTTTTTCATTTCTCTTTTTCATTCTCTTATTCCTTAAGCGCGGTTCAGATGAACAATGTTTCGGCACCAAGTTTCCTTTTTCTTGGGAAAAAGCTGCCGAGAAAATGGGAACTTGGTGCCGAAAAATTGCTCTTGTGAACCGCGCTTAAGTCTAGCTGTCTGGAACTATTTTGCTTTTTGCCCCCCCCCCCCTCTCTCTCTCTCTCTCTCTCTCTCTCTCTCTCTCTGTCTCTTTCTCTCTCTCTCACTCTCTCTCTCCCTCTCTCTTTCACTATATCTCTCACTCTCAAAGGATTACAAAGGCGGAACATGCCGACAGGAGACCTTTTGGTCCATATCTAGGTCGGATGCGAACAAATCATAATAGTAATAAATTAATAAGTAAAAACTATAATAATGTAAATAACAAATAAAATACATAAATAAATGCGTAGTTATAATTAGATAATAAACAAACAGGTAAATAGTAAATAATAATAAATTGACATATAATTAATGATAAATGAAAATCAAACAGACAAATGATAACAAAACAAAAACAAACAATATAAAATAAATTATAATCATTACACCATCTTGCTTAGGGGTTTATCTAAATGATTCTTAAAGCTTAGAACTGAACTACATTGCACTACCTGTGCAGGAAGTTTATTCCATTCATTTACTACACGGTTGGCAAAGTTGTTTCTACCTACTTCCAAATTGAATCTATTTCCGGACAGTTTGAGACCATTGCTTCTTGTCTGATTGTCATTCAATGTGAAAATTTTGTCACTTTTGATGTCAATTCCTCATTCAATGTGAAAATTTTGTCTCTTTTTCCTTTCTCTTTTTCTCTCTTTATCTTTGCATGTTAACCTTACGGTTCTTGACCTTCTCTCTAACTCTATGACATCACGAATAACTAAATATAATATTGGAAATATTCGCAGGGAACTTGAGGGGAACTAGACTGAACTAATATTTTTCCTTTGGTTTCATTACATATTACTTAACTTAAAACATTTAATCTTGTATCTATATAAAAACAGGAAAAAAGTGTTTACTGTTTTCAAAGTGCATGTATTAGGACACCTGTATATTTACATATTCCCCCCTTACGTACCTTTTGGTACTTTCCCTCTTGTTCTGGCTGTCGTCAGGTAATTTTATTTACCTACAGGACACCTGTATTCCTCTGTATATGTTTTCAAATTTGTATATAGTTTTCTTTCTCCTTTTTATTTTATTTTATATATATATATATATATATATAATATATATACATATATATATATATATATATATATATATATATATATATATATATATAAGCTCAACAACGCCATTGTCGTTGCAGACTTCTTGAAATCATGTATATATATATATATAAGTATATATATATATGTATATATATATATATATGTATATATATATATA
>NC_134779.1:52721407-52736407 GCF_046742065.1 Oratosquilla oratoria | reverse complement strand
CCAGAACGTTTGCCATATTGGACCCTTGAACGAAAATCACATTTGACCTCATCGTGACCTTGATTTTTGACCTAGACCTAAGATAATAACCTGGGGTCATCCTTTAAATCGGTTGTTCTTAGCCTGGGGTACGTGTATGGTGTACCCCAAAGGGTTACGAAACCTTAAACCTGGGGGTACGAGACATGAAAGCCAGTGCAATGGTACTCTATATTTACAACGAGAAAGCAAAGCAAGGTTTGCATCACTAATCCTTTTGATACGTTTGCATTGTATTTGTATTGGATCGGGGGTACGAGAACATTTGTCCGAGGTATCAAGTGGTACGGACACTGAAAAAAGTTAGGAATCACTTATTTAAATCCTCTTTATAAAGTGCCGTAGTATGGTTATGATCAAAGCATGTTATGAGGCCAAAACGTGTATGACAACGCTACAGATAAACGGAACAAAGTAACGTAGTTGGCTAAAATACTTTCGTCAGCTAACAACTGCAGGAACATCACCAGCACAAACGACAACGAAAGCAAGGGCAGATACGATGCCACCACTACCAACAACAACGAAAAATATGCAACACCGTCACCAACAATAGCAGCAGCAACAAGGACAACAACAACAACAACAACAACTGTAGTAACAGCAACAATAGCAACAACACAACGGGAGCAAAACCAGCCTCTGGACACCCCCCCCTCCTCCCCTCAGCTGCACAACCACACTCGGCAGCTGGCGCCGTGCCTCTGGTGCACTTCTACTAGCTACTACTACCACGGCGGCAGCGGTGGATCAGCTGGCCCTGACGCACCGCCGCCGCCGCCCTCGCTTCCGTCCCTCGACAGCTGGTTTTGACGCTGGGCGGAAGTGGTGTCACCTTCCAGCTGTGCTCAGCGTTCGCCCGGATCCAGTCATTTCATGATTTGACCCCCGAGGGGGAGGGGGAGGGGGAGGGGGAGGTGGAGGGGGAGAGAGGAGAAGGAGGAGGAGAAGGAGGGAGATGTGAAGAGCGGAGTGAGAGAAGGGCAGTGGAGAACTGAGGGGACGGGGGGAGAGGGGCAGGGGGGGAAGTGAGGGGATGGGGGAAGAGAATGGGAGGGTGGGAGAGGTGGGAGATTGGGACGGGAGATAGAGAGAGAAAGATTGAGGTGGGAGGGAGAGAGGAGTGTGGGGACGAGGGTGAGAGAGGTGGGAGGGGAGGGGGAAAGGGGGGACGGGGGGGAGAGGTGGGAAAAGGGGAGGTAAGTAAAATGGTACCCTTATGCTCTCTCTCTCTCTCTCTCTCTCTCTCTCTCTCTCTCTCTCTCTCTCTCTCTCTCTCTCTCTCTCTCTCTCTCTCTCTCTCTCTTCCCTATCTCTCTCTAATTTCTATTGCATGAATATATTCATTTGTCATTTCATCCATTGTTCTCTATCTATTAATTCGTTCATATACATCGGTTTTATTAATCATTGTTTTTAATCATTATGAATATAAACTGTTTTATTTATTTCATATGTATATATATATATATATATATATATATATATATATATATATATATATATATATATATATATATATATATATATACATATATATATATAGTTTCATACACATGTATATACATGCATACTCATTACTTATTTCTCAATTGCTTATTCATTTATTCGTGGATGTCGAAGTTGGATGGACACCATTAGAGAGGAAGTGCGGAACGTAAGAACATAATAATAATAAAGGAGACTACAAGAGACCATAGTACCTACACTGAAGAGACACGAAGAGAAGGTTGACTGGAGATCCACACGCGACCCCACCGGAGTTCCATGTCAGATGGTGGAAGAGTAAAGTGGACGTCCCCTCCGGAATTCCAAACCGGAGCTTAAAACAAGACCCGGAATTTGAGCAGGAATGCAAGAATGTACGCACACAGGACCTTGTGTATGTATGTGTGTGTGTGCGTATAGGGTCAGGCGCACAAGCGTGTGTGTACGCAGGTTGTATGTGTGTATATGAATATACACACACGCTCACACGCACATACACACACACACACGCGTGCACACACACACACACACACGGCAGTGGAAGCACAGACACGGGATATCACGAGACTAGCTCTTTTCCTTTACATTTCTATATGGTAAATACAATTTGGTAAAAATGCTCATGCATACATATGGCCACCTACCCACAGATTAAATATATATATATATATATATATATATATATATATATATATATATATATATATATATATATATATATATGTATATATATATATATATATATATATATATATATATATATATATATATATATATATATGTCATGTATGTGTGTATGTGACGGGTCATCCCTACACCCGCGAACTACCCTGGGTCAAACGCAGTACTGTGTCTTGCTGCATTGCTTCTGACCCAGGGCAGTTGGCGGATGCAGGGATGACCCGTCATCCATGAGGAGCTGAGATGGGGAGGGGGCGGTGGGGTGGAAAGGGTGGAGGAGGGGAGTGAAATGGACGGGAATAGGCACGTGCCTATGACCTGGCTACCCCCCTTATAGGGGGGGGAAAATCTCTTGAAATATTTTGTGTGTTTGTGTGTACACATGTATTAGAAGACAAAGGCGTGGACGTATAGAACGTAGTTGGAAACTGATCTCCTCTCCACAGCTCGTGTTGGGATCCTCCAGGGAGTCATCAGGGTCTCGAAGAAAGTCATTTATTTCTCGCAATGGCGAGGGCCGAGTACGAGTTCCCTTCGTAATCAGCCATTACAGTCCATTTGCCCCAAACTTGAGTATTGGCTCTGTTTCCCTGATACCCAATGTGCTTAGGGGAGACGGTGGGGGGTGGGGCTTAGGGGGGGATAGGGACACAGGGGGATTAGGGGATTTACTGTCTCATTATGCTAAAGGTCATTGTGAATGGTTTGGTGGAAGTAACCACATCTCTGATGTTGGCAGAAAATTTTAGTCAGCATATGAACGTACATATACATCCATGAAAATTATTTATGTTCATATATCTACACACACCCGCACACACACACACCCGCACACACACACACACACACACACACACACACACACACACACACACACACACACACACACACACACACACACACACACACAAACACACGCACACATACACGCACACACACACACGCACATACATACATACATACATACATACATACACACACAAAAGTGTGTGTATATGTAAATATATATATGTATATATACATATATATATATACATATATACATATATTGCTGATAACTACAAAGAAAACCGGCAAAGAAACTAGAATTCCCAAGCGCTTTCGTGACATTTCACATCTTTAGGGGAAATATCACGAAAGCGCTTGGGAATTCTAGTTTCTTTTCCGGTTTCCTTTGTGGTTATTCAGCAATTTATTGGATCACATGGTTTTGTGATCTTTTTGCAGGCATATATGTATATATTATATATACAGGTATGTATATATGTATATGTATATATATATGTATATATATATATATATATACATATATATATATTAGGAAAGACAGGAAACGGAAACGCAAGAAGAGCTCGTGTTTCCGTTTCCTCTCTGTCCTCAAATTTTTTCACAATAAATAATCATTATATATATATATATATATATATATATATATATATATATATGTGTGTGTGTGTGTGTGTGTGTGTGTGTGTGTGTGTGTGTGTGTGTGAATATTGCACATTTTTGGCCCTTCTCGTAGTCAGATATACGAGTATTTAATGGCTTATGCATTTATGCATTTACTTGTTCATTTATTAATGTATTTTCATTGAGCCGGAGACTTTAAGACCTTTCTGTATCGCGTGAGATTTTCCTTCCACATTGAAGCTGCCGCCAGGCGATTCTATTCACGTGCGCATGACCTCGATTAATAGTGATGTGACCATCTGACGTCACGCCTTCCATATCACTGACGATTTAAGGTGGCAGCACACTCAGCATTTCTCGCTAGCATGTTACTTGCTTTTGCTATTTCGGTCGAATCGAAACGACTTTGGTTAGGATTTTTTTTTTTCAATTTTAATTTCTTTTTTTTTCATTTTCATTTTTTTTTTCAAAATTCCAAAATTCAAATTACTCTTGCGTCATACAGTGAGAATCTGAATGACGAACTAAAAGAAGTTAAATCTAGAATACGAATCTTAGACACATTGTTGAGATGTTCTTACGCAAGCCTTGAATATTGTCACTGAAATCATTTTTACTTAAGGCAATAATTTCCCAATATTTTTCCAGGCGACCCCCAATATGATCCTCATGATATCACCACTACCCATCTAATCTATTCGTATATGTGTTAATATATATGACTAGTTGTTGATTTTAAAAAGTAGGGGACAAATATAATAAATATATGTGTAAGAAAGGTGAAGTAATGTTATAAAAGACAAAGTTAAAATCATCATGGTTATTGTATTGAATTCATATAATTTTGAAAAAAAAAATAGCATACAAGATGTCTTGGCGACCCCACTTGGGGTCGCCTCCCCAGGGTTGGGAAACAGTGGCTTAAACCAAGTGGCGAAAGCAAGTAGCATGCGAGCCTTTATGTTTTATGTTGACCCCGTTTGTCGTCAAATTATTTGACTCATTTCCGTGGTCCCCTGGGGGTGGAGGTGGGAGGGAGGGAGGGAGAGTGTCAGGTTCATGGAGTCTATAACCTCCTCTGGGATAAGGGCGAAAAATTATCTATTAACTTTCTCGTTGAGAGGGCCAGAAGGGGCACCCCCAACAGATGAGCCCCCCCCCCCTTCCCCACGGGGCCCCAAACTACCCAAAACCCAGCAGGGGCCCCCCCTAGTAGAGTGGGCCCCTAAGGCCCCTTCCTCACGGGAGCCCAGACTGCCCAAAAACCTTTCACAGTTCTTATCATCCTCTGCACCCTTTCCCCCCCACACTCCCCTCTCTAGCAAGGCCCTCAACATATATATATATGCTAATAAGAAGAAGGGTACGTGCGTTCACTTACGCAAAGGGGACCACTAGGAAAAAGAAACTAACGAAGCAGAGCGCTTTCGTATATTACATCTTCAGATGGTTTGCACTGAATGTGCAGGGAGGGAAGTATTTTCCGCAGCGAAGAGGGAGGGAAGGTAGCCTTTCAGCCATGAGGCGTGTTATTGGGGACATCCAGATCAGGTCCATTTTATATGTTCTTCTGTAAACAGTTTAGTTTTCTTAAAGTGATTTTATTGTAAAGGAAATTCCATTTATGGGTCAATTTAAATTGTTCGCTGAAGTTCGCTTTACACTTTTTTCATAATTTTGTTCAAAGTTTATTATCTAATTATTTTATTTATTTACTTTATATGTCTATTCATTGTATTTATTTATATGTTTTATTCATTCATTTATTTTCAGGCTTCTATTTCATTTAATATTGTACTTGTTGATCTATTTCTCTATTTTCTTTATAATTTCATTCTATTTTTATCTATCTGTTTATTGTATTCTATTTATTCAATTTATCTATTTTGTTTTATTTACTTATATCCTTTATTTATTCATTTTTACTTTGTTTTATATCATATTTATTTATGTATTTATATTTTAAAATTTACTTATACATATACTTTTATTATTTCTTTTATATATATATATATATATATATATATATATATATATATATATATATATATATATACATATATGTATATATATCTTTAATATGTATCATATTTCATATATTATAGTATATTTTAGTCACATTATGGAAAGCCCACCCACTTCCCATGTAATGAAGAAGCTGATGACTTTAAGAGAATATAAACTCACCACCCAATGACGTCACAGGGAGGCACTTTATGACGTAATACAAAGTTTCCTTATGACGCAATACGGGGCTCCTTGTGACGCAAGAAAAAGGCTCTTTATGATGGATGAAGAGAACGCCTTATGACGTGATAGAGGGTTTCTATGACGTCATAAGAAAGACTTCTGATGACGTTATAAGAAAGACTCCTGATGACGTCAAAAGGGGTCTCCTCTGATCCTGGTCTGCCTAGGAAGAATCCAGTTAGGTTCTGCATGGAGCCTGAGCTTGTAAAATGTATTGGTATGCTCCGTGTGTGTGTGTGCGTGTGTGTGTGTGTGTGTGTCTGTGTGTGTATGTATGATTGTGTGTGTGTGTGTGTGTGTGTGTGTGTGTGTGTGTGTGTGTGTGTGTGTGTGTGTGCGTGCGCGGGCGTTATATGTACCCTCCTATGTGTGTCTATATGTGTGTTTATGTGTGTGTGATTCACCATGCTCCTGGATCACGTGTTGGACTCATGATCGACAGCTATATCCCTCCCAAAAGAGAGCTCAGAGCTCATATATGACCGATCTATGGGTTATGCTGTGATCTTACACGCACACACACACCCAACTCCCCGCCCATGAGAGTTGGAGTAACGACTCGCTGCGCAATGATACTGAAATTATTTCAGCCTACTCATCATTTGCGTCGTTAGGATTTTCGTGTGTGTGTGTGTGTGTGTGTGTGTGTGTGTGTGTGTGTGTGTGTATGTATGTATGTTATACGTACCCTCCTATGTATGTATATATGTACGGATGCATGTATGTATGCATGTTTGTATGTATGGAAAAATGCATCTGTATATTCTGTATGTGTACGCATGTATGTATGAAAATGTTTATGCATAAGTATACTGTATATATGTGCTTGTGTGTGTGTGTGTGTGTGTGTGTGTATGTGTGTGTGTGTGTGTGTTTGTTCGCGTGCGCGTTATACGTACCCTCTTGTGTGTGTATGTATGTACGAGTATGTATGCATGTATATTTGTGCATGTATATTCTTTATGTGTATGTATGTATAAAAATGTTCATGCAAGAGTATACTGAGTATACTGTATGTATGTATAAAAATGTTCATGCAAGAGTTATACTGATTACTTAAACAAGAACTACAGATGGAATGACAATGACGTGGAAAAAAGGTTTCAAACAAGGTCTAGTCACGTGGCCTCATGCTCTAGCCACGATCAACCAATGTTCCATACCCAGACGCTTCAGATTAGCCTAAAGCGGGCTCTACACGATCAATATTATTGCGCAATATTCCGTATTGTACAATATTATTGACGGTGTAGGGATAGTATTGGAGAATGACACAATATATTGAAGGCATCAAATGACCATGCCAAACTCACGTGCCTTTTCAATACCATCTCTACACCATATTGTACAATACGGAATATTGCGCAATGATACTGATCGTGTAGGGCCTGCTTTAGAGAAACTAGGAAGGGACGATGATATAGTAATCACTAGTGCGGATAAAGGTGGGGGAGTTGTCGTCATGAACAGGGTAGATTATGGCACAAAAATGTTAGATTTGCTCAGCGACACCAATACATATGAAGAGAAACGTATTGGGCACGCAGCTTTAGAAGGGGAGAAATTTAAGAAAGAATCAAGGAAGATACTCACAAGAACCAACCGGGGGCGGGGGGGGGAGGAAGCTACTGGGTCTGTTAGAGGAAGCCCCTAAACCACCCAGAATGCGGGGTCTTCCGAAAACCCATAAACCAAACGTCCCGACGAGACCCATCAGCTCTGGTATCGGGAGCGCCCCGCACAGACTGGCCAAATGCCTAACCAAGCCACTATCACAGAGGCTCGGCTCGATAAGTAACGCCCATTTAAAAAACTCTGGGGATCTGATCACGAGGTTAAAGAATGTGGATCTTTCAGAAAAAGTGATGGCTAGTTATGATGTAACTGCGCTCTTTACGAATGTCGAGGTAGAAGGGGCGTTGGCAGCGGCAAAGAAGGTGGTAGACAGTTTGGATGAGGATGATTTACCAGTGGGGAAAAGTGATTACTTAAAATTAGTGTCTCTATGTGTGAAGTTTGGTCCTTTCATGTTCAACGGGAAAGAATACAGACAACACCGAGGACTTGCAATGGGTAGTCCTCTCAGTGCGGTTCTGGCCTCATTGTATATGGAAGTTTTAGAGACAGATTATTTCATAAGGATAATGGGTAAAGACACGCTTTGGCTGAGGTATGTGGACGACGTCCTCGTCATCGCTCCGAAAGAGGTACATTTAGATGACAAGTTGAGTAGATTGAATCATGTCGAACCAAACATCCAGTTTACTATCGAACACGAGATGGATAACAGACTAGCTTTCTTGGATACGGTGATTTGGAGGAGAGGTAGTAAGGTATCATTCTCGGTCTACAGAAAAAGCACCAATAAAGACGATGTGATTCATTTCTACTCAGCGCATAGTAACAAAATTAAAAACGGAGTGGTTATAGGATTTTTCTTAAAGGCATAGCGTATTTGCAGCGAAGAGTTTTTAGAGGATAAAATTAAATATATATTCAAAGTGTTCACTAAACTCAGATACCCGGAAGGACTACTGCACAGATTGAGAAAGAAAGCAACGGTAATAATGAGAAGGAAGAAGGACAACCGGTCCGGAGAAGGCAGGGCTGGGTTTTTGTCCGTCCCCAACTCGAAGTACGCGGAGGAGTTGGGACATATTCTCACAAAAGCGGGTGTGAGCGTTGCTTTTTCCACGGGTACGAAATTAGGAGAGGTTGTCAAAAATAAGAATAGAAATAAATCAGAAAAAAGTATGGAGAAAGGCGCGATCTACAATATACCATGTGGTGGTTGTCCGTTAGGATATTATGGAGAGACGGGAAGATCAGTGGAGCTGCGGACATATGAACACAAAAATGACGTCAGAGCTCACAGAACCTCCAACTCGCTAGTGGTTCATTTAGACCAATGTGGTCATCTTCCAGATTGGAACAAGATAGAGGTGCTCCACAAAGGTCTAGAAAAAAAAAATAGTGGAGGCAGCCTACATTACTTCCCACCCCTGCATCAACCATAGGGAAGGGTTTATAAAATTAGCAGGAGCAGCAGGCACTTTAATTATCAAGGAGGTCAAAAGGACGATTGAGAACGGAGGGAGAAGCGGCATGGTCGGAGTCACATGAGAAGTGCTGAGAACGGATGAGAGTATGGACGGAGAGGAACACGGCAAGGATGAATTATATAAACTGTTCATTTTCTGAGATTGTATGTACTTTGAGAATGTCCTGCTAAGGACAAAACGTCAGTGAATAAAACTTTAACTGTTCTCTGTGTTTAGCTCACCGCCCTTCCACTCATATATATATATATATATATATATATATATATATATATATATATATATATATATATATATATATATTACTCCCAAGGATAGAAACGCTCATTTTCACTGACGGAATACTGAAAATAATACGTATTTTGTGAACGGGGGATGAGCATCTCTGAAAAATTAAAGTTTTATAATTACAGCCTCTGTGTATAAAATGTTGACATTTGTAAAACTGAACAATTCTGGTTTTGTCATCTCTCTCTTCTCTCTCTCCCCCTCCCTCTCTCTCTCTCTCTCTCTCTCTCTCTCTCTCTCTCTCTCTCTCTCTCTCTGTGGGGATTTGTTAGAAATACGTGTGATGTGCTGCATAACACGTATCAGTCCTTCGTTAGCTGTTAATTCCCCGTTCGAGAATAGTTTCAGTGTATGAATATATGTGCATGTGTTTAAGGAGGTATGTGTGCATGTGCACATCCATGTCTGAACGTGTGGTAGAAGCGTGTACGGAGGTATGTATGCATGTATGTTTGTATTACATACGTATGAATATACGTGTATATATATATAAATATATATATGTATATATATACATATATATATATATAAATATATATATGTATATATATACATATATATGTGTGTATATACGCCTGTGTATTTATGTATGTATATAGGTGCGAATGAATCTATGTACACAGGCACGTATTCATGTATACATATATATGAGTATGAATGTATGTACAAATGTGCATACAGTATTCATGTACGTATATATGTGACTATGAATGTATGTAGATATATACGTATTCATGTATATATATATATATATGTATGTGTGTGTGTGTGTGTGTGTGTATGAACGTATACACATGTGTACTGTGTATACGCATGTAGATACGAGGTATTTTCAATAAGTAATGAGAAAATGTCAGGCGAGACATTAAATATGATTTGATCAAAATACTACTTCATGGTGAAGTACACATACATATATTCTATAAAATGATTAACTGGCAACTTTCTAAACGTGATGGAACCAGTCTGATTCGGTTTGCCGATCTGTGAACACTTGTCAAGATACAGGGAAACATGGAACAACGTTACGCCATCAAATTTTTGTGTTAAACTTAAGAAAATCAAACAATAAGCTTATGGAATGTTAAAGGAGGCCTATGGGGATGAACAGATAAGCCAAGCAAGTTTCTATCGGTGGTTTAACAGATTTTCTGAAGGAAATGAGCAGGTTGAGGATGAACCCAGATCTGGAGCAACGAAAAGTGCACGCAAGGAGGAAAACATTGAGGAAGTGCAAAGGTTAGTGATGCAAGACCGTCGAATATCTGTGAGGATGATATCTGAAGCTGTTGGTATTAGTATTGACACAGTAGAGACAGTTCTGACCGAAGATCTGAAGCTCCACAAAGTTTGTGCCAAGTTCGTGCCAAAGATCCTCTCCGACGACCAGAGGCAGTTTCGTGTGGAATGTTGCACTGACATTCTCGAAATGATAGAAGCTGATTCAAGTTTCCTGAATAAGGTAGTGACTTGCGACGAGAGTTGGGTGTTCACCTATGACCCTGAAAGCAAACGTCAGAGTGCTCAGTGGAAGCACACGCCCTCCCCCAGACCTAAAAAGGCAAAGATGAGCAGGTTGCAAGAGAAGGCCATGGTCATTCCTTTCTTTGACTCCCAGGGGCTCATTCACGTTGATTGGGTTCCTCAGGGTCAAACCGCCAATAAGGAATATTACCTTACTGTTCTGAAAAAGTTCAGGGAGAAGATGAGGAAGAAGAGGCCTCAGCAGTGGAGGAGTGGCCATTGGTGATTCCACCAGGACAATGCCCCATGCCACAAGTCAACGCTGGTGACCACCTGGACGGCCGACAGGGGAGTGAAAGTGGTACAACACCCACCCTACAGCCCTGACCTAGCCCCTTGCGACTTTTTCCTGTTCCCACACACGAAAGACAGCTTCAGGGGAACCAGATTCCAGTCAACAGAGGACCTGAAAGAGGAATCGGAAAGATACCTGAAGGGACTACTGAAAAAGGACTTTGTGTAGATGCGAGAGGCAATTATTTTGAAGGAGACAAAGTTTTGTAAGCTTATGAAACTAATAGTGTCTCTCCGGACATTTTCTCATTACTTATTTATCGTAGTGGTATGTATATATTTGTACAAACATGGAAGGCTTTTGTGTAAATAAAAATCAAGTTTTCTATCATATGCTTAGAGACAATAGATGTATATATATATATATATATATATGTGTGTGTGTGTATATATATATATATACTTTCAATAATACGAGTCTAATACTGCGTTTACCTGGACCAAATGGTTGTTGTGTGAATACCCCGATTTGTGGTATCTTGAAGTGAATTAATTCCACAGCCTTGTTTAAGTCAGACTGAATCCTCCGTAGTATGTAAAAGAGAAGTAAATGAAAAAGAGAAAAAGTAACAAAAAAAAGAAAGAAAAAGAAAAGTGAAAAAATGAAGAAGAAAAATAAATAAATGAATAAATAAAGAAGATGACAAAGATTGAAAAAGTGGAAAAAATCAAAAGATTCATAAAAGATTAAAGGGGATAGAAAAAATATTTCGCCCATGAAAAGGGAATTGGAAAACTGAAAATTTATGAAAAGGAGAAAGAATGAAAACAAAACAAGAAGTTCAACAAGAAATATTCGCCTAATATTTAAAAAAAAAACTCAAAATCCAAAGACCACATGCGTGCAGCTGAGCAAACAAGGCGAAGAGGGCCATTTGTAAACAAACTTTAACATTTTTTTCCCGAAATAATCGGAGGTATTTCTTGTGCTACACTTTTGGAGGAGGGGAAGGGTTCTTCAGTGATACAAAATGCGCTCCTTTTTGTTATATATATTTTTTCAGATCTCGTAAATTTTCTTCAAGACTTTTTCATTTTTGCTTCTTGTTTGTTGTTTATTTACTCGAGGCCTTTGACATGATCCTTACTTTATATCTTCATCTTCGTCCTCTTCGTCTTCGTCCTCTTCGTCCAATTCTTTGTCCAATTCTTTGTTATCTTGTCCTTTCTCCATATTTTCCTTTCTTATCTTTCCTCTTTGTCATCTCCGTCTTTTTCATTGCTCTGTATTCTTCTTCCAACCACTCTCTTTATTGTCCATGTTTCTACATCTTTCTTTTTCCTCTTCTTCCTCATCTTCTCAGCCTTCTTCTTCTTCTGTTTCCTCACTACCCTCTCCTCTACATCTTTGTCATCTCTGTCTTCTTGTTCTATATCTTCTTCTCCCTCTTCCACTTCCTCCTCTCCATTTTCTTGTTACTCCTAATCTTTACTATCTTCTTTCCCGTCTTCCTCATCCTCTTCTTCCTCTTCTCATTCTCCCTCTTCTTCCTCATCTTCTTCCTCTTCCTGTTCCTCTTATCCATTTTCTTCTTCCTAATTTTTTTATCTTCTTTCCCGTCTTCCTCATCCTCTTCTTCCTCTTCTCCCTCTTCTTCTTTATCTTCTTCCTCTTTCTGTTCCTCCTATTCATTTTCTTCTTCCTAATTTTTTTTATCTTCTTCACCTTTTTCCTTATCTTCTTCTCCATCATCTCCCTCTCTCTCTTCTTCTTCATCTTCTTCCTCTTCCTGTTCCTCCTATCCATTTTCTTCTTCCTTTTTTTTTGTCTTCTTCACATTTTCCTTATCCTCTTCTTCATCTTCTCCTTTTTTTTTCTATTCTTTCATCTTCTTCTTGATCTCTGCATTATATGAAGGACATTTTGGGGTTAGTTCACATTTCTTTCCCTTCCTTGTTCTCATTCACTAAAAGCTCCTGAAGTGTTTGATACATCGGAGATTTCAATTGAGGACATTTTTTATTATTAATTATTTCGTTTTCGTTTTCTTTATCTTTTCCATATGAAATATCCAAAAGCTTACTTTTTATGTATTGTTGAAATCATTCTCATAAATTCATTTTACAGTATATATTTATCTTTTAAGATTTATTTTTATATCAACTTACTTTCAGTGATTAATCAAATAATTACTTGATTTGTTTTTATGATATTGTTTCTACTCGATGGTTACTAGGTCTTTCGGTAATATACCAAAGATAACTGAGATTATATTTATTCATTTAATTATTTATTCATTTATTTATTTATGACACCCAAGACTTATGAAGATTGACTTTTACATTAAAGATATCTACTGCATTAGTGATCATGTTCCCTCCCGTGTACACACACACACACACACACACACACACACACACACACACACACACACACACACACACACACACACAAAACACGCGCACACACAAAACACACGCACGCACACACACACACACACACACACACACACACACACACACACACACACACACACACACACACACACACATATATACTGTATATATATATATATATATATATATATATATATATATATATATATATATATATATATATTAAAGTATATATAAGCCGTTGCTGGTGTCCTTTGTTGATTGAGGCTTGCCATTCGTCTTTCTCGAGTTCCACCAAGACCCTCCCGGTTCCCTTCAGGTCATTACATCATCGAGTTGTGTCATTCGGTGACTGGAGAGACATCTCCACGGGTGGGAACAGAATCGCCTGGCGGCAGCCGGAGGGAAAGGTAAAGGGCCACTCACATACACACACACACACACACACACACACACACACACACACACACACACACACACACACACACACACACACACATATGTATATATATATTCATTTATTTATATGTTCGGTGCTTATATATATGTCGTGTGTGTGCGTACATGCGTAAACGTAAAGAGAATATATTATTTTTCTTTAAACTTGAACTATGGTATACCTTCAACTGGCACGGTCCACAATGAAGCAACACCTCATCCGATTCTTTAGGTTTAATGCGAAATATATTTCTTAATCCTAACCCGAAGTCGGAACAAACGTTTCGAACGCGTTGAGATGGCAGGCCTCAGTTGCCAGTTTGTCATTTTTCTCGTTTTATTCTCGTCTTATTTTATCGCCACCATGTTTGATTTTGTCTCTTTTATTGCCTTTCCCTTTGAACGTGGAAGCAAATATTGGCTCGGGGTAAAATCGTATACGGAAAGATGCAGTTTAAAGAAATACATATACATGTATATATGTACGTATGTAATAGAAATATTGCAACGAACTAGGCTGGAAATGATCTCCGCCAATCAGGAAAGAGAGATGACCGAAGCCCCGCCTCAAATGGGAGGGGCTTCCGTGCCTCAAGCCCCCGAATGGTAACTCGTGTGTGTGTGTGTGTGTGTGTGTGTGTGTTTGTGTGTGTTTCACAAAGGTTTTAGATCACGAGTTTTCCAATCCCGAGTGGAGACTCGAACTCAGGTCGCTGAATTAGCGGTCGAATGCGTTACCACTAAACCATCAAGAGGTTTGCATGTATGTGTTCATATCTGGGTTTCTGTAAACTTGTATACACACACGCGCGCGCGCACACACACGCACACACGCACGGACGCACGCACACACATACTATGTGTTTATGTGTGGTTTTGTATTCAAGTGAATGAATAGTTCTTTTGACATTGTATGGGTTTGGCAACATATTTTCTTTGTTTCACTGTTGTGTCGCGTTTTTATCGATCTCGCTTCATGCATTGGAGAAAAAGAGAGAGGGGGAGAAAGAGATAAACAGAAGAGAGAAAAAGAGAGGGATGAAAAGAGTGTGTGTGTGTGTATGTTTGTGTGTTTGTGTAAGACAGAGACAGAGGGAGAGGAAGAGAAAATAAACGGAGAGAGAGAGAGGGGTGGGGAGAAGCAGAGAGAGAGAGGGGTGAGAGAGAGGGAGAGAGAGAGAGAGAGAGGTGG
>NC_134779.1:52708907-52716407 GCF_046742065.1 Oratosquilla oratoria | reverse complement strand
GTATTAACAGTGTATTAGGAAGTAAGGAAGCTCGTTGGCTAAGCGGGTTAGGGCGTCGTTACTTGCGGCGAAGGTCGAGGGGGGGATGGCGGTTCGAATCCTGCCACCGGCGAAGTTGAACCAAGGGCATTATGGTTCATTAAATTCCACGCTATAAAGCCCTCTGTGAGGGGCACCGTCCTAGCCTCCCGATAGGGGGGAGTGTGTGACGTTAAACCACATCATCATCATCATTAGGAAGTAACCTTTGGAGGTCGATCTTAGGATTGAGCTCCTTGAGATCGAGGAAAACCTCGGCGACTTCGAAGAACGAGGACGATGCTCCTTGAAGACCCAGAAGTGGCTGAGCCTCAAGGAACCTCATACTCGAAGTATTGCCCCCTCCTCTTCCTCCTCCTCCTCTTCCTTCTCCTCCTCGAAGACTTGTGCCTCTGAAAGGCCTCATTAACGACAGGAATCTAATCTGCTCTTAGGTGGAAGAGGAGGAGGAAGAGGTGGAGGCGGACGGGGAAGGGAAGATGTATGGGAGAAATGGGTAGAGATATAGATAGAGGACAGAGAGAACGAGAAGACACACACACACACGCACACACACCTCTCATGGCGCTGTGGTTAGAGCTCTGGCCTGCCACTACGGAGGTCCGGGTTCGACCCTCGCCCGGGGCTGAAATAATATCAGTATCGCAGCGCTGAGGGGTGTTACTCCAACTCTCGTGGGCGGGGAGTTGGGTGTGTGTGTGTGTGTGTGCAAGGTCACAGCATTACCCATAGATCGGACCTACGAGCTCTGAGCTCTCTTCCAGGAGGGAAATAGCTGTCGATCACGAGTCCAACACGTGATCCAAAAAACCAAGTGAATACACACACACATACATATACCAAAGGATTTTTCTCCCTACACGGGGGGTATCCAAAAAGAAAAAGGTATAGAAACCACTCCCACCCATTCCATTTCCTATATATTCCAATCCCCTCCACCCTCCTCCCTCCCTCTTATCTTGGCACCTCCTGGATGACGGGTCATCCCTGCATCCTGTCCACTGCCCTGGGTCAGAAGCAGTGTCGCAAGACACAGCACATCCACAGCAAGGCCGCTTCATAAATGTGTGTGTGTGTGTGTATATATATATATATACATATATATAATATGTATATGTATACTTGTATATATAATATATATATATATATATATATATATATATATATATAATATGCAAAGTAGACCACTTGGAAAAAGAAACTAACGACGCAGAGCGCTTTCGTATATTACATCTTGGTACTTGTTGCACTGAAGATGTAATATACGAAAGCGCTCTGCTGCGTTAGTTTCTTTTTCCAAGTGGTCTACTTTGCATAAGTGAACACACGTACCCGTGTTCTTATTAGCATATATATAATACATATATATATATATATATATATATATTTATATATATATATATATATATATATATATATATAAGTACATACGAATACGCAGTGTCAGTAAGACATGGTTTATGCTGTTAGACTTCCTTGTTTACAAGTGTATTGATTGTGTACCAGCGGTCCAGTGGTCTATGAATTCATTGCTTTTGCAGTGTATCTTCATTACGAAACACATCAATTTAAAAAAATAAAATAAAAAAAATCAAATATATAGGTAAATAAACGAATTAAATAATTTAATGAATGAATGAATAAAAGTTTGGTCACAATGTCATTAGGGCACGAGAGGAAATAAATGAATAAATGGATATTAATAGAAAGTTGAATTATCAGACAAATTGATATGCGAGAAAGAAAACGGAGTAAAACGAAAACGGGACTACATACAAGGTCACCTTTACCTCAAGTGCTCGGATAGCCGGAGCGAATGACTGTCACTCATATCTGTCAGGGATCGAAACGATGACAAAGGAATACGCTTAATCTAGTTAAAGTGGTGGAACACAGGAAACTACAAACTTGAAATGCAACTGCATGCAACATGTAAAGTTGTGTTTACATATATATATATATATATATATATATATATATATATATATGTGTGTGTGTGTGTGTGTGAGTGTGTGTGTGTGTGTGTGTGTGTGTGTGTGTGTATACTTATATTTATATGTATATAACGGTATATCACCTGCGACGTATACAGGCATGATTGTTTATATCAGTTAAATTGTTTTTAGTTGTTTTAATCTGTTAATGATTTTATACACACACACACACACACACACACACACACACATACACACACACACACACACACACACACACACACACACACACACACACATATATATATATATATATATATATATATATATATATATATATATATGCGTTTTTACTTTTCAAATACTGTTACATCAAATGGTGAAATTATCTTATTTTCTCGTTAAGGTTTTGCAAAGTTGATTTAAATAGACTTAACGCGCCAGTGGCTTTTAACCCGTTTGTACATAACATGACTGACGGTTTCCTGACATAAACCCTTCCACAGACTAAATAAATAAGAACATAAGAATAAAGGAGACTGCAAGAGACCATAAGGCCTACACTAGGCAGCTCTGTATCCTTCACCATCTGTCATCACCATCCATAAAGTTGTCTAATCGTTTTTTAAAACAACTGATAGTTTCAGCGCTTACTACATGGTTACTAAGTTTTTATGCTTTATTCCTTGTGTCGCAAGTCGATTCTATTAATATTAGATGGAATGTGGAAAGGAGGTAAAGGGAACACGGGCTGAGGGAAATACTTTTATTCCTGACTAGTTTCGCCTGAGTGGCTTCTTCAGAGGAACTAGTCAGGAATAAAAGTATTTCCCTCAGCCCGTGTTCCCTTTACCTCCTTTCCACATTCGTCACAATGTATACACACTTAGATGGAATGATATAGCCCTTGGTTGCAAGGGACATTTGCATTTCCAGACTGGGTAGTCCATATGCATGCAAGCAATAGGAACTGTTGTCAGACCGGCAGTTGCCAGTTACTGCCGGATAATTGGTTTCACTCTGCGGTCAAGGGCGTCTTCTGTTCCCGTCCCAAACACACACACACACACGCACAGATACACACACACACACACACACACACACACACACACACACACACACACACACACACACACACACACATACATATACACACACACACGCACAGATACACACACACACACACACACACACACACACACACACACACACACACACACACACACACATACAAAGAAGAGAACGAGGGGACCTACTAACCATCTACAGAATTATGAAAGGAAAAGAACGCCTTGATAGAGAGGACTTATTAAAGTGGGACAGAGAAAAAACAAGAGGACATGTAATGAAACTCAAAGAGGACAGCTACAGAAAAGACCTGAAAAAGAACAGCGTCCCACACAGAGAGATAGATATCTGGAACAAATTGGACGAAGAAATAGTGTGTGCAAACACAATACAAGAATTTAAGAACAAACTTGATCTTGCGAAATACAAAAACGGGTCACCACGAGCATAACTCCCCTTCCCGTAAAATACAACTAGGTAAATGCGCACACAGATGGCGCAATGGTTAGAGCTCCCGGCCGTCACTACGGCGGTCCAGGTTCGAATCTCGCCCAAGGCTGAAATAATTTTAATATCAGTGCGCTGCGAGTCGTTACTCCAACTCTCGTGAGGGGGGAGCTCGGGGATTGTATGCGTGTCGAATCACAGCATTACCCATAGATCGGTCATATACGAGCTCTGAGCTGTCTTCCGGGAGGGAAACAGTTGTCGATCACAAGTCCAATATATACATATATATATATATATACATACATATATATATATATTATATATATATATATATATATATAAATATATATATATATGTAATATATATATATATACGTATATATATACATGTATGTATTTATATACATAGATATGCCTTTATGTATGTGTGTTTGGATTTGTGTGTGTGTGTGTGTGTGTCTTTATATATTTTCCATAACATATAACCATGAAAATATATTTTCCTTTCTTGTGCAAACATTATGTTTGCATATACTCTGATTTGTCTGATCATAAACGTAATTCATATTTATATGAAAAAAAATGTATCCACACAATTGCGAAGGCTGTTGTTGTTAATGACCGTAGCCTACACACCATGGGCAAAATCCGGAATTAGACCGCACAAGTCCGTCAGAATCAAGTTATCTGGCGGTAATAGGCAACCCTTCCCATTATCCGCGAGGCTGTTGGCGGCGAACTTTCGGCCAAGTGGAAAGCGAACCTCGGAGGGTTCGGTGACGCGTGAGCCCCCCCCCTTTACGCCAGGAGGCTCTTAGTGGCTGCCGAAGCCGTCACCTCTGCCCGGCGTGCTAGGGGAGTCTGGGTTAAGGTGCGAGGGTGATGGTCGTCTTGGGTTATCGGGGATCGAGCCTGGGCATTAGACGTTGGGGTACAGTTGTCACCAAAAGTTTGGTCACTGTACATATGTGTATATGTATACATACTTATTAGCATATGTATACATATATACATATATATATATATATATATACACATATGTATACATATATATATATATATGTACATATATATATATATATATGTACATATATATACATACATACATATATACATATACACTGAATGGTCCCCAGACCGTAATGGCATGGAATAAAATTGAAAATAAATATGGCTGAAAAGATGAATATATATATATATATATATATATACTGTTTAATCTGTATATATGTATGTAAGTGCGTGTGTGTTTGTATGACATACTTTACTGATTTTGTTCTGCCTTGTGCCATCAAGGGGATTTTTATTCAGTTGAGATCGGTCCTTGTACCAACCGATATGCAAACGAATAAGTGAATAGAAATGTATGAATGAGTTGAAATTGAGAAGAAGAAATAGGTAAATAAGAATAATAAAAAGATAAGATAAAGAATTCTATTTTTCATTCTCTTCTTCTTCTTTGTTCTTCTCCTTTTCTTCCCCTTCCTCTCTCCCTTCTCCTCGTCCCAACTGTCTCATTCTCTTCTCTTCTTTTCCTCCTCTTCTTTTTCCCCTTCTTCACCTCTTCCTCCTCTCTTTCTTCTTCTTCCCCTATTTCTTCTCATTCTCCTTCCTTTCTCCCCTCTCTTATCCTTTCTTCACCTCCTTCCTCTCCTCCCTCCCTCCCTCACTCACTCACTCCATCCCCTCCACTCCCCTCCACTCCCCTTTTCTGAGAACCGTCCCGACGGTCGAGTGGACTTCTTAAAGCCGCCGCCGCCGCCGTCTGTGTGAGGTTCCCGGGGATTTCGGTTCGATTCCTGGACCCGGACAAGTTCAAAGCTCCGCAAATATGTGTTTTTCTTTCGAGAGTTTGATGTGCTCATGTTAGACGATGGTACTTAAATAATGAAAGTGAGTCTAGAAAATAGAACTAAGTCTAATATATATATATATATATATATATATATATATATATCTATATATATAATATGTATATATATATATATATATATATAATATGTATGTATATATATATGTATATATATATATATATATATATATATATATATAATGTATAATGTATGTCCATCTTGGGTTATATGTATATATTCGTAAAAGTGGGCAGAAATTCTTCTGTTATACATGTTGAGTTAAATTTGACCTCAGCTTGGGCTACAGTCAACTTGTTGATAGACTCAAGTTTTCTTATCAAAGATCTCTGCTCATCGAGGCGGAATAAAATGCTGCTCTACGACGTTTCGCTCATCTTTGAGCATTTTCAAGTACAAAATAAAATTGATACACAGCAGTTACAAGTGAAGTATAAAGTAAAGTAACTGATTTATGCCAAATATAATTTGTACATCGAGTACTTTGAGTGCGTACTATTACCTGACATCAAGCCGGTTCAGATATGTACTTGATGTATTTACCATTTGTGATGACAAATATGGCCCATTCCATGTTTTTTCTATAATCTTAGTTACTGAGCACAAAACATTCAATTAAAATTAGAATGGAAATTGAAGGAAGGATACCCTTCCTAGACATGATAGTGATCAGATGTCCAGACTATTTGTCCTTTCAGTTTACAGGAATCCTATCCATACGAGCAGTTATCTGCACCTTTTTAGTCATCATCCAGATAATATAAGATACAGTGTTCCTTCGGGCCTTTATTTAAGAGCTCTCAGAAACTGTAGCCCAGAATTTCTCGACTCAGAAATTGAATTAGTGCGCACTCAATTACTAAGAATAGGTTACCCGGGCTGGTTTTTAACAAAAGACCTCAGTAAAGCCAAAACCAGTTACTATAGAACATCAAACTCTAGCGCTAAGTTTGTTTGGAATAAATCAAATATCAAATTTCATTACAGTGATTCAATCCTTGCTGCTTCAAAATTACTACACAGCAAACAACTTTTAATCACATTTAGTCTCGCGACACTGATGCAGGGATGACCCGTCATCCAGGAGGTGCCAAGATAAGAGGGAGGGAGGAGGGTGGAGGGGAGTGGAATATATAGGAAATGGAATGGGTGGGAGTGTTTTCTATGCCTTTTTCTTTTTTGGCTACCCCCCGTGTAAGGGGGAAAAAGCCTTTGGTATATGTATGTAGTTACCTAAATAGCATTTTTAGGAAAATGGTAAATATCCATCATAGAACTCCTTAGAATAACAAACCACGTCTTGATTGAGATCAAGTGTACTGGGAACAAACGGGACGTGACCTACCCACAAAGATAAATGAACATAAAAATTCTGTAAAATATGGCCAAGAAAAATCTATTGTATTCCTCCATTCGAGTCTGTTAGATCACATAATTGAGTAGAAGAATTCAGCCATGGTGTATCAATCATATTGGAGTTTTAAAAGAAAAATTATTGAATCTTCATTTATCAAACAAATTCCAATTTTCAACACATCAAAAGGTCAATAATCACCAGATGTTTGGCAGTAACCAAATTTATCTCTAAGGAACAAAATGTCCGACCCCATCGAGGGCATGTGACTTGAGACTTCCCAAGTTACCATTTGTGGTAATTTCCCTCTGTTTATATTTTCATGTTTTCCTACATGCTGAAGAGGACTACAGTCAGTGGTCGAAATATACGGCTTACTCTGTGTCTTAGCTTATCTTTCTCCGAGAGTGGGTTTAAGTTTTATTTATACTCATGTGCTACTACATATGTATGTGTATATATATATATATATATATATATATATATATATACATACATATATATATGTGTGTGTGTGTGTGTGTATGTATGTATGTGTGTGTGTGTGTGTATGTGTGTGTGTGTGTATACCCCCTCCAACTCCCTTCGAACCCCCTCCAACCCTATTACACATCTCTCCAATCTCCCTCTAAACCACTTCCAACTCTCCCCAGCCTCCTCCCAGGCCCCTCCAAATGCCCTCCAAACCACCTCCAAACCCCCTTCAACCTCATTCCAACTCCCTCCAACCTCCCTCCAAACACCATCCATCTATGCAACCTCCCTCCAGACTCCCTCCAAATCA
>NC_134779.1:52698907-52703907 GCF_046742065.1 Oratosquilla oratoria | reverse complement strand
TCTATAAAGAGCGTGTCATGGAGACGCCCTTTGCATGTGTTTTTTCCTGGCTTTACACATCATATAACATTAACAAGCCGTGATGAGGTAATGTGAGGGCCGTACAGAACACGATAGGATAGAGCGGGGGTCCTGCAGGAGACTATAGAGGCTGCATTCATTTGCATAGAAGTTATGAGAAACCGTGGCGGATTTTGCATTTCTTATTCTAGCCAATTTCAGACGATTGTATATATATATATATATATATGGAAATAAACTCTCCCACTGGGATTCGAACCCTCGCCTGAGCGGCTTGCTTCGTAGGAGTAGTATGAATATATATTCCATCTCGAAATTTCGCACACTTCAGGAATTATTGTACGCTACATTTTCCAAGGGCTTTAACAAAGGTCCTGCAGGCAAGGTCATCATATTAAGACAACAGGCCAGGACTCGTAGTGATGGATTTGAATTGGACAATTATATATTTAAGGAAGAAATAGGCAAGAATTGGTTTACTAATAGAGTGGTCAACGAATGGAATAGGCATAGTAAACATGTAGTAATCGCTGAAACTATTTCGGTCATTTTAAAAAATGGTTAGATAACTTTATGATGGGGATGATACGTGGTAATGGACATGGAACTGCCTAGTGTGGGCCTTATGGTCTCATGCAGTCTTCTTCATTCTTATGTTCTTATGCTCTAAGCGTTTCCCACTAATATTCTACAACCTCCCAAACGTTTTGCTTTCCCCCTCAAACGTTTGATGTTAGAAAACGTTTTTTACTCACAGATATTCATCTGGGACAGCATAAGATGTTGGTAGGGGTTGATAACGTTTACTGGTAAAAACGTTTACCGGCAAACGTTATTAACCCCTACCAACATATCATATTATCCCAAATAAATCTACCCCCAAATATTACATCCCCAAAAATACCTCATACCCCAGATATCTATAATTTCACCCCCAGAATTCCCCACCATATGTGTTACGTAATACCCCGAAATATATTATCCCCCACAAGCTTGTTTATATTCTCTCCCCACCCCAAACGTATTCTATTACATGAAAAATCTAATCCCAAAATATATTACATTCTTCCCCCCACCGCCCCATGATATCCCCAAGCACCTGATACTACCTCAAACATTTTTTCATATCCAACATATCTTATATCTCCCTCATTCCCAGGCACCGCCACCTCCAAAAAATACACACACACACACACACACACACACACACACACACACACACACACACACACACACGCATATATATATATATATATATATATATATATATATATATGAGGAAAAACCACCAAGGAAAAAGATAAACTGATGGCCAAGCGCTTTCGTCTATTCAGACATCCTCAGGGATATATATATATTCGCTCCATCAGACTGGAAGACCGCGACAACACAACGATCGGAACGGTTCATATAATCTGTAAATCTCACTGGGAGAAACGTTGGACTGATGTCTGTATTGTGTGAGTGTAGGGAAGTTTCTGTGTGACCAGCTAAGAGCTGGAGGAGGAGGAAAAGGAAGAGGAAGGGGAGGAGGAGGGGAAAGCAATAACTGTTTATTAATTCACAGTTAGAAGAAATAATCTTGAAAATAATTATAAAAGCTGTTAATGATATATCTTGGGTCTGGGTTGAAGACCGAATGCAAGCCCTATGGGGTCGCACATCTAGGTAGATGATCCTCTTTGTCGCCTATCGTCTTCTAAAGAATGAAAACGAAAAATAATAAATAAATAAAGGCAAAAGTTAAGATAATAGTAATAATAATAATAATAATAATAATAATAATAATAATAATAATAATAATAATAATAATAATGATAATAATAATAATAATAATGATAATAATAGAAGTAATAATAATAATGATAATAATAATAATAATGATAATAATAATAGTAATAATAATGAGTAAATAATTAAAATATTTCAAATTAAATGAGTTAAGGAACACAATAGACGCGCAAAGTCAATGTATAAGAACAAATAACGCAATCAAATGTTTATAAAAGGAATAATGAAAATAATTTTCCTTTTCGTCGCCACTCTCTCCCTATCTCTCTCTCTATCTATCTATCTATCTATCTATCTATCTCTCTGTCACCTACCGGTATGTATTTATTTCATGTAGACGTACCGAGATAATTGAGAGTGCTACGAAGGGTAATTTCTTTTCCTTGAAGCTCAATGTTCAGGACTCGATTGATAGACCACGTAAATTCCCAACGTATCTCGCCCCCCGTTACCCTGTCAGCGTTGACCCATCCCAAGCAAAAAAATCCTCCGGGTGTATACACCGTGCGCCGCTTCTACCAACACGGGACACCCATCAACCACCTTGTTATCGTCTGGAGCTATCCCCAACCACCGCTTACAGAACATCACTTCTATTTCCTTCCTTGCCAACCACCATGCGAGTTTCGAAGGATGAAAGATGAACAGCTTTGGTGCTTCAAATGCTGGGGTGTCGGGCATATATCTTGGTATTGTTCTGCTTCCATTGACAAGTGTGGCTAGTGCGCAGGTCTCACTCCTCCCGTACTTGCCCACATCGTACCCCCTCTCAGCCCACCGACGCTAATGAAGTTTCTACAGCCGACCAGCTTCCCACTCCCATTACAAATTCATCCAATTCGAAATACTCCCGCTGTCACGAACCCGGGGTGAATGCATGGTACGGATGTATGTAGCGCACTCAGGTGGCCACCTCCCAGACTACATACGCGCCACCACCACCCCCTCGGTCGCACCCAAGAGCCGTCCCACCACTGAAACCCTCAAACCTGTTTGACTCACCGGAAGTAATTTCCCTCCGCGAGTCCGTTAACAACCTAACGGCACGTTACACAGCAATTACAACGCGTTTTGACGCAATTAAAAATCACATCGATAGCCTCGCCGAACAATAAGCCTCTACTGAGCGCACCCTAGCCACGCTTGTCGAATCCCACTAAGTTGTCATCACGACTGTCGCCACCTTCTTCGAGAAACCGAAGGCTCTCAGCAGCTAGTTCGAAAGGTTTAGTAACCAAATGCCTATCAAGGCACAACGACACACGCCTAAGAGCGGCACGACCTCCACGTCATCATCTCCGTCAGCCACCTGTAAACCCGAAGGCAGACTTCGTTTACGAGATGAAATTTAACATCATCACCTGTAATGATTGTAGCATGAACAGTTATCCGAAAATTACTTCCCTCAATACCTATGTAGGCCGCCACCAACCACAAGTTATATTTATCCAATTAGCTTTTGCCGGCAGCCACGATCCTGGAACAGAGGCACCCTCCCCCCCCCTCTCTCAGGCTACGTCTCGTATGTCCATTATGTCAGGAATGGTCTTCTAAGTTACATTCACTCTTCCATCCCCCATCAACTCCTACGCTGCTCTATCCACGATGACGTGACATTTCAACTCTTACGGTGTGATCTATATGGAGGAATTCAATGCCCGTCCCTGCACCCTGTCCTAGGAGATGACTCCCCATCCCTGAACCGTAGTGAGCTACCTCTCCACGAGTACATCCTCCGCCATTGCCTCACTCACTGGCCCACTGGGGATGCCACACACTCCAAAGAAGGCACGCTCGATCCCATCATCAGATCTGGTCTAGCATTGACACACGTTAAGTGCTTTCCCATGCAAACTCTTTTCTCTTACCACATCGCACTTGGATTCTTGTACTCCAAACTAAGTGGGCCTTCTCCTCTTCCCACCCGACTCTGCATCTCAATTCCTCCGAAGTACTACCCCAACTACGCTTCTTACACCTCCACTCTTCTACTAACATTTGATATCCAGTCACCTGAGAGCCTGCACTCTTCCCTCGTTGCTACAACATATGATTTTTTACACCTGTTACGTCACAAAGTCACACATCAAAAGATTCCATGAGTTCCACGCCTGGACGCAGGACCGATGCATTCTACAGCCAGAGAAGAAGGCTGAGAGAGATGGTCTCGTCCTTCAGAGGCAGCCAACACCTGCTAATCTCCTCCATTACAAGACATCCAGAGATGACCTCGTTGCCCTACAGCAGTGTGCTCATATCGAGTCGTGGAAGAAATATATCGACAGCATCAACCATCAAACCAGAGTTGACTTCATCTGGCACCTGATAAACATAATCATTAAGAAGATTGAGTGCTCTTCACCGCAGCCTAACCCAATATACACAGGACCTGGTAAGTACTTTGTCTGAACAAGCACAGGCAAACAATCTTCCCGTCTCCATTCAAGAGGCGCTCTCCACCCACAAGAATATCCGCACCCTACGTCTAATGGCTGCATTATTACAGACGGATGAAGATGACGACGTGCCCATCACTGAGAACGAACTGCGTCGTGCTCTTCTCATAAGCAAAACAACAGCTCCCGGGGATGATGGTATCACCTATCAAGTCCTCCGGCTGCTCCTTAAAGTCTCTGGCAATCCCTTGTTGCAACTCTTCAACATTTGCTTTAGCAAAGGATATGTACCCCTTGCCTGGACATCTAGTACCATTCGGCCCATCCCCAAACCTGCCACAGACAATTTCAGACCTATTTCACTCACCTCATATTTCTGTGAAGTCCTCGAGCGTATAATTTTCACTCGACTCATGTTTCGACTACAGGATAAGCTATCACCGCAACTGTATGGTTTCTTACCACAAAGGAGCATACACCACTGCCTGATGAACCTATATGCCCGCCTTTCCTCTACCAGTGTGGTAGTTTTAGATACTTCGGTGTGAATGTGGCGGGAAAGAGAGGATTGGAGGTGGAGGTAGAATGTAGATTAAAAAAAAGCAAGTAAATGCCTTGGGGATTAAAAAGTGTAATGAGAAATAGACATTTGGGAGTGGATGCTAAGAGGAGATTGTATGAAACATGGAACATAAGGAAGAGGAGTTTGAATATGTTTGAGATGAGGTGTCTGAGAAGTATGATAGAGTTTACTAGGCTAGATAGAGTGAGAGCAGAGAAGGTGAAAGGGAG
>NC_134779.1:52686407-52691407 GCF_046742065.1 Oratosquilla oratoria | reverse complement strand
CATACACATACATACATACACAGATCCACACACACACATATATACAACCTACAACAACAAAACATACCAACACACACAAAAAATCAAAACAAATAAAGAAAGAAAGAAACAAAAGAGAACAAAACAATCCAAACAAAACAACAAGCCATTAAGACACTTGGAACTCCGCTCCACGAGATTCGTTCCGTTCATTGGATGCGCGGCCTGCAATCAAAACAATGGGGGAGAGGGAGGGGATGGGGGGAAGGGGGGTGGGGGGAAGGGGAAGGGGGGATTGGGGGAGCGTGGGTTGTCGGAGTAACCACGGGGAAAGGTAAACTATGCTGTTTTGTTAGTTCCACCCACTGCATGCATAAATTCATACGCACGTTCAAATATATATACTATGTGTAGATACATACAACCACACATTCTTACATAAAGATGTATCTACAAATTTATATACGTGTACACACACATTCACACTATATATGGTTTCATTTGGTGATATTGTGTTCTCCCTTCCTCCCACAGAAAGGAAAATAGCGGGAAGGATAGAAAGTTTAAGGAAGAAGATTTCCAGTGCTGAGTATGCTGTATTATTTAATAGAAAATGTATCCAAGAAAACCTGCTCCCTAAATTCACACACACACACACACACACACACACACAAACACACACACACACACACACACACACACACACACACACACACACACACACACACACACACACACACACACACACTATATATATATATATATATATATATATATACATTTGATGTATTCTTTCATTATTGGGATATGCGGTGAACGAGTATTTAGCTACCCCTCTTATAAGGTGGTAAAGGCCTTTGGTATGGATGTAACAGTGTGGGCCACGTTTATGTGTCCGCCACCACATCCTAAAGTTAACTTAACTGAGTTTCACCTCGTTTAAGTCCCACATTGGTAGTTAGGCTTTGTTCAGCCCAAGTGAGTGTGACACGACGATCTGATCCGTCGTCATGAGAACTACTGTCACGTTCGACTCTCGTGACATCAACTTTCATGACGGATTCTCGCGTACCACTTGTCGTGAGAGCTGTTGACACGAAATACTCTCGTAAGCCACTCTCATGAGAGCCGCTTTCGTTTGAGCTCTTATTATGAGAGTTATTAAGTCACTAGTCGGTGTAAGCAGGTCATGGCAATTTCTCTCGCTTCTCTTTGAAACGATAATGTGACTTTGGGCCTCTTTGCATGAGAGTGCCTCGCGCGAGTAACTCTCGCCGCCATGGACACGATCCCCAAAGCACTAATGTCCTCAATGTCCCTCCTTTTGGGCCACTTTTGGGCCACTTTTGGGGCACTTTTGGGCTACTTTTGGGCCCCTTTTGGGCCCCTTTTGGGCTACTTTTGGGCCAATTTTGGGCCACTTTTTTTTACATACGTACATATATGCCCACACTCATACATACATATATACATACATGCATACACACACAGATACATGCACTCATACATATATATATACATACATACATACATGCATGCATACACACATAGATACATATATACATACATACATACATGCATACACACATAGATACATGCACCTATAGATACATACATACACACACAAAGACACACACGTACATGCATATGTACATACATAAATATATTCCTTTCTACCCCCTTTGCCTTCCCTATCATTCCCACTCTCCTCCTTCAGTTTCCCTTTCCCCCCACCCCTCTTTTTCCCTTCCTCCTCCTCCTCCTCCTCTTTCTCCTCCTCTCCTTTCTCTTCATCTTTGTTCCTTTATGCCATTCCTTCTTCTCTCTATACAATTCAGGATCCCTCCCTCCCTCCGTCTCTTCTTTTCCTTCATCTTCTTCCCTTCCCCTCTCTCTCCTTCTCTCTCTTTCTCTCTCTCTATCTCTTTCTCTCTCCCTCCCTCCCTCCCTCCCTCCTCTCTCTCTCTCTCTCTCTCTCTCTCTCTCTCTCTCTCTCTCTCTCTCTCTCTCTCTCTCTCTCTCTCTCTTTTCTTTCTTTCTTCCCTCCCTCCCTCCCTCTCCCTCACCCACCCACTCTTTTTCTCCCTCTCTAATTCTTTCCCTCTTTCCGTTCCCCACTCTCTCCAATATTACCTCACCTCTCTCCTTCCTTTCTTCTCTCACTCTCTTTCTCCTTCTACTCTTCCCTTCCCCTCTCCCTTCCTCACCTTCACTCTCTTCCCTCTCTCTTTCCCTTCCCTCTCTCATTCTCTCTTCCCTCCCTCTTTCTCTCCCTCTCTCTCTGTCTCTCCTTTTCCCATATCATCTCCCTCTCTCCCTTCTCTCACTCTCTTCCTCCTTCTACTCTTCTCTCTTTCTCTCCCTCCCTCCCTCTTTTCCTCTCCCCCTTCCTCCTTCTCCTCTTCCTCCTCCTCTCTCATCCTCACTCACTCAACGTTTTATGTCTTTTCAACGTCTGCCGTCAGGTGATTTTATTCAGCGGAAGGAAACTCAAGGCAGAGGGAAAAGGATTGGATTAAATCAGTCTTGTCTTGCTCCTGTCTAAAACAACTCTCTCATTTGTTCAGGCTGCCGGCAAGTGATTTTATTCACCATGAAACGAAAACTACACAGTAAAAGAATGAATCAATAACGTATTTTTTTCATGTCCGTTTGGAATTGGAACACAGGGGAGACTGCAATAGCAGTGTATATTTATTTCTGTTTCTATATTCTATCTTTATTGTACTTATTTATCTTTTTGGGGAAGAAGCCATTGTCATTATTATCTATTATTAATTTATGTATTTTATTTACTTATTTATTTGTTTATTTATTTATTTATTTATTTATTGAGGGGTGATGTGAAATAATATTATTTAAACGCATTCTGTGCTCTTGTATACAAAATAGATCGTCCTTTCTATTTCATGTTACCTCATAAATTAAATAGCTTTACCTTAAGCCAGAACAAAATCTCTGAAGAGGGTCATCTACTGTTGAGGAGCGTTGGCTTTGAATAAATAAAACCCTGACGGCAGCCAGAATAAAGTCTTTAAGCCATGTCACGTTCGCCCTATTAGTCAGTGAGGGATTGGGTATCGTAGTACTTAAGGCAAAGGTTGTTGTTATACATCCTTTTTTTTCATCTATAGGGAAGGCTCTTGTTAGCTCATCTTTATTTACTTAGTAAATTATTTTGATTTTATTTCATCTTATTTCATCTTATTTTATATTTTTCTTATTTTACTTATTATCATTGATACTGTTATTTTAATTATTTATTTGTTTATTATTTTTTCTTTATTTTGTTATTATTATTGGTATTATTATTATTATTATTATTATTATTATTATTATCATTACCATTACCATTATTATTATTATTATTATTACCATTATTATTATTATTATTATTATTATTATTATTATTATCATTATTACCATTATCATTATTATTATTGTTATTACTATTATTATTATCATTATTTTTATTATTATTGTTATTATTAATATTATTATTATTATTTATCTATTCATTTATTTATTTATATTTCTGTTGCCGCCACTCCATTTCGGTGGAAGTCCCGCATCCTCAAAGGACCGTTGCCAAAGGAGGCTGGGCCTCGGTGGAATAGAATCAGCTGTCGGCACACAGAAATGAATATATAAATATTTCATACCCTGGGGGGTGGGGGTGGGGATGGGTGGTGGTGGTGGGGCAAAAATTCCAACACTAAATGAAAGAAATTGGAAATAATCCAATTTGATTCCTCCATGATTTGCACGCCGAAATAAAAGCCGGATTATGCCTTTCGTTTATGAATTGCGTTGCAATACATACATACATACATATATATGTATATATATATATATATATATATACATATATATGTATATAAATATATTTATGTATGTACTTATGTATTGCGTGATATCACATTACATATATATATATATATAGATATATGTGTGTGTGTGTGTGTGTGTGTGTGTGTGTGTGTGTGTGTGTGTGTGTGTGTGTGTGTGTGTGTGTGTGTGTGTGTGTGTGTGTGTGTGTGATATCACGGTAACTCGACGCGGTTAGGATTTCAGGGCAAGTGACAGTCACTGCTAACCATCAAAGATCAAAAGGGCTACACACACACACACACACACACACACACACACACACACACACACACACACACACACACACACACACACACACACACACACACACACATTGATTAGACCAAAACTGGAATATGCAGCGACACTATGGACACCCAGTACTAAAAAGAATATAAGGAAACTAGAAAGAATACAGAGACCAACAACAAAGTTAGCACCAGCTCTTTCCAAATTAACATACGAACAAAGATTATCGAAACTAGAACTACCAATACTAGAGCAAAGAAGAGAAAGAGGTGATCTACTGACTATATAAAGAATCATGAAAGGAATGGAAATCCTTGACAGAAAAGATTTACGAAAAAATGACAATGGAAAAAAAGAAGTCATGAAAAGAAACTCAAAAAGGACATCTATAGAAGAGATAGGAAAAAGAATAGCTTCCCACACAGTATGCTGGATATATGGAATAACTTAGATGAAAAAACAGTGTGTGCAAATACTATTCACGATTTTAAGAATAAACTTGATGCTGAAAGATACAAAGACGGGTCACCACGAGCATAGCTCCCTTCCCGTATAATACAACTAGGTAAACACACACACACACACACACACACACACACACACACACACACACACACACACACACACACACACACACACACACACACACACACACACACACACACACACACACACACACACACACACACACACACACACACACACACACACACACACACACAGACACACACACACACACACACACACAAATACACACACAGACACACACACACGCACAATGACTACATCGACCAGCATTTACAAATTGTTCTTGTTTTTGTTCTTGCTGTTGTTTCTTGTTATTGTTGCTAACCGCAGACGTTCACACAATTGCACGTCGTCGTCGTTGTTGTTGTTGTTGT
>NC_134779.1:52663907-52671407 GCF_046742065.1 Oratosquilla oratoria | reverse complement strand
ACTACTTTATTATAGTAGATATATACATACATACATACATATACCAAAGGCTTTTTCCCCCTTACACGAGGTGTAGCCAAAAAGAAAAAGGCATAGAAACCACTCCCACCCATTCTATTTCCTATATATTCCACTCCCCTCCACCCTCCTCCCTCCCTCTTATCTTGGCACCTCCTGGATGACGGGTCATCCCTGCATCCTGTCCACTGCCCTGGGTTAGAAGCAGTGTCGCAAGACACAGCACATCCACAGCAAGGCCGCTTCATAAAGTTGGCGACCCCCCCCCTCTCCGTCCCCTCATGCAGAAAAGGAGAAGACGGGGAGAAATCCCTTCGGGCTGCGTCAAATTTTTTCTCATACATGCTTCCTCACCCCCCATCTCCCACCCACTCCCCCTCATGCATCACAGCATCATCCATACACAACCCTTCTCCATTCACCCCTATCTTCTGTCCTCTCCCGTCCTTCCTCCACAGACATTCCTCTCTTTTGTAAAGCCCCTTTCACCCCATCCATCCACACACACACACACACACACACACACACACACACACACACACACACACACACACACACACACACACACACACACATATATATAGGTATATGTGTGTGTGTGTGTATATATATATGTGTGTGTGTGTGTGTGTGTGTGTGTGTGTGTGTGTGTGTATGTGTGTGTGTATGTATGTATATATATATCATGTGTAATGGTAGTTGCCGGTCACCTCAGTGGAGTACTTAGTAATTATCATTATTGTTTCTCTAATGCAGTCGCAGGAAGTGGCCGGATGCCTGAGGGCATTGGAACAACGACCACCTCGGCATTGTTGAAGTGTGTCTGTGTGTGTGTGTGTGTGTGTGTGTGTGTGTGTGTGTGTGTGTGTGTGTGTGTGTGTGTGTGTGTGTGTGTGTGTAGTTAGTAACATTTCGCTGGGAATCCATAGAAAAGACGAATAAAGTTTGACCATAGAAATATTTCCCCCACGTGGCGGCTTGTAGGGGGGGTTGCCTTCACAATCAATCTATCGTTCCCTCCAGGTTCCCCTGACCCGGGAACCCAAGGCCCCTAGGTAACAGGAAACGATCCTCAGGGTGTTCTATAGGTCTGTAGATATCTACGCATCTCGATAGAAAAGCAAAGAGCGGCTGCGAAAGGAGGAGGAGGAAGAGGAGGAGGAGGAGGAAGAGGGAGAGGAGGAGGACGTTGCATAACTCAGCGGGAGATTTAATGGTCACGGTTCGATTCTCGCACTAACATTGCTCACCGAGAGGAGAGGAGAAGTTGAAAATAATACCTCTCTCCCTGTTTCTCTCTCTCTCTCTCTCTCTCGCTCTCTCTCCCTCTCTTTCTCTCTCTCTCTCTCTCTCTCGCTCTCTCTCCCTCTCTTTCTCTCTCTCTCTATCTATCTCTCTCTCTCCTTTCCTCTCTCTCTCTCTCTTTCTCTCTCTCTCCCTCTCTCTCTATCTCTCTCACCTCTCTCTTTCTCTCTCTCTCTCTCTCTCTCTTTCCCTTTATCTCTCTCTCTCTCTCTCTCCCGTATCCTTCTTCAGGTACAAAGAAGCCGAGCCTTTGTGTCCTCAGTCACCGCCTTCCTTACCTATTGGTTCTTTTCTTTTACCTGCGCTGCCGTCTGGTGATTTTATTCACCACCGTGGCATCCCCCAGCACCACCGCTTCTATCCTTGAGGACAACAAGGCACCAGCGAAAGCATCCTACGTGCCTCTGGTCCGTAGGAGCGTTACTCGAGAGGTGAATTAAATCGCATGGCGGCAGCGAAATTCAAATCGGAGAGTGCCAACCGGCAAGAAAGGGGGTTAAGCCAACCTCCTTCCGTGGAGACGGTTAATAAGCGTTTAAACCAGTTCGGCCTAAATCCATACTTGTCCTGGATTAACTCTGAACAACCTTGTGTCAACAGATCGGTTCTCCTCTTGTGGAAATTTGCTCACTTTGGATTTCGCCATTTTGCCCAGGACATTTCCCCCCCATCCCCCCACTCACTTCTCCCACCTCCTTACTCCCCCTCCTTCCCCCCCTTTTCTTCTATCTCCCCCCCACCATTGTCTTTATTCATTTAGTCCCTCTTTTTTCAGTAAACTCCCCTTCCACACCCTCTTGCGTGTGTGTGTGTGAGAGTGTGTGTGTGTGTGTGTGTGTATTTACCTAGTTGTATTTTACGGGAAGGGGAGCTATGCTCGTGTGTGTGTGTGTGTGTGTGTGTGTGTGTGTGTGTGTGTGTGTGTGTGTGTGTGTGTGTGTGTACACATATCATCAGTATGTATATCGTGTGAGTGTGTGTGTGAAAATATGCATTTATGTGTGTATGTATGTATATCGTGTGTGTGTGTGTGTGTTTGTATGTGTGATTATATGTATTTATATATGTGTTTATGTATATCGTATGTTTACATTGTGTGTGTGCGTATGTGTGAGTGTGTGGGTAGATGTACTTATGTGTGTAGTACATGTGTGTGTGTGCATGTACGAATATATGTATTCATGTGTATAAATTTCGTCTTACCCGCTTACATTATGTGTGCGCAGAGATGATTCCATTCAGCTCAATGACGTCATCGGATGACGTCATCGTGGCGGAGTGAAGTTAAGCAGACAAATTCGTTAGAGAACAAATTATCCGTTTTATAGGTTTAGTTGATTACCTCGGAATATTGAACGAGATTAACGTGAGAGTTATCACACTGGGCTATTTTTACTCCAACATCCTACCTCCAACCTCCAACCTCCATTTGAATAATTAAAATATGACTTTGCTTGCATAACTCTAGATCCCTCTAAAAACATTTCAACAGTATGTCTAACATTCGTATAGGTTTACAAACTTTAATTCCATCATTCAGCTTTGCTATATATGACGGAATGGTAATTTGATATTTGGAGATTTGAAAAATTAAATGTTGTAAGCGAAGTCATTTTTTACTTCGACAAACTCTCAGCGGTCGGGGCTGATGAAGTGGAAACCCAATGTGATAGCCCCTTTGAATTGCTGCTGTGTGTGTGTGTGTGTGTGTGTGTGTGTGTGTGTGTGTGTGTGTGTGTGTGTGTGCGTGTGTGTGTGTGTGTGTGTGTGTGTGTGTGTGTGTGTGTGTGTGTGTGTGTGTGTGTGTACACATATCAGTAACAATCTCAAACCATCCAAGCAGTGTATTTCAGCCTCTGGGAAAGCATATAAGACCCTAGAATTGATTGCGCGATCTTTTGACTTAAAAAGTCCATCTCTAATTAACAAGCTATATAAATCGTTAGTTCCTCCACATTTGGAATGTGCTGTTTGCGTATGGTCACCGAATCTCATTAAAGACATTGACAGATTGGAAAAAGTACAACGGCGAGCCACAAAACTGATTTCAAATATCAAAAAATAAATCATACGAAAATCGACTAAAAATGCGTAGACTCAGAGGTGACTTGATACAGGTCTGATTCTAAAGGAATTTGGCAACATCAAAAGTGACAAAATTTTCACATTGAATGAGAATCAAACAAGAAACAATGGTCTCAAATTGTCAGGAAATAGATTTATTTTTGAAGTAGGTAGAAACAACTTCGCCAACCGTGTAGTTAATGAATGGAATAAACTCCCTGCAGATTCAGTGCAGTGTAGTTCAATTTGAAGCTTTAAGAATCATTTAGATAAACATCTAAGCAAGATGATGTAATGCCTGCCATTTATTTTATAATATTTCTTTGTTTTGTTATCATTTGTCCGTTTGTTTATTATTATTTGCTTAATTCTCATTATTAGTTATATGTCAATTTATTATCATTTACTATTTACCTGTTTGTTTATTATTTAACTATACCTATGCATTTATTTATGTATTTTATTTATTATTTACATTATTATAGTTTTTATTTATTCATTTATTTATTTATCATTATTATGATTTTTTTCGCATCCGACCTAGATATGGAACAAAAGGTCTCCTGTCGGCATGCTCCGCCTTTGTAATCCTTTGTAAAAAAAAAATATATATATATATATATATATATATATATATATGTATATATATATATAATATATAATATATATATATATATATATTTATCATAACACACACACACACACACACACACACACACACACACATATATATATATATATATATATATATATATATATATATATATATATATATGTATGTACTCGTATGTATGGAAATATCCTCTACCATTGGGATTCGAACTTTTGCATGAACGACTGCTTCTTATGATGCAAAAGCGATACCGTTGTACTTATCCATTGACCGTTAAAAGGAACGACCTTGACCACGAACTGGTCCTTCCTCAACAGTCACTGGAGTAGTACAACGGTATCGCACTTGCCTCGTAAGAAGCAGTCGCTTATGAAAGAGTTTGAATCCCAATTGTCGAGCATATTTCCATTTATCATAACGACTCTCATACATATATATATATATATACATATATATATATATATATATATATATATATATATATATATATATATATTATATACATGTAGTGACTGCCATTTGCCCAGGCTGCCTGACAGTTAAGATCAAAGCAATTGGGTCCATTTATACCACAGTGCAGTGTGACCCCAACATACCCCTGGTCTGTTCCTACATATCCCACACATTCGCATTTTTGTTGTACAGTCGCGTTAAAAAGTCACGTCGCTCTGTTCCAGAAAGGTTCGGTCAAATATGGCATTTTATAAAGGACTTGAACGAAATTCTCTGGAAGTAAACATTGCGTATAAAGTCATATATATCAATAGTGATGTGTTCTGTCGCTATTTTCAGAAAAGTCTAACCAAAAAATGGCACTTTTTGAATAGCTTGAACGAAATGTTTTGGAAGTGAACGTTGTTTATAGAATTGTTGAGTTAGGAATAAGGAATATAGTAAGTCTTGTCGCTGCCTTCAAATGACCTGAACGAAAAACTTTGAAAGTAAAAGTTGTATATGGCATTGTATTGTACAGTAGCAATATCAATTCTTGTCCCTATTTTTAGAAAGTTTCGGTAAAGAACGTACTTTAATGAAAGGTCTGAACGAAGTATTTTGGAAATAGAATCTTTTGAATTGTGCTATAAAGTTACGATACTAAGTCTTGTCTTATGTTTCACAAAGTTTCGTCCAGATGCAGGCGATAATAGGTGACTTGAGCGTAGAATTTTGGGAGTAGCGGCATTACTTAATACCTCCATTGTGCTACAGGAGAATCCATAGGGGTGGAAAAATCCAAAATCGGGAAAGAGGATTATATTGGGATTTTTCTTGTGTGACAAGTGATTTTATCTGTGGATCTCTCTCTCTCCCCCCCCCCACTCTCTCTCTTTCTCTCTCTTTATCTTTTTCTTTTACTAAATGGTAATGTTATGTGTGTGTGTGCGTGTGTGTGTGTGTATGTGTGTGTGTGCGTGCGTGCGTGTGTTTGTGTGTGTTTTCATATATGCGTGTATGTATGTACGTATGAATGTATGCTTATATATATATATATGTATGTATGTATGTATGTATGTATAACTATGATTTAGTTATGGTTGTATGTATGCATGCATGTGTGTATGCTTTATATACACACACATACACATTATGCTTATATTCATACGTATGCATGTATGCACGCATATACGTAACCATGTATTCATTTATCCAACTTTTATATGTGTGAGGGTCAAATAGATAATAAAAGTATTAATAAAGATAATAAAGATATTGTTATCAAAGACATTTTCATACAAAGATATCCCCTTCGTTCCCACCAATATTCCTCCTCTACTCTTCCCCCCTCTTTTCCCCTCCCCTCCCCACCTGTCCTCTATATTTTCTCCTCCCCTCCTTCGCTCCCTTTCTCCCTCTCTCCCTCTCTCCCTCCCTCTTTTCTTACATCTCATTCGCCCTCCCTTCCCCTTTCCTCCCTTCCCGTCTCCTCCCCTCTCCTCTCCTCTCCTCTCCTTCCATCTCTCTCACTTTAATTAAGATTTTCTTTTTCTTTTTCCTTCTTTTCTTCGCGTCCATGCAGAGGGAATAAGGCCGAGAGAAGGACATTTGAGAATTCTCAGGAGAAAGAGAATGAAGAAGAAAATGTGCCAATTCAGGAGTAAATGTCTGAAAAGGAACATGGTTGCAATATTGTTGATAAAGCGTCGCTGCCTGAGGCGGGGGTCGAGGTGACGTCAGTTCGAACCCTTGCAGCCAGCGAGTTGGACCAAGGGTATGGTTCATTATATCCCACGCTACGAAGTCCTCTGTGAGGGGCACCGTACTAGCCTCCCGATAGGGGCAGTTCGTGACATTATACCGAATCAATTCTCATTCATTTATTAATTTATTTATATATTTATCTATTGTTTTCCTATTTTAACAAAGATCGAATCGATGATAAGGATAAATGTCCTTTTTTGTCCCGAAATAAATGCATTTATTGATAAATAGATAAACAAACAAACGAATATAAAAGTTATTAACACATATGAATTGATAGAAAATAAATGAAAGAATTGGATATCGAAGTATTTTTTCAATTATATATTTATCAATTCATATATACTGAAGCCAGTGTATCAGTTTATTGCATAGAACAATGCATTTCTAAGGAAAACTGTATTTTCATAATTCTCAATCTTCAGAACTCTTTGGTGCATACTGTGTGTGATTCACCACGGTCTTAGTTTACGTGTTGGGCTTGTGATCGACAGCTATTACCCTCCCGCATGAGAGCTCAGAGCTCATATATGCCCGATATATGGGGAAGGCTGTGGCTTTACACGCGCGCACACACCACACACACACACACACACACACACACACACACACACACACACACACACACACACACATACACACACACACACACACATACACACACACACACACACACACACACACACACACACACACACACACACACACACACACACACACACACACACACACACACACACACACACACAAAAATAAAACCTTACCCACGAGAGTTGGAGTGCCGGCTCGAAGTGTTCTGAAATAATTTCATATCTAGGCGGGAATCGAACTTAGACCGCTGGATTAGCGGTTATGAACAGTGCTAGTGCGCCGTCGAGCCGTGTATGTATGTGTGTGTGTGTGTTAGTGTGTGTGTGTGTGTGTGTTAATGTGTGTGTGTGTGTGTGTGTGTGTGTGTGTGTGTGTGTGTGTGTGTGTGTGTGTGTGTGTGTGTGTGTGTGTGTGTGTGTGTGTGTGTGTGTGTACCTTCTCCCCCTGAGTTACATTCTATTCAGGTCCTCAATCATTCTATGATGGTAATTTGGGGACCTGAGCCAGCGAGGACCCTCACCCCTTATTCTGTTTTTCTCGTTTCTTTCCTTTCTGTTTCGTTTTCCCCTCCACATTATCTCATTCTTACCCACAAAGCGTCAGTTCATCATCATTTGCGGCTCAACAACTTGACAAAAATGTGGTCGACCGGCGCCGTGCGCCTCTGTTTACAAGCTGCAGGGAGAGCATTGTCCCTCGTCTTATTTTTG
>NC_134779.1:52653907-52656407 GCF_046742065.1 Oratosquilla oratoria | reverse complement strand
GTAGATCCTCGGGAGGATCCCACAGACTGGATGACAGCTCCCACGTTCCTTCATCTCCTGAAGGAGGAACCTGTAATTCCGAACAAGTTCCTCTGATCTCACCCTACCCACATCGTTGCTTCCCGTATGAACAATCGTAACCGTGTTCGTCCGTCTTTGCTCCCTGATGGTCTGGGTACAATCGGCGATCCCACGGCCCGGTTGACATACAACCTTGTAATATCGTTTAGTCTTCCACTGCAGGATGTCGTCATGGCCTAGCACCATGGAGTCCCCCACCACCAAGAACTCCTAATTTTCAGCCACTTTATCTTCCAGTAGAGCAAAACAATTGGCTAGAGCCATTGGTTGCTCCACAGGGCACCCGCCTACCGAACGCGTGCTCGACAAACGGGACCCCACGGAGCGCCACTCGCTCATGGCAGTGGCTGAAGGGGAAGAAGTGGAACACTCTTTGGGTTGTGGGGAGGATTTACTCTTCTCACAGAACGCACTCCTGAGAAGACGAATTTCCTCCTCACACATCCTGAGACGGTCCTCCAAATTCACACAACCTTTACAAGCGATTTCACTCCTTCAGCAATACAAATGGTAAAGAGAAAACATAAATAAACAAAAGAAACCAAAACGGTCTATAAATAAACTAAACACACGAAGCTTACTCTGCTTACCTTATACTATTACTCCTACCTTTAGAGTATAGTAACAGAATACTGTTTTGAATTTAAATAGAACACTACCCTTTATCTTATATCTGTAACTGTATAGCGTTATACGTACACAATTACGAAAACACAACACAATCACTTGTCACTATTCGGAGAATATAAATTTCACAGGTATTCGCTAGCAGGTGTCTGTGCAGAAAACGATCTCTCTAGCTGAGGTCACGAAACAGACTGAAGCTGAGGTCACAAAGCAGACTGAGCTATGTGTGTGTGTGTGTGTGTGTGTGTGTGTGTGTGTGTGTGTGTGTGTGTGTGTGATGAGTAAGATGCACTTAAGGATGTGATGATACAAAGGGTGCCGACGTTGCTGGAAATGACTTGAACCCAGAAATGCAAAAATTGTTTTGTTTCTCTTTCCATTTATTTATTATCTTTATCTCCTTATTTATATTATTATGATATTTTATATTGTGTATCTCTTTATATATTTTATTCTTAATTATGTATTTATCTATCATTATATTGTATTTTATCTATCTAGTTTTTCGTTTTATTTATTTTAGATTTTTTCTATTCGTTTATTCATTCAGTTCTTCATTTGCAATGATAAAGGATTTACTGGTCAAGATGACCTCACCCATTTCACCCCGTCAACGCTCCCCCCATTGACCCGGTTCCCCCCCCCCCACCACCACCGGTCACGTGATCCGGGGGGTGGGGGAGAGGGAGGGGGGGAGGGAGAAGCGGATAAGTTTGTTCTTGACTAAGAGTTCATGAGCCGCCTAACCTAAAGGCCAGGGATCCTTTCCCATGCGTGCATGGATTGCGTGCATGAGAGCACTTTCTCTACCATGCACGCACGCACGCACGCACATGCATAGGTATCTGTTGAATATAAATATACTTGTGTGCATGCATGCTTGTTCGGTATGAAATTCTTTGGTCGTTTGGTAACTATGGACGAAAGTTGGATCTATCTGTATGATCCAGAGGTCAAAGAGATGAGCAAGGAGTGGAAGCACAACACATCTCCTCCCCTCAAGAAGGCTAAGGTGCACAAGTCCGCAGGGAAGGTCATGCTGTCGGTTTTTTTGGGACTGTCGTGGAGTCATCCTCACAGACTACCTTGCAAAGGGTCAGACCATCACTAGCGCATACTACTGCATACTTCTGAACAAGATACGAGATGCTCTGAAGAAGAAACGCCGTGGTATGCTCACCAAAGGAGTCCGTCTCCTTGCCGACACTGCACCAACTCACTCATCTCAACCTGCGGTTATGGAAGCAAGGCGATGTGGCTATGAAATCTTGCCGCATCCGCCCTATCCCCCCGATCTCGCCCCATGCGATTTTTTCTTGTTCCCAAAGATGAAAAATCCACTGCGGGGTCGGCGATCTGATGACACAGATGACGTCATTCAAGAGGTGGAACGATGGTTTTAAACGCAACCTGAGAACTTCTACAACGGCGGCCTGCGGAAGGTCAAGAAACGATGGGAGAAATGTGTGACACTGGACGGTGGCTATGTAGAGAAAAAGTCGTAAGGACCACAGATAAAAATTAAGTTTCTGACTCGTTCATTTCATGGTAATAATTAAAACTTTACGATATCCCCTCGTGTGTGTGTATGTATATGTATATATATATATATATATATATATATATATATATATATATATGTAATATACAATATATATATATATATATACATATACATGAATATATATATATATATGTATATATATATATATCAACCACAATACTCTCCTCGAGTCTCTCGATGTTGATGGCTTAGTATTTTGTGGTTAATATAAATGTATATCTGTTCACT
>NC_134779.1:52646407-52651407 GCF_046742065.1 Oratosquilla oratoria | reverse complement strand
CTCTCTCTCTCCCTCTCTCTCTCTCTCTCTCTCTCTCTCTCTCTCTCTCTCTCTCTCTCTCTCTCTCTCTTTCATCTCCTTCTTCCTTTCTCCCTTCACCCCCTCTCTCTCTCTCTCTCTCTCTCTCTCTCTCTCTCTCTCTCTCTCTCTCTTTCCTTCTTCCTTTCTCCCTTTCTCCCTTCACCCTATCTCTCTCTCTCTCTCTCTCTCTCTCTCTCTCTCTCTCTCTCTCTCTCTCTCTCTCTCTCTCTCTCTTTCTTTCTCCAGACAACTTCATTCAGTGGAGTGGAGGGACTCCATAGGTTCCCTGTGACTGCCATTGGCCCTAGCAAGCACACAGGGCAAAGGAAACCAGGTCCCAGCTGAGCGCATTCCGAGGAGGTGAAATAGATGTGACGCAAAATGTGTCAAGTGGTTTTTGTCCCCTTAACTGAATGAAATCACTTGGCGGTAAGAGGACAAGGATGACATCACCTTTCCCCAACTGCATCAAATCGTCTATGTCGTGTATATATATATATATGCCGTCAGTTGATCTTGCTCAACTGAGTGGGGATGGGAAGACTGTGGACGTAGGTAGGAGATATTAATGATGTTTCGCGAATATGATCAATTTAGATAAAGTCTTTCTTGAATTTCACGAAACGAAGCTGAAGCCAAAGTTAAAAACGTTGTTGACGATTTCGAATACGTGTCCAACCGTCATTTCTGGAACAGGCGGACGAGCCATGCAAATGGCGTCGCTCGAATGCATGACTGGTGATATTGCTAATGACCAGGAATCGCCACTGAATATGAATATTCGATGGAATTGGCGAGAAATGCGCCAAATACGCAGAGAGAGAGAGAGAGAGAGAGAGAGAGAAAGGGTTTTGTCGGCGTCACTGAAGGAATGTCGACCTCCGTTTTGGCGGGAAAATCGTCTGGTCCGTTAATTATCCGATTTGAATTACGCGTTCCTGTTATCTTAGTATTTGATAGCTATTTTGCGACTGAAATTAAACTGAATGGTAGCCTTCACTCCAGACATCGATGAATTAAAGAAACATTCAACAGTGAAACTGAATTGACAAATTTATTTGATTGGACAAGAGGTCTAACATCCTGATGTTGACTTTTCATACCGACATGACCGTCATATCACACATGATGAACCTAAAAAAAAAAAAAAAAAAAAAAAAAAAGAGAGAGAGAGAGAAACCTAGGTCAGGAGGATCTGAGTGCCTGCGGCCGAAGCCGTCACCCATGCCCTGTTCTGCACTTTAAAGGGGGAGGGGGTAAGGTAATTAATGGTCACAGATACGAATAGGAGAGGAGTAAGAACGAAAATAAATAATAAAATAAAAATATACTAAGATCAGCATAAACACAGGTTTGGTCGTTAGAAACATTAATCACAGGTCATATAAAAACACACACACAATTCGCGTTTCCACAGCAAGGTTTCCATGAACAAAAGAAAAAATACATACAACCAACAAAGTGCACATTAAGAATAAGGATTGGATACATCAAAACTACCCAAATAAAACATTTACACACAGAAACCAGAATCCTTTCCATAGAATGCCATGTACATATCGTTCCATGCAAGAACCCTCAATACCATCTATCCATTCTACCACATACCACAACCACCAGAACGGAACAGTGAGGAAAAATGCACCAACAGCATACCACCTAAAAAAAAAAAAAACAACTCAGATCACAAAACAAGTACTCCAAGACCATATTCCATACTCCATGCTCCATACTCCACTTGCTTCCAGCCCAAACTCCCAACAGCCCAACCAGAGAAATACCTCCCAGCACCATAAACAAGAACCACAACATAGCTTTGAAGCTGCGTCAGCGCCGAATAGGCCTGACCACAGGGTCAAATTACTCGAGATGCAATCACCTTGTGGCCGTTACCGGGTCACTAGGGGGCCGCGGGTAACCTGTTGAATTTTACCGACTGGAAGCCCGCAGCCCCGTAGTAGCAGGGAACAATCCCATAGATCTCTCCGGGAAGAAACGTTGGACTGTTGTCTGTGTTGTGTGAGTAGGCTATACACCTAATTGTAGTGTTAAAGAAAGGACCAATTCAGAGACACTGAGTAGATGCGGCCGAAGCTGTCACCTTTGCCTTATGCGCTTGAAAGTCAATGTTGGGAGTCGGAGACGAAGGCGGGACTCGAACCTACAACTAAGCGAATGCAGGATTGACATGTTTCTGATTACGCCACTTGCACGCAAAAAAAAGAAAAAATATATATACAATATATATGTATATATCTATACATATATATATACTCGTGTGTATGTGTGTGTGTGTGTGTGTGTGTGTGTGTGTGCGTTTGCTAGTGTATATATATATATATATATATATATATATATATATATATATATATATATATATGTAAGAGCGCAAATAGCACCGTTGAAATTCATGAATTCATAATTGGTGATAATTTTGGTATTTAGTGTCTTTCGGTGATAACTTGTGAATTTGCTCGTAAATGTCAAGGATGATGATAGTAATAAGAGTGATAATCATAATGATAGTATTAATTCTCTCTCGTTATATCTCTCTCTCTCTCACACACACACACACACATATGTTCCCTATTAAATAGCACAGCAAATAAGATAATTTTTTCTTATTATTTCTCTCGTTGTTTTTTCTGCTTTAATAGGGGGAGTAAGTAAAAAATGTGTGTGTGTGTCTGTGTGTGTGTGTCTGTGTGTGTTTGTGTGTGTGTGTGTGTGTGTGTGTATGTGTGTGAGCTCAGAGCTCATATATGACCGATCTATGGATAATGCTATGACCTTACACGCACACACACACCCAACTCCCCGCCCACGAGAGTTAGAGTAACGGTTTGCAGCGTAACGATACTGAAATTATTTCAGCCCTGGGCGAGATTCGAACCCGGGCTGTCATTGTGACAGCCGGAACTCTAACCACTGCGCCACGAGTGTGTGTGTGCGTGTGCGTGTGTGTGTGTGTGTGTGTGTGTGTGTGTGTGTGTGTGTGTGTTTTAAGCAAATTGTTGGAGAATGGTTGTATATGGATGATGTTGTGACGACATGAGGATTAGGCTTGGGGGTGGGTGTATGTGTGAGTAAATTTGGACGCAGCCCGACGGGATTTCTCCCCGTCCTCTCCTTATATGCACGGGGGGACGGATAGGGGGGGTCGCCGATTAAATGAAGCGGCCTTGCTGTGGATATGTACTGTGTCTTGCGACACTGCTTCTGACCCAGGGCGGTGGGCAGGGTTCAGGGATGACCCGTCATCCAGGAGGTGCTCAGATGAGAGGAAGGGTGGGAGGGGTGTGGAGTGTTTTTAGGGATGAAATGGGTGGGAGTGTTTTTATGCCTTTCTTTTTGTGGCTACCTCCCTTGGAAGGGGGAAAAAGCCTTGGTATATGTATGTATGTATGTATGTTTACTTTCTATTATCATTGATTATCTTATTGATCTTTATTCTTTAATATTTCTATTCTATTTTATTAATTTATGTATGTATATATTATATTACAAAGGATTACAAAGGCGGAGCATGCCGACAGGAGACCTTTTGGTCCATAACTAGGTCGGATGCGAAAAAATATATATAATAATGGTAAATAGATAAATAAATGAATAAATAAAAATATGATAATGTGAATAATATAAAATAAAATAAATAAATGCATAGGTATAGTCGAACAATAAACAAACAGGTAAATAGTAAATAATAATAAATTGACATATAATTAATAATAAATGAGAATCAAGCAAATAATCTTAAACAAACAGAAAAAATATAACAAAACAAATAATATGAAATAAATGACAGTCATTACAGCATCTTGCTTAGGTGTTTATCTAAATGATTCTAAAAGCTTCGAACTGAACTACATTGAACTGCCTCTGCAGGAAGTTTATTCCATTCATTGAATACACGGTTGGCGAAGTTGTTTCTACCCACTTCCAAATTAAATCTATTCCCTGACAGTTTGAGACCATTGTTTCTTGTCTGATTCTCATTCAATGTGAAAATTTTGTCACTTTTAATGTCAATTCCCTTTAGAATCTTAAAGACCTGTATCAAGTCACCTCTGATTCTACTCGTTTTTAGGGAAAACAGATTCATATGTTTTAGTCGATTTTCGTATGATTTATTTTTATATTTGAAATCCGTTTTGTGGCTCGCTGTTGTCCTTTTTCCAATCTGTCAATGTCTTTAATGAGATTTGGTGACCATGCGGAAACAGCATATCCCAAATGTGAACGAACTAACGATTTATATAGCTTGTTAATGAATGATGGACTTTGGAAGTCAAAAGATCGCGCAATCAGTCCTAGAATCTTATCTGCTCTCTCAGAGGCTGAAATACACTGCTTGGATGATTTGAGATCGTTACTGATAATTACGCCGAGATCCTTTTCACTATCCACTTTTATTAACGAATTTCCAAATAACTTGTAACCGTTCTTACTGTTATTTTTACCTATCTGCATTACTTTGTATTTACTTGTGTTAAATTTCATTAGCCACTTTTCAGACCATTGCTGTAATTTATCTAAATCTACTTGAATATCTAATTGGTTTAATCATTTGCCATTCTGCACAGTTTTGTATCATCAGCAAATTTGGAAATAATAGATTTTAGTCCGTGGTCTATATCATTTATATATAATATGAATAGAAGTGGCCCAAGAACGGAACCCTGAGGAACTCCACTCGTAACATTTTTCCATCTAGAAGTTTTGCCATCTAGAACAACTCTGTTTTCGATCATTTAACCAATTACTAGTCCAACTTAATAGGCTACCACTTATTCTTATTCCGTGTGAAGCTAATTTAGTAAGAAGTCTTTCGTGGGGGACGATATCAAAAGCTTTTGCAAAGTCTAGATATATTAAATCTATATTGCTTCTTTTGTCATAATTCGAGATGACTATGTTGTAGAATTCGAGATAGTCACACAATAATGGCTATCATTTATCAAACATTCTCTAAATGATGT
>NC_134779.1:52631407-52643907 GCF_046742065.1 Oratosquilla oratoria | reverse complement strand
AAATTAGCGAGGCCTCCCTTCCCCCCCAAAAAAAAATATATATATCTATCCTCTCCTCAAAAAGAAAAGGAAATGATAATAAATGAGATCAGTAAATAAAACAGATAGATAAATACAATAAAATAGAAATAATATATAAACCCCATTACCATAGGGGCTGTTGATCGAAACGACCCGAGTTCCACTAGGAGAGCTCACTCAGCAGAAAGACCAACCTCCCTGCTCCCCTTCCCCCTCCCCCTCCTCCCTCCAAGGGTCTAGTGCAACTCTATAGAGTCTAGACCAACTTCTATTGACGGAACCGCTCCCCCCCCCTCTGCCCCCGAGTAGTTCCTTTAGGTGCTAGCCGACCTTTGACTCTGATTGTACGACCTGCGTCGGAGGTAACCTAGGCAACGGTATGAGAAACACCTTGAGGCTAAGGATGATGTGGTGGAGGGAGGGGAGGGGGCAAAGTCCGGGAGGAAGAGGGGGGGGCAAGAGTGTGAGGCTATGCACCAAAGTGAGGAGCCAGGGGAAAAAGGGGGAGGGGCCAAGGGGGAGGACCCCAAGAACAGGAGGAGGGGCTAAGGGAGAAAGAGAGTGGTCTCGAAAAAAGGGGAGGAGCCAATGAAAAAAAGGAGGGGACACGGGGAAAAGGGTGTAGCTAAGGACAAAAAGGGGAGGAGCCAATGTTGAAAGGGCGTGGCTTAGGATAAAAGTTGGAGGAGGAGGCAAGGTTGAAAAAGCGTGTCTAAAGACAAAAGAGAAAGGGTCAGTAGTGAAAGAACGTGGCTAAGGTCATAATGGGAGGAGCCAAGGAAATAGAGAAGGGGCAAAAGAGTAATGCTTGGAACGAAAATATTTTTGTCCTGAAGATCACAGGGAATGACTGAGCAAGAAAGGTGTGACACAAAGGATAGAAAGGGAGGAGCTAGGTCATAATGGGAGGAGCCAAGGAAATAGAGGAGAGGCAAGGGGCAAAAGAGTAATGCTTGGAACGAAAATATTTTTGTCCTGAAGATCACAGGGAATGACTAAGCAAGAAAGGTGTGACACAAAGAATAGAAAGGGAGGAGCTAGGTGAAACAAAGGCGGAGATAAGGACAAAAAAGGGGAGGGCAAATGGGGAATGGGGTGGTGCTAAGGACAAAAAAAGAGGGGGAGGGGCCAATGAAGAATGAGGTGGGGCTAAGGATGGAATGGGAGGGGCCAATGAAGAATGGGGTGGGGCTAAGGGTAGAAAGGGTGGACCTAAAAAGAAGGTGAGGTCAAGGAGAAAAGGTAAGTGCTGAGGGAGAATAGGATAGGGCTAATGATAGAAAGGGAGGGGCCCAGTGTAAAGAGGGTTGGGCTAAATATAGAAAGGGAGGGGCTAAAAAGCAGAGAGTGGGGTTAAAGAGAAAAGGTAGGTGCTGAGGGAGAATAGGATAGGGCTAATGATAGAAAGGGAGGGGCCCAGTGTAAAGAGGGTGGGGCTAAATATAGAAAGGGAGGGGCTAAAAAGAAGAGAGTGGGGTTAAAGAGAAATGGTAGGTGCTGAGAGAGAATAGGATAGGGCTAATGATAGAAAGGGAGGGGCCAAGTGTAAAGAAGGTGGGGCTAAAGATAGAAAGGGAGGGGCTAAAAAGAATTGGGTGGGGTTAAGGAGAAAAGGTAGGTGCTGAGGGAGAATAGGATAGGGCTAATGATGGAAAGGGAGGGGGCAAGTGTAAAGAGGGTGGGGCTAAAGATAGAGAGGGAGGGGCTTAAAAGAATTGGGTGGGGTTAAGGAGAAAAGGTAGGTGCTGAGGGAGAATAGGGTAGGGCTGATGATAGAAAGGGAGGGGCCAAGTGTAAAGAGGGTGGGACTAAAGATAGAAAGGGAGAGGGCAACTGTAAAGAGGGTGAGGCTAAAGATAGAAAGGGAGGGGCTAAAGATAGAAAGGGAGGGGCTAAAGAGAAGAGGGTAGGGCTGATGATAGAAGGGGAAGAGTCATGTGTAAAGGGGGAGGATCTGGGAATAGAAAAGGGAAGGGTCAAACAAAAAAAGGCTGGAGTTACGGACAAAAGGGGGGTTCGTGACAAGGAGAAAAGAATGGTGCTAAACACACACAAAAAAGGGAGGCACTAAGGACCAAATAGTGGGCGGGGCTAAGGACAAAGGCAAAAACCAAAGGAATACATGCAAAAAGGACGAACCAAAGACCAAAAATAAGGCAAAAATAAAGGGGCTAAGGACAAAATGGTAGGAAAAAGAAAAGAAAAGCGGAACTAAGGACAAATGAGCGTCCCAAGGGTTAAGATCACGACTGAGATGAGAAGGGAGAATGTGACGTAATACACCGTTCTTAAAGAAAAAAATATATATATAATAAAAAAAAATAGTCAAAAGACAGATGGTAAAGTAGTTTCCAAACCTGAGCTGTTGAAAAACCAATATCAGAGAGTGCTTGGAAATTCTCTTCTCAGTCTAGAGAGTGCTACACTACCTACACCCGACTACAAAGAGGACACTAAGATCGGACAAAGAAAGCTTTGTCTGGGTTAATATTACACGACCCAGGGTTAATCCTCCCACTAATTGCGGGTGGGTGGGAGATCTGAACCCAGCTGATTAAAATCATCTGACGGCAAAGAGAGATCAATAAGGCTCGTGGTTGGTTGCTTACCCTATCGGGCGGGGGGGAGGGGGGTTTCCCCTCCCCCCATCCCCGGTTTGTTGATAGTGGTAGGCTTTATATACTTCGTGATGGCCTGCGTCAAAAGATGTGGACCTTCTCGCACTTATTGACATTGGTCTGGTTACGGACTGGCGATTTCATTCAGCCGAGGGAAATCCCCCGCCCTTGCTACTATCGCCAGGCGATTTTATTCAACCCTGCGCCCATTGTCTCCTTTGGCACCCCTCCCCTCTCCCTCCCCCTCCCCTCCTTCCCCCTCCACTCCTTCCCCCTCCCTCCTTCTCCCTTCCCTCCTTCCCCCTCCCCTCCTCCCCCCTCACCTCCTTCCCCCTCCACTCCTTCCCCCTCCCCTCCTTCCCCCTCCCCTCCCTCCCCCTCACCTCCTTCCCCTCACCTCCTTCCCCTCCTCTCCTTCCCCCCTCCTCCCAACTCTGCCGTCAGGCGATTTGTTTCATCTCTGTGGGACCCCCCAGCCAGTCCACCTCGGTATTGAAGGGGGTTAACCCTCATTTGAACATTGTGTTCGATTTTATATATATATTATTATGTCTGGCGTTCAGGTGATTGTATTTTCTGTCCTTTAGTGACACTATCACACTGGAGACATGGATTTTTTTTTTTTTTTTTTTGGTCTCCCATCAAAAGATTTTTGCGTGACTCTGGTCCGAAGAGGTGTAACTAATGTCCCTAAAATAGTGACCGCATAATACCCGCACATCCCCAGGTCTGATTCATCACTTTTTTTTTTTTTTTTTTTTTTTTTTAATCTAGTTTTCCCCCTACATGACGTCACGCAGGGGCAAGGGGCAGGGGCAGAGGGGATGGCCTTCCCTACACTACGGCAACGTTCCCTAGACTGAATAGAATCACCGACGTTAGCCAAAATAAAATCAGAGTCAAGGAACACATGGAAAGGTTCCTATGCTGAATAAAATCACTTGGCGGTGGACAGAATAAAGTCTATAATGTAACGAGGAGGGGGGGAACTCTCTCCCTCTCCCCTTCCACTTCTTTCCCCCCCTCCTCCCACCCCCACATTTAACTAAGTTCACTTGCCGACAGGTCAGGCTCAGGTCAGGTCACGCGAAAAGGTGACTGGGACAAGGAAAACTCGTTTGAGCATCCACGAACTCAAGATCACTTCTTACCTTTTTCGATGTCGTTCCGGACGTCAAGAACCTCCGAAGGCCTCGAAAGGTCAGCGAGGGAGGAAGGCTGAGCGCGAGAGGCGAAAGAATCTTTTGAAACGCTCTCGAGGTCCTGACTACGTTGGCACTGAATCCGAAAGCGAGGGAGTTCCTATCCCTCCGGTCAACGTTTCCATCTCGAACTGAGGTCGGTCTTTGCCACTCGAGGATCAACGTCCCACCTCTCTCCTCCTCCTCCTCCTCCTACTCCTCCTCCTACTCCTCCTCCTCCTCCTCGTCCTCTTACTGAAGAACAGTTCACGAAATCGTCCCTACGTGGCACTGTTTTCCATGTCAGGAGTCTTCGCGTGTTTTGGCTCCTGAGGGTCGATCTCGGAGGTTCTTCGTCGATGTGCTGAGATCTTCTAAGTCCAGGAGTTCTGTCGAAGTCGGGGGTGAGTCTCCCTAGGCCTGACGAGAGCCACTTTTGGGGGTTTGTTTTTGGCCCGGTGCCTTGGGTGTGGGGGGGGCGTGTTTCCCTAAAACTATCCTGGCCTTCTACCTCTTTCTCTCTCTCTCTCTCTCTTTCTCTCTCTCTCTCTCTCTTTTCTGAAAAGAGAAATTTAGGGGACCTTTTTTTTTCTTTCTTTTTTATACTCACAACGTGTTTCTTGGCGTCGTATGATTTGGCTGTCAGTTATCCTACCACTAGCACCCCTCAACAACTACCACAACTGACAATCTCATTGAATCTCCACGTGGATGGCAGAAAAAAGAAAGATGGTGGAGAAGGTGGAGGGTGTGGAGCGGGTGGAGAGAGAGAGAGCTCCAGCCATGGAGAGGGAGCGAGTTGAGGGGTACGGGGGGTGGGTGGGGAGGGGGGGGAACTGATGAATCGTTGAGTCGGCCAGTCGGCGAGTTAGCGACGTCTCAGACGATCTCGCCTCTTCCACTAGTGATCCGCTACTGATGCTGCTCGTTCTCGTCCACTCACTCCTCCTCCTCCTCCTCCTCCTCCTCCTCCTCCTCCCCCTCCTCCTCCTCCAACTCCTCGCCTCTTGTACGATGACTCCTTCCCCCCCTCAACTCCTTCCCCTCTCCCCTCCCTCAATCCCACTCTATCTACCAACTCTCCATCGCCTTGCATTCCCCGTCCCCCCTTTAGTTCCCTCCCCTCATTTCCATCTCCTCCTCCCCTCCCTCCTCTCTCTCCTCTCCTTCATCTCTCTCCTCCTCCTCCTCCTCCTCCTCTCTCTCTTCCAATCCCCAGCTGCTATCGACCCATGGAGCGCGTCGCCTCACTCGTGCTGCTGCTGCGGTGTGTGTGTGTGTGTGTGTGCGTGTGTGTGTGCGTGTGTGTGTGTGTGTGTGTGTGCGTGCGTGCGTGTGTGGAGGGGGGGAGTATGGTGCGCTATGGTGTGGACTGTCATGCAGTATGGTGCGGGGGTGGTGTCATGGGGCATGGTGCGGTATGGTGTATGTTAATATCATGGGATATGGTGTTGTTTGGTGTGGTGGTATGGTGCCGTATGGTGTAGATTGATATCATGGAGTATGGTGTCGGCTGAAATCATGCAGTATGGTATGGTGTGGTGGTGTAAGATGTGAGCTGATGTCATGTGGTGTGATATGGTGGGGTATGGTGTGGGCTGATGTGACGCAGTATGGTATGGTGTGGGGAAGTGTCTTGGAGTATTGTGTGGTATGGTGTAGTGCTCTGGAAATGGGGTGGGTAGATGTCATGCAGTATGGTGTGGTATGGTGCCATATGGTATGAAGTTGGCTGATGGCATGCATTATTGTGTGGTATAGTGCTTTAGGCTGATGTCATGCAATATGGTATTATATGGTGTTCGCTTACATGGTATGGTGTCTCATACCTTGGTATATTTTGTGATAATGTGATTGAATGGAATAGTATAGTGTGGTATGGTGAGATTAGGTATTGTGACAGAGAGTATGATGTCATATAGTGGAGTATGGTGTGACAATAGTTCTGGGTTAGTAATATGGAATGTTGTGGTATTGTGTGAGATAGTGTGGTATGGTGTGCATCAGCAAAGTATGATATGATGTACTGTATAGTGCTATGTCATATATTAACATTAATGGTATGGTGATGCATACGGACGATGGTGCAAGAAATGGTAGGATATCAGTATTGTGCTAATGTATGGCTATATCTGGTATAGTGGTATGGTGCGGGCTGACAACCTTGCGCGTCAGGATATGGTGACGCGGTGGCAGCTACAATGGATTTTTTTTTTTTTTTTTTTTTTCTTTTTTTTTTTTTAGGGAGAAAGAGGAGGAGGAGGAGGAGGAGGAAGAGGAGAAGGACGTATAGCGAGACACAAAGAAGAAGAGAAGAGTCCATTGATCTCAAACAGTTGTCTCACGGAACATAATTTAGCTCACTGAACGTTAAGACTTCGCTCTATAAACGTTAAGACTTCGCTCTCTAAACGTTAAGACTTTGCTCTCTAAACGTTAAGAATTTGCTCTCTAAACGTTAAGACTTCGTTCTCTAAACGTTAAGACTTCGTTCTCTAAACGTTAAGACTTCGCTCTCTAAACGTTAAGACTTCGCTCTCTAAACGTTAAGATTTCGCTCTCTTAACGTTAAGACTTCGCTCTCTAAACGTTAAGACTTCGCTCTCTAAACGTTAAGAATTTGCTTTCTAAACGTTAAGACTTGGAGCTGTGAACGTTCATTCCTCACGCTGTGAACGTTCATTCCTCCGATTGTGAACGTTTAATCCACGCGTTGCGAACGTTCATTCCTAACGTTGAGAACGTTCATTCCTAACGTTGAGAACGTTCATTCTTCCTGCTCTGAACGTTCAATCTTCGCGCTGAAAACGTTCATTCTCGCGCTGAGAACGTTCATTCCTCGCGCTGAGATCGTTCATTCCTCGCGCTGAAAACGTTCATTCTTCCTGCTGTAAACGTTCAATCCTTGCGCTGAGAACGTTCATTCTCGCGCTGAGAACGTTCAATCCTCGCCCTAAGAACGTTCAATCCTCGCGCTGAGAACGTTCATTCCTCGCGCTGAGAACGTTAATTCCTCGCGCTGAGAACGTCCATTCTTCCTGCTGTGAAAGTTCAATCCTCGCGCTGAGAACGTTCATTCTCGTGCTGTGAACATTCGTTCCTCCGACTGTGAACGTTTAATCCACGCGTTGTGAACGTTCATTCCTCGCGCTGAGAACGTTCATTCTTCCTGCTGTGAACGTTCAATCCTCACGCTGAGAGCGTTCATTCTCGCGCTGAGAACGTTTATTCCTTCCGCTGTGAACGAAGATTAAAAAATCAGATAAAAGTAATAATGATTGTAATATTAATAATAATAATAATAATAATAATAATAATGATAATAACAATAATAATAATATTGATAATAATAACAACAATAATTATAATAATGGTAATTATAATAAACAGGGTCATTGGTAGAGTTTGCTCTCATTATCTCTTGTTATTAACACTCCTATCCCTCTCCCCTCTCCCTCTTACCTTTCTCCCTCTCTCCCCTCTTCCCTCTATCCCTCCCCCTCCTCCTCTCCCCTCCTCCTTCTCCTTTTCTTCCCCCTCTCCCCTCCCCCCTTTCCTTTCCTCTACCCCCTCCCTCCTCTCCTCTCTGTCCTTTGCTCCCCCTCTCCCACCGCCTCTTCCCCTCTCCCCTCCTCCTTCTTCCTCTCTTCCCCTCTCCCCTCCTCCTTCTCCCTCTCTTCCCCCTCTCCCCTCCTCCTTCTCCCTCACTTCCCCCTCCCCCTTCCTCCTTCCCCCTCACTTCCCCCTCTCCTTTCCTCCTCCTCCCTCACTTCCCCCTCTCCCCTCCTCCCTTTCCCTCTCCCATCCTCTCTCCCCTCCTCTCTCTCCCTCTCTTCTCCCTCTCTTCCTCCTCTCCCCTCCTCCTTCTCCCTCACTTTCCCCTCTCCCCTCCTCCTTCTCCCTCACTTCCCCCTCTCCCCTCCTCCCTTTCCCTCTCCCATCCTCTCTCCCCTCCTCCCTCTCCCTCTCTTCTCCCTCTCTTCCCCCTCTCCCCTCCTCCTTTTTCCTCACTTCCCCCTCTCCCCTCCTCCTTCTCCCTCACTTCCCCCTCTCCCCTCCTCCCTTTCCCTCTCCCATCCTCTCTCCCCTCCTCCCTCTCCCTCTCTTCTCCCTCTCTTCCCCCTCTCCCCTCCTCCTTCTCCCTCACTTCCCCCCTCTCCCCTCCTCCCTTTCCCTCTCCCATCCTCTCTCCCCTCCTCCCTCTCCCTCTCTTCTCCCTCTCTTCCCCCTCTCCCCTCCTCCTTCTCCCTCACTTCCCCCTCTCCCCTCCTCCCTTTCCCTCTCCCATCCTCTCTCCCTCAGAGGATTAGAAGAAAGAAAAAGAAAATATGTGAACAGTATCCTTCCTGGCGATGACATGGGATCCTTCCGAGGCCTCTGGAGGATTTTGCCAAGTGGTACTCGAGCCTCGGTCTTTTGAGCCTCTCCAAGGACGAGCCCTGCCCTTCACCTGGTCCTCCAACACCCACAGAGAGGAATAAAATCGCCTGACGGCACCCAGGACATATTCTGTAAGGATTGTCAATTTTGTTTTTATTTGTTTGTTTGTTTATTTATTTGATTGTTTGTTTTAGATGTCCGAAGTGGTTTAAAGTTAACCCCGATTAACTTTTAGTTATTCTATACTTTGTTTAATTTGTTAGTTTATTCGTTGTGTCAGGATTGGAGAAATGAACACTTTTAGGTAAAAAAAAGTGTATATATGGAAGAATGAATGAATTTCAAAATAAGGACTGAACGGTTGAAGGCGTGATGGTCACCTGATATATGACGTCATAAAATGTGTGACGTCAAATGATACGTGCGACGTCACAAGGTCTGATTGTGACGTCATGTGATATGATGCTGTGTGACGTCACATGGTATAATGTGTGACATAAAGTGTGATGTGTGACGTCGCGTGATATGTTGTGTGACGTCACAAGCTATAATGTGTGACCTCAAGGTGTGACGTCACTATGTATTTGTGAAATCATAAAGTATGATTATGACGTCACGTGGTATGATCCTGTGTGACGTCACAATATGTGATGTGAGAGATCTATTAGTACATAGGTATTTAAAAAAACAGACGAAAAATAAAGTACAAGTGATGTTTGGCAACTCCTTTCACAATCATCTATTTCTTAGGATTATTTTAACAAAATAAAATAAAATAGAATTATTCGTAACTACATATTGACATGAAAAATAAACAGCTCACCCAAATTTCTATTTAATTCCCGTGTTTCTCTGTAAAAAAGGAAATGAAAATATCGCGACTTTTTGGCAATCCGTCAGTAAAGTGTAAACAAGGATGCAGTAATTGCCTGATATGTCACGTTGAAAAACGTATCATTTAGGCAACAAACGTCACTGTCAAAATGTATATTTGCTGTGAAACGTACCAATGACAAGCCACTTTTTTCTTAAGATTTTGAAATACACTTATTAATAATAATGGTAATAATAAAAATGATAATAATAATAATAATGATAATAATAATAATAATAATGATAATAAAAATATTGATAGTAATAATGATAATAATAGTAATAATAATAATGATAATGATAATAAGAATATTGATAATAGTAATAATGATAATAATAGTAATGATAATAATGATAATGATAATAATAGTAATAATAATAATAATAATAGTAACTGATAATAACAACAATAATAATGAAAATAATAGTAATGTTAACAATAATGATAATAATAACAATAATAATGATGATAATAGTAATAACGATCAAAATTTTAGTAATAATGATAATAATAATAACAATGATGATGATAATAACAATAATAATTATAGTAATAATGATCAAAACAGTAATAATAATAATAATAATAATAATAATAATAATAATAATAATAATAATAGTAATAATGATAATAATAATAATGGTAATAATAGTAATAGTAATAACAATAGTAAAAATGATAAAAAATAGTAATAATAATAATGATAATAACAATAATAATGATAATAAAAATAATAATAATAATGATAATGATAATAATAACAATAATAATAATGACAATAGTAGTAATGAAAATAATAGTAATAATAATGATGATACTAATAATGATAATACTAATAACAATAACAATAGTAATATTAACAGTAGTAATAATGATAATAGTAATAATGATAACAATAATAATAATAATGATAATAGTAATAATAATAATAGTAAAAATAATAATGATAGTAATAATAACAATAATAATAATAGCAATAATAGTAATAATAATAATAACAACAATACTGATAATGATAACAATAATAATGATAATAATTGTAATAATGATAATACTAATAATAATCATAATGATAATAATGATAATGATAATAGTAATAATGATAATATTAGTAATAATAATAATAATAATAATAATAATAATAATAATGATAATAGTAATAATGATATTAGTAATAATAATGATAATAGTAATGATAATAATAATAGCAAAAATAATAATAATAATAATAATAATGATAATAATAATAACAATTATAATAGTAATGATAATGATAATAATAATAATGATAATAGTAATAATGATAATAATATTAGTAATAATAATAATGATAATAGTAATAATGAAAATAATATTAGTAATAATAATAATAATGATAATAATAATGGTGATAATAGTAATAATGATATTAATGATAATGATAATAGTAATAATGATAATAGCAAAGATAATAATAATAGTAATAACAATAATAATGGTAACAATAATAATGAGAATGATAATAATAATGATAATAACAGTAATAGTAATAATAAATAATACTGATAATGATAATAATAATAATAATAATGGTTATAACTACCACCATTATTATTGTTATTAGTATTAACTAGACCACCCGTGACCCGTTGGGTCAAATAAAATTTTTAATGATACGTTATAAGAAGTGAAATCCAAAAGATTGTGACGTCATGTCGTTGCTTGGAACACTACGTATCATATTATTCATACGGTTCGTAATATTTTAATAAACTCATTATGCCTCATTTTAAATATTAATGGTCAGAAAATATGTAATCGGAAAACTGGAAATTCAAAATTTGGCAAATTGGAAAATAAGCAGTTGTGACGTCACGAGCTCAGCGCTGGGGTTCCTTGGGACCCACAGAGTGGGTGTCGTGACGTCATGTCTCTTCTGATTGGCTAGTCCTAAGTCGTGACGTCATATCTCTTCTGATCTCTTCTGATTGGCTGGTCCTCAGTCGTGACGTCATATCTCTTCTTCTGATTGGCTGATCCTCAGTCGTCATATCTCTTCTTCTTCAGTAGAAGATAACAAAGAAAATTATCAGAATTTTATAAGTATATAGATGTTATTGTTATTATCATTATTATTATCATTATTACTTTGCTATCATTATTGTTTTTATTACTTCGTAATATCATCACTATCATTATCATTATTATTGTTATTATTATTATTATCATTATTATTATTATTATTATTATCATTATTACTATTATTGTTATTATTATTATTATTATTTCTATTATTATTATTATTATTATTATTATTATTATCATTATTATTATAATTGTTATAATTATTATCATTATTGTCATTATCATTATTGTTATTATTATCATTATCATTATTGTTATTATTATTGTTGTCATTATTACTTTTTAAGCGGTTTTATGCAGCCAATTCTAAAGATAAATAAACAGAACTTTGATGTCATACCTGGCTACGCATTGATGACGTCACGTTGTCTGAATATACAGTACGTCATCAAAATTACCCAAACAAAAACTCCAAAATCCTTCAACTCCGCGAAAATAAGAACAAATACATTTTTATCCAGTATTTAAAGTATGATAATGAGGTATAATTTGTTTCTATATAACAAATTATAAATTTTTGCAAAAACAATGTTCAGTGTAGCAATCATCGCTGAACACACTCTTCTCATTCCACCACACAGGGTCAACACCCCCGCCCCCTGGTTGTAATTCTCCATCATTGTCTTGGATCACGTGTTGGACTCGTGATCGACAGCTACTATCCTTCCGGATGAGAGCTCAGAGCTCATGTATGACCGAACTATGGATAATGCTGTGACCTCACACAGACACACAGACACACACACACACACACACACACACACACACACACACACACACACACACACACACACACACACACACACACAACCCAGCTCCCAGACCACGAGAGGTAGAGTAACGCAGCGATACTGAAATTATTTCAGCCCTGGGTAGGATTCGAACTCAGACCGCTGGATTAGAGTTGCGAGTGTGTGTGTGTGTGTGTGTGTGTGTGTGTGTGTGTGTGTGTGTGTGTGTGTGTGTGTGTGTGTGTGTGTGTGTGTGTGTGTGTGTGTGCGTCTGTGTGTGTGTGTGCGTCTGTGTGTGTGTGTGTGTGTGTGTGTGTGTGTGTGTGTGTGTGTGTGTGTGCTCAAACGTTATATAATTTCATTCCATACAGAGCTTCAATATTCTTTAGCTTTGTATCAATTTATTTTACATCTTAGATTAGCTAAATATTTTATTTTATGGGAGACTAACAGAGAAAATATACAAAAGAGATTTTTAAGAATGCTCTAACCGGTCGTTTTCGGGTCTCCTCCCCACGTAACACTTGGTAGGTGACATGTGACACGTAACACGTGGGAACGTTTTCTCACG
>NC_134779.1:52608907-52626407 GCF_046742065.1 Oratosquilla oratoria | reverse complement strand
AAAGAAAAAAGTGTGTGGGGGGGGGAGGAAACACGACAAGAATATAATCTTTTTCCTTTTTTCCCGAAGATATGGGAGACACAGACTTCCGGGTCAAGTTATTTTGAGTCTCCGAGGATCGGTTGCCAAGATCCAGGATCCCCTCTACCCCCCCTCCCCCCCTCCCCCGGGGGGTAATGCCCGCCCCGGGGATTAGGATTCCCACTGCTGCAGTGTTCGACTGTCTACCGCCAGATGATCCTCTCTCTCTCTCTCTCTCTCTCTCTCTCTCTCTCTCTCTCTCTCTCTCTCTCTCTCTCTCTCTCTCTCTCTCTCTCTCTCTCTCTGCATTGTGAGGTTTTGTTTGGTTAGTCTATCTGCCGCCAGGCTATTTTATTCTATTTTATTTTTCATTTATACATTCATTCCTTATTTATTTATTTATTCATTTATTTATTCATTTATTTATCTATTTATTTCATTTATTTGTTTGTTTATTTTTTTATTATTATTTTTTTTTACCAAACTGTGTGGTTGAGGTTTGGATAACGTCCTCATCCACGAGGCGCTAAGATGGGAACGGGGCGACGAAGAGGGTTTTGGTTGTGGAGTGAGTGTCTGCTCCATTTCGGCCACCCACCTTGTAAGTGGGGAAAAGACCTTTTGGTAAATGTCATGGAAAAGGATTAGTGGACGCTAACTCGATTAATTCTTCACCAAACTAAGGTTCTTCTAACCTTAATAAAAAGGTCACAGATGTGTAGTTTAACCTAGAAAAGGTCATCTGTTAAACATGCGAAAGGTCAAAGGTCAAAACTAACTGTTAAAGGTTTCAAGTTAATCCTGACTGTAAAAGGTTAGAGGGTGAAACTAACTATAAAGAGTTCAAGGCCAAAAGAGATTATAAACCGATAAAAGTTAAACTTAACTGTGTAGTTAAAGCTTAAACTTAACTAAAAAATGTTGGAAGGTAAATCTTACAACGGAGGCTAACCTAATTCTAAGGAGTTGAAGGTTAAACAAGATGGTTAGGGATTAAACACGTCAGGTCAGGGAAGCAGTTGTATTCGTCAATGTTAAAAAAATATATATCAACCGAATAAAATTGTCTGTTGCCTGCCAGAAGAAGATATATAAAGAGAATCGTGGAGTCGAGGAGGCAAAGCCCGTCGGACCTCTGGCGGCAGAGACAAAAAAAAAAAAAAAAAAAAAAAAAAATTGAAATGTGTCATCAAGTCAAAGCGGTTTGTGTGATCTACGAAATGGTTGAGGGAATCCTCCGCCTCACGGCTTCCCCTCCTTCCCTCTTCTCCCCTTTCCCTCCTTCTCTTGTATCCCCCTCCCTCTTCTCCCCCTTCCCCCTTCCTCTTCTCCCCCTCCCTCTTCTCCTCCTCCCCCCTCCCTCTTCTCCTTCTTCCCCTTCTTCTTCTCCCCCATCCTCTTCTCCCCCTTCCTCTTCTCCCCCTTCCCCATTCCATCTTCCTCTTCTCCTCCTTTTCCTTCTTCTCCTCTTCCCTCTTCTCCTCCTCCCCTTCTTCTTCTCCCCCTTCCCCCTTCCATTTCTCCCCCTCCCTCTTCTTTCCCTTCCTCCTTCCACTTCTCCCCTTTCCCCCTCCTCCCCTCTTCCTATTTCCGTTCTACCACCTCCTCCCACCTTCTCCTCCCCTCATCCTCCTAATCCTAATCCTCCTCTTTACTCTTCCTCCTCCTCCCTCTTCCTCAACCCTTTTCCTCCTTCCTCCTCCTTAACCCTCTTCCTCCCCACCCCTCCTCCTCCCTCTCCTCCTGTTCCTCCTCCTCTTCCTTTCCCTCATCCCTCCTTTACCCTCCCCCTCCTCCCATCATTCCTTCTTTCCCCTCTTCTTCCACCTTTCACCCCTCTCCTCCTCCTCCTCTTCCTTTTCCTCCTCCCTCCTTTCCCCTCCCCCTCCTCCCCTCATCCCTTCTTTTCTCCTCTTCTTTCCCCTTTCGCCCCTCTCCTCCTTCCCCTTCACCCCCCATTTGCCACCTATACCTACATCACGACGTGACTGCCGTCCATCAGGGGCAGGACCCGCGTGACTTGTCGCGCCTTTCACGACCTGAGCGCGTGATTAGGATCCAAGGTTTACCTCCAGTGACCCGGTTTGTTGACCTCCCACCGGGTCATCACCAATCACCCTCCCCCCCCCCCCCCACCGCCGACCTTGCCGGATCATTCGAAGTTTACGTAAACATACACGAATAACACACACACACACACACACACACACACACACACACTCACACACACACACACACATATATATATACATATATATATATATATATATATATTTTTATATATATTCATATTATATATATGTGTATATATAAATATATATATATATGTTTATATATATATATATATATATATGTATACCTTGGAGTGGAGTAGTTTTCAATGAAGAAAATTTTATGGAAAGTGAAACAAACAATAACAATCTGGTTGCTAAACATAGCAAAAAGGTAAATATGCTATATCCATTGCTAGTACACAGAATCATGGAAATTGACTAGTAAAATAAAGAACAAGATAACATCAGCAAAAATGAGATCCTTGCGGGTGATATAATGAGCAAACAGAAGAAACAAAAAAAAGAAACTTGGATATATAGAGAGAAGTTCACTATAAATCCACTATCGGAGAAATAATGACGGAAGTACAGGGAAACTGTATATTTCGAATAGTATCTGTAGTCCTCTTCAGCAGATAGTAGTCGAAATATACAGTTTCCTTGTACTTCCGTCATTATTTCTCCGATAGTGGGTTTATAGTGAACTTTTACAAATGTGTTATAATATACCAATTTCCAATATAGAGAGAACTTGAAGTAGAATCAGTCAGTAATCCAGACAGAGCAACGACGATGGTTTGCCCATCTTATGAAAATAAAAGAACTAAGATTGCCAAAGAGAATATACAACTGGGTACCAGATGGAAATAGACCAAGAGGAAGGCCAAGGGTACGAAATATCACTAAAGCACTGCAGCGGAGAGAAAGAGGATTGGAGAAGGCAAAGGACAATGAGAGCTATCTTGACAGGACAGACGTCTCGTGCATCGCTATTGACAGGCTCAAGAACTACCAGGAATAGGGTACGAAAGGTTTGAATAATGTCATATGCAAAGTAGACCACTTGGAAAAAGAAACTAACGAAGCAGAGCGCTTTCGTATATTACATCTTCAGTGCAAAAAGTGCACTTTTTGCACTGAAGATGTAATATACGAAAGCGCTCTGCTTCATTAGTTTCTTTTTCCAAGTGGTCTACTTTGCATAAGTGAACACACGTACCCGTGTTCTTATTAGCATAATGTGATATGTATACGTTTACTCTATGTATAGGCATACATATATTATATTCACTCAGGCTTCTTTATCTATTTTTCTAGCGAATTGGGGGTGTAATAAATAAATAAATTAATAAATAAACAAATAAACAACATAGGCTACTGACAGGTCCTAGAACTACCAGGAGTAGGGTACGAAAGTATATGAATAATGTGATATATATACGTTTGGGTGGGAGTGGTTTCTATGCCTTTTTCTTTTTGGCTACCCCCGTGTAAGGGGGAAAAAGCCTTTGGTATATGTATGTATATACGTTTACTCTATGTATAGGCATACATATATTATTTTCACTCAGGTTTCTTTATCTATTTTTCTAGCAAGGTGGGGGTGCAATAAATAGATAAATAGATAGATAAATAAATAAATGAATAAATAAATAAATAAATAAGTTAATAAGTAAATAAACAACATATGCTTGCGGCCCCCGGCACTTAATGCCAGGGGGCGGGGGGGCGGGGTGGAGGTCAATTGGAGCCATTTTGACGTTTGACGCCACGAGGCGACTGCGACGGCGTTGACGACAGGAAAAGACTTTTGCTCACGTGTTTGTGTCGCCGCCCCTATTTAGGTTCTTTTCACGTTTGGATGTTTGCAAGCGACGGAGACAGCCGTCGATATGTTTTTGACAAGTTTCAGAGTTGCTATTTCGGTTCTCTCTCTCTCTCTCTCTCTCTCTCTCTCTCTCTATCTATCTATCTATCTATCTATCTATCTATTTCTCTCACACTCTCTTTCTCTCTCTCTCTCTCTCTCTTTCGACCTTTATAGCTTGTTTTTCCCTAGTTTGATGTAATATGTTTACCACTCCTGAGCTCTCTATATAAGGTAATGACCCGACGTATTATAGTCAATATTTTGGGGACCTCGCTGATATCCCTACGGCTCTGAGTCACGTAGCATTCTTCCGTGAAAGGGGACTAATCTCCACTTAAAAAAAATATCTGATCACTTTTTAATTTCTATAATGTTTTTGTTCTTTTACTCTTTCTTAAATCTTTCCTATACAGCGTCCATGATTCCACATCCTCTGTAAAATATCACCCTCAAAGATAGAAGCACTGGTTATGACTGACAATACACATTCTTCAGCGCAAGAAGGGGTGGGGAACCCTTGGCACGCGTGCAAAACCTGGCGCCCTAACGGCTTTAACGACTTTAACGACTTTTCATCAGCACGCGAAACCCAGAGCTCACCTTAAAAAAGATAACTAATTAATCTCCAACTTCTTTCGTATGATCACTGGTAACCTTATGCTATGTTGAGCTGCGGATTGGGGCCCTGATAGGAGGTGGAAGGAAGGAGGGAGGAAGGGAGAGGTCCAATTGTTGTATAGGAGATTCGGCTGATTTTGCCCCCCCCCCCACCTCACTTGAAAAGGTTCCCCACCCCTGCCTAAGCCGAACAAATCCTTACGTCGTTAGCTAGAATAGAAAATGTAAGTGCATTATTCTAACCACTCCCTCCCTTAAGAGAGAAAGAGAGGAGAGAGAGAGAGAGAGAACGAGAGCATCACCTCCCCTCTCGGTGCAACGGCACCCTCTCAGCTGAATAAAATCGTTTGTCATTAACCAGAAAAAATATGTGAAGTCCGCCATCTTAGTGAAAGGGTTAAGATAGGGAATAGTGAATCTATGTAATTTATTCACAGTAAATGAAAATATATTCATTTAAAATGTTTAATAACAACAACGCGCAGCGTTGTCATGAGAGCCATGTGTAAATTGATAATATATATATACATATATATATATATATATATGTGTGTGTGTGTGTGTGTGTGTGTGTGTGTGTGCGTGCAAAAAATCACAAAAGAAAAGAAATTAAAGGCCGAGCACTTTCGTCTATTCAGACATCTTTAGGGTACATTGACAGAAGAAACATGAGTGTACGAGGGGAGAATGAAAAGTTGTGAGCCTCCACTAAGTTTTATCATCCAAAACAAAACTGAACCTTTATTTCTCAACATAATCACCTTTTAATAATAAACACTATTCCCAGCGCTCCCAAAGTGCCTGGATTCGCCTCAAATAGAAGTCTGAAGGTTGATCCTCAAGGAACTCCTCCACGGCCCCCATGACCTCATCATCGTCCTTGAAGCGGCGACCAGCCAGGTGCTTCTTCAGGTTAGGAAATAGGTGGAAGTCGGACGGGGCAAGATCCGGTGAGTAGGGTGGGTGAGGCAGTAATTCGAATCCACAGTCTCGAACTTTGGCCATTGTCAACAGCTAAGGACCTCCCAATACGTCAGAGCTTAACCCCAGTGTTGGTCAGTTCTGATACATTGATGTTGTCGTTGTTGTTCTCGTTCCCTAGACTGGCCGAGCAGCCCCACCTCCTTGAGAAACGCCACGGCTGGAAAGGGGTTTTCCAGCAAACTCCTTATAGAGTGTCTATTGTGTTGCTGCCGCGCGTGGTTGTGTTCAATGCAATCTTCCATAAAGTCTTGTATAGAGTGAAGTGTTGCATCCTGGACACTTAAGTGCGTTGCGGTCATTCAGCCTCTTCTGGTAGCTTAGGAGGGCTGAATAGTGGCCGCACCGCAGTCTGGTCAGGTGGACTCTGTCCTATCAGGGGTGAGAGGATTCAGAGGGACGGATATCAGGGGGTCAGGCACTCTGCAATGTATTGTCTTTCAGTTTGTTAATGGAGCAGTGAGTTGGTTATCGCCGACGTGATTGACAGATCAAATGATTGGATTCCCGTTCCTGTTGCTCTAATAATATATGTTATTGTAAAAAGAAATTAGAATAAAAAATTACAAAATAAAATAGATAAATAAATACATACGATGGGATGCACGGCATATCCGATCATTCTGATTGATTTCTGGAAGGTTCATTGTAATATGTATGTATATATATATATATATATATATATATATATATGTATGTATATATATATATATGTATATATATATACATATATACACATATATGTGTTTGTGTATGTATATATATACATACATATATATACATATATAAATATATATATATATATATATATATTGTGTGTGTGCAGCAAAGTCACATAGCTGTGTGATTCTAATAGTGTATAAGACTAGAGAGAAAAGGAAATAAGATTAGAATAAACATTTTCATCTATTAAGTCATGCTCGGGTACATATATTTAGAATATGCAGGATTAGCCTTCTGTTCGTGTACCCACTGGGCAATAAGACGCACATGTACCTATAAAAACAAGGACAATGCTTGGTACATTGGCATACTATCACATGCATCAGAAAATGCATTACACAATTTTGCTAACCCTTCCTAATGAACGTCATTATCAACATTTCCGAAAGAACGGAAGTTTAGTGTTGAGGATTGTTTCATAGTGAATTAGAAACAGGAAAAAATAGCAATCCCTTTATTCAGGAAACATGTGATTCACCATGGTCTCGGATCACACGTTGGACTCGTGATCGACAGCTCGTATGATCGATCTATGGGTAATACTGTGACCTAACACGCACACACACACCCAACTCCCCGCCCACGAGAGTTGGAGTAACGACTCACAACGCAGCGATACTGAAATTATTTCAGCCCTGGGCGGGATTCGAACCCGGACCACTGTGACAGCAGTTGCGATCGCTACCACTGCGCCATCAAGCCGTATATTTATGTTTGCTTTTTTAAATTTCCAGATGATTTTGTGCATGCAAGTCACCGCGGTGTGGGGCAAAGGCTATTCAGTGAGATAAAGCGAAGGAACTAAAGATAAGGCTACCCCCCTTTTAAAAGGAACTAAAATCTTGATATTTGGTAGTGAAATACAAAATTATTATGCGAAGTTCACAAGCATGCTGTATGCACAGTCGCCGACATTAATACTTTTTTTTTTTGTGTGGCAGTATCACGCTGAAAAAAGACGATCGACGTCGGAATAGTAATACCCCGCGTATAACTTAATCGAAACTATTTACGCGGGTTAATGTTTACGCGAAAAAATTACGCGCGTAAATTTGTTGTTCATCATTTCCATTACATGTGGCGTGTTTTTTTTTTTTTCTTTTTTTTTCTTTTCTTTTTTTTTTAGTGGTACGGGGATTTGTACACATGTTGATTGTTTATATATGAAGTAATGAGTTGGCGTCAGTGCCCCTTTTTCAGGAGTAATTAACGACGTTTTGCCCTGTTAACTATGGTTGATTATGTCTGTGTCTGTCTCTGTGTAATAATGTCTGTTTGTATATGCATGTAAGTGTATATGTGTGTGCGTGTGTGTTTGTATGCACATACGTGTGTGTTTATGTATATGTTTGCGTGTATGTTTGTGTATATATGTGCGTGCTTGTGTGTCCGTCCACGAGCGTATATATATATATATATATATATATATATATATATATATATATATATATATTTTTTATATACGGAATAGTTGTACCACCCTCGCAAAGAAAAAAAATCCTTGTGTTGAGGAATCGTCTAGTCTTAGCCAGAATAGAACATATGAAGTCTGTCGTCTGAGTGAAAGGAGAGAGAGAGGACGCTACTGCTCAGCGCCTCTGACGGTCTTGGCCTTGGACACCGCCGGTCGAGGAGGACTCGAGCGAGGGAATCGAGGTCAAGGGGCCTCGATCTCGGGTCAAGTTTCTGCGAACATCTCTGTCTCTCTCTCTCTCTCTCTCTCTCTCTCTCTCTCTCTCTCTCTCTCTCTCTCTCTCTCTCTCTCTCTTTCCAGTTTAGCTTAATTTAATCGAGTTTGTTCTTAAGAAAAATATTGAGAAAAATACAGACTTTTTACTTTATCATGGTGTGCCGAGTAATGTATATAAGAAAACACATTAGGCGGCTTTTTATAAACACTTAATTTAAAATCGTTACCTTCTCTATGAATAAGGCAATCTAGAAAGGGCAATTCATTATTATTTTCTAATTCTACAGTAAAATTAATGGAAGGAATCAAATTATTAAGAGAATGTATAAAGACATGAAGATCCTCAATATATGGCCACAGGCAAAGAACATCATCTACATATCTATACCACATCGCATTAGATGGCAAAATTTCATACAATAGTTTCTTTTCAAAAAAATTCCATGTAAATAATACTCAACACAGGTGAAAGAGGATTTCCCATAGCCATTCCAGACTCCTGGAAATATAGATTATCGTTAAATTTAAATTTACAATCTTTGACGCATAATTTGATCAATGCAATCGTAGTACCAGAAGGCAAAGGAAGTGAGATTTTGTCTAAATAATTGACACACCATTATAAAGTAAGAAAAAAAAATATATGTATTTTCCTCCATGTTTTTACGTGCCTTGCGTATGTGCAGCCCTAAATTCATTGATGAAGAATTTGAGTCTATTCTTAATCTAGGTTTGGGATTAAAGTAACCTAGAACATTTTTAGATAACGCTCTCGCTTTAGCGAAAACATTTTCTATAGGATTCAACCCTCTCCCCTTTTAGTATTATCTTTTAGTAACAATCTTTCTCAAGTTCCTCATCTACTTAAAGATATGGAATATTAAAGTAGCTTTTAATCACCCATGTACATTTAAGAAATTGATAATTAAGAATTCACCGGTTGATTCAGATGGCTTTATATACAGGATCCCCTGCAGAGATTGTTAAAATTATTACATTGGACAAACAGTCAAAGAACTATCAATCAGAATTAAACAACACAATTATAGTGTAAAAACAGCACAGGAATCCAATGCTCGTTTTATTAACATGAAAAATTTCAATCATTGTATTAATTGGACTAATTCTTCCTCTAGTTTTTCTTGTAATTCATTTGTCAATAGAAACATCATAGAAAGCATTCTGAAGGTACTAATTTTAATATCAGTAGTGGCATTTATAAACTAGATAAATTCATCATCAACAAAATTTGTAATCAGGTTGTAAGTGACCAAAAGTAATTTGGTGATTTGTGTTGTTCTCTAAGATTTATTCTTTTTCATTTGTGACTTTTTGTGCATTGCCAGTTCCTTTCCAAGTGTTTAGTCTCTTGTTTTATAAACCTTATTGTACTACTAATTCCATCTTCATTACCCTGATGATGTGAATAACACGAAAGCGCTTTGGAATTACTGTTTCTTTCCGATTTCTTTTGTGGTTATCAGCAAAAATTTTGGATCACGTGTGTTTTAGTAGTCATTCTGCATATGTATGTATATGTATATATATATATATATATATATATATACATATATACATATATATATACATATATATATATATATATGTATGTATATATGTATATATAATAAAGTAGTAGCCTCTGTCTATCTGTTTGTTTGTTTGTTCACTAACTCTTCCTAGAGTTTTGGAGATAGACCCCCATAACCATATATATTCTGATACCCTATCCCTCCAGGTACTTGGATAACTATAATTAATTTCCAATAAAGAAAAAATGTTTTGGTTAGGGTTAAGGGTAAAGTTGGGTGGGGTATGGTTAGGTGAGTGATTATTCACGAACTTCTCCTAGGTTTTTGCGGATAGGCCCCTGTAACCATACATATTCTGAAGCTTTATAACCCAAGGTACTTGGATTACTATCTTTCATTTGTCTGTCTGTCTGTTTGTTTGTTCATGAACTCCTCCTAGGGTTTTGGAGATAGACCCCCATAACCATATATATTCTGATACCTATCACTCCAGATACTTGGATAACTATATTTCATTCCCCCCAAAAAAAAATATATATATTCTAATTAGGGCTAAGGGTTAGAGTTAGGTGGAGTATGGTTAGGTTACGGATTATTCACGAACTCGCAGCAACGCGCGGGTAATTTGGCTAGTATATATATACATATATATATATATATATATATATATATATGTATATACATATACATATATATACATATATATATATATATATATATATATATTTATATATATATATATATATATATATATACAAACAGTCTCGTCCCTCCTTACCTCTTTCCTGTCGTTCTCTCTACCCTTCATTCTGTCTTTATCCTTTCTGTCTGTTAGTCTGTCTATGCTGTCTGTTAGCCTGTCTGTGTGTTTGACTCCAACGTAACCTTACCCCCTCCTCAGAACCTCTCTCTCCGTCTCTCTACCCATCGTTATCTTTTCATCCTGTCAACCAGTCTGTCTGTGCTTTCAGCCAACCACTCTGTGGTGTCTGTCAGCCTGTCTGTGCTGTCTGTCTCTCCATTACCGCCGCTGCCCGACTTATTTACTGGATTAGCTCGACATTTGGGAGCGGCGGTTCGGTCCAGATTTGATTTCGACCAAAGGGAGGCAGGCAGGGAGAAGAACACAACGGGGCCTTGCCGGAGTGCGCCGTGCTCTCTCTCTCTCTCTCTCTCTCTCTCTCTCTCTCTCTCTCTCTCTCTCTCTCTCTCTCTCTCTCTCTCTCTCTCACTATTTATCTATCTATCTCTTTTTCTCATATATCTATTTATCTATTTATCTACATCTATCTATCTACCTATCCTTCAATCTTTCTATCTATCTCTCCATCTATTTCTCTCTCTCTCTCTCTATCTATGTATCTATCTATCTATCTCTATCTCTTTCTCATCTATCCATCTATCTATTTATCTATTTATCTACATCTATCTATCTACCTCTCTCTCCTTCAATCTTTCTATCTATCTCTCCGTCTATTTCTCTCTCTCTCTCTCTCTCTCTCTCTCTCTGTGTGTTTGCATGTGTGTGTGTGTGTGTGTGTGTGTGTGTGTGTGTGTGTGTGTGTGTGTTTACTTAGTTGTAGTATGTATGGTTGGAGATGTGCTCATAAAGTTCCATCTGTTTGTGTGTATTTCATTTCCTTACTTGGTCAATATGTGTGTCTGTGTATGTGTATTCACCTCGGATCTGCTGCAGTCTCTGTCGAGACAGCCAGACACCACCCTACGGCAGTGAGCTCAGAGCTCATTATTTGCCGATCTCTGGGTAGGTCTGAGACCACTCACACACCACACACCGGGACAGCAAGGTCACAACTCCTTGACTAACGTCCCGTACCTACTCACTGCTAGGTGAACAGGGGTTACACGTGAAAGGAGACAAATCCAACTTATCTCCGCCCGGCCGGGGAATCGAACCACGGTTCTCTGGCTTGTGAGGCCAGTGCTTTACCACTCCGCCACCGAGCCGTGTGTGTGTGTGTGTGTGTGTGTGTGTTGTGTATGTGTGATTCATGATGGTTCTTGGATCACGTGTTGAACTCGTGATCTCTTATTGAGAACTCAGCGCTCATATATGGCCATAATTACGGTGTGTGTGTGTGCGTGCCTGCGTGCGTGTATGATTCACCATGGTCTTGGTCTTGGATCACGTGAGAGCTCAGAGCGCGCGTGTGTGTGTGTGATTCGTCTCCTATGCATCCCCCCCCCATGAAATAGGTGGCAATCCCAGACAGTGGTAGGGGGGGGGTTCCACCCCCCCCCACACACACACCAGCCGCCGCCCCCAAACGACCAAAAGATATGTGGAGGACGGGACCAATTTCCTGGCCCTTGTTACTCAAGTTAGTGGGAGGAATCGGCAAGGCTGAGTTTTGGTGAAAGGGAGAGGAAATCGGCATGGTGAAAATGAAAAGATCATTTGTCATTATCGTATACATAAGCAATGATCTCATTATATGAATAATTTATCTATCTGTATATATATATATATATATATATATATATATATATATATATATATATATATATATATGAGTGGTAGGGTGGTGAGTTTAAACGCCAAGAATCCGTTGAAGTTTTATTTCTGACGTTTCGTCCAACTAGGACTTCTTCAGAGTGTACACAAATAGAACAATGACAACTTATATACCCGCACAGCTCACCCCGTTCCCCCTCGGTCAATGTTGCTGCCATCTCTCTTTCGTCTTGCCTCATGGATGATTAGTCCGCTTGCTATCCTCGCCAGCTTGACGAAACCGTCCCGATGGTTGCTGCATGGGAGTGAGGTAATGTATGCTGCCTCAATTGTCCTCCTTTCCTTTCTATTGAGTCCAGTATGGAGCACCTCTGTTTTTTCCCAATCCGGCAAGTGGCCAAATTTGTTGATGTGTACCACTAAAGAGTTAGACGTCCGGTGGGCTTTGATGTCATTTTTGTGCTCAGTTGTCCGCTTGTAAATTCCTCTGCTAGTTTCGCCATTTTCAGTCCACAGAAAATGCACAAACAAAAACGACATCGTGCATTTCTTCTCCGCACACCACAACAAAATAAAAAGTGGAATCGTTATAGGCTTTTTCCTGAGAGCATTTAGGATATGTAGTGAGGAATTTCTCCAGGAGGAAATTAATTGCATTTTTAATATTTTCAAAAAATTATATTACCCAGCAGGCTTTTTATATAGAAATAAGGAAAAGGCGTTACAAATAAGAAATAGGGGTGTCAAAGGAAAAGAGGCTAATGATGAGAACCGTGGGTATCTGTCCGTTCCCAACTCCAAGTGCTCAAACGTCATGGAACAAAATCTCACCAAGGCAGGCCTGAAACTGGCATTCAGCACGGGGGTAAAAATTGGCGACGTTGTGAGAAATAAAATTAGAAACAAAATAGAAAACGAAGACAACAGTTTAATTTATAGAATTCCTTGTAAAACCTGCCCCGCTAGTTACTATGGCGAAACTAGCAGAGGAATTTACAAGCGGACAACTGAGCACAAAAATGACATCAAAGCCCACCGGACGTCTAACTCTTTAGTGGTACACATCAACAAATTTGGCCACTTGCCGGATTGGGAAAAAACAGAGAAAAAAAAAAACAACAGAGGTGCTCCATACTGGACTCGATAGAAAGGAAAGGAGGACAATTGAGGCAGCATACATTACCTCACTCCCATGCAGCAACCATCGGGACGGTTTCGTCAAGCTGGCGAGGATAGCAAGCGGACTAATCATCCATGAGGCAAGACGAAAGAGAGATGGCAGCAACATTGACCGAGGGGGAACGGGGTGAGCTGTGCGGGTATATAAGTTGTCATTGTTCTATTTGTGTACACTCTGAAGAAGTCCTAGTTGGACGAAACGTCAGAAATAAAACTTCAACGGATTCTTGGCGTTTAAACTCACCACCCTACCACTCATTCTGTCTTCACACCTCAATATATATATATATATGTATGTATTGTCACGATATTACCCCTAGCCAGGTGACACGATACCCCATCCGGGTGTCAAGGTACCCATTCACCTGAATGACACCCTTCCTACTACCACTATCATCCTACTTCGAAGAAACAAGCAGTCAGCCTTCTCCCCCACCCCCACTTGGGTCGCTCCGCAGCCAAGCAATAGTTTGGCAGTTCGGCCTGAACAACCGTCCTCGGCCAATCACTGGCCAAGACGTCAGCCTAGTTCCCCTATATAAGCTAGGCATTCCCATGACTCGACAACGCACGCAAAAGAACGAAAAAACGTAGAAACTGAACAACTTCACACCAGACTTAATGATCCCCTCTTGGGTCGATAGCCTAAAAAAAAAAAAAAAAAAAAAAAAAAAAAATTACTCGACAGCTAGCTGCCAGCTTCGCCCTCCTCTGGATTGTAATAATTGTTTGGACAACAGACGACTCACTGTACCCGTTCTATATTTTCTGCATATCTCATTTCCCATTTATTTTATTGTGTTTTAGGATTATTATTATTGTTTTGTTAGTTTATGTTATCTCTGTTTAATTATATTTCATACTGAAATATTAAATGGTTAACACTGTCCTCTGTCTTTCGGTATACCAACAGTCTGATGCGCTTCTATAACCCCATTCTAACTTTGTTGTGGCTTGGGCACTCGGTATGCCCTTATGGTTAACAAGTATCTTTCCAGCCAGAGTCATAACAATATATATATATATATATGTATATATATATATATATATATATATATGTATATATATAGATAGATAGATACATATATACATATGTATATGTATATATATATACATATGTGTGTGTGTGTGTGTGTGTGTGTCTGTACATCTGATAGATATACACTTGTTCGCCCATGCATATTTCACGGTTGATTTACTAGCCATAGACAAGTTCGATCAACCCTAAAACATTGCATTCGGGCTGGGCAAAAAATTAATCACTGAATAAATAATTAGAATAGATGATAATGATTATCATTATTATCATTACAATATCATTATAATGATAAAGTGAAATAAATTAATATATATAAAAAATAGAATAAAATATCATAGAAACGAAATCAAAATAAAAAGATATATAAAGAAATTATTATACAAAAAATATTGAAAAAAAAAAGTGAGTCTCTTACGGTACGTGTTAAGAGGAGGTTGAGGAGTCGATTTAGAATTAGGGTTTAGGGGTTAGTGTCGGGATTAAAGGAGGTTAGGGAGGTGATGTTAAACCCTATGTTTTGTTATACTAATCACCACCTCCACTTCCACCACCACTCCCTCCACCGCCACTCCACCTTAAATAGATAAATAAATGAAATAATGAATAAATGAAAAAATAGATTCAATGAATAAATAGAGTAATGAATTCAGCAGTGTTTAAACACGTTAATAAATTTAATCACCGGATGGACTGGGAGAAATCTGATCTCATTTATAAATCAGGGTGTGGGTTCAGAAGGAAAATGGTGGAATCAACATTAATTGATTATCTGCCCACGATGAATATTTCCAAGGGTCAATGGACCCCAGACATCATTTCAGGACTATTCATCACCAAAAATATTGTCAACAAGCTTCCTCCCCCTCCCCCTGACCCGACCTCGTGTCAGCCTCAGGTCAACTAGGGTTGGGGCAGTGATGTTCTTTATTTTCTCATGTTCCCTTTCTTTTGTAAGAGGTTGCTACTTAAGATAGCCTCCTCCCTGCCACTTTGTACTACTGAAGAGGATTGCAGGTAGCAATCGAAATATATAGTTCCGCTTACGCAACTTTTTCTTTCGTCCGACTGTGGTGTTAGTTGTGATTTATAAATGTGTTACTACATTTCTCACCTGTGAGAGTAATGAAGAACTAGATTTAGTGAATTTATAGAGGTTAATGAAGAAATTAAAAGGTAATGGAAATGATGAAATGAATAATTCGAACCAAGAAATAAACAAGATAGTGAATAAATAAATCAATATATGAATAATGAAAATAATGAATAGCTAAAAAAATAAATTCAATAACTAAAAAATAATAAATTAAATGAACAATGTAATTAGTAAACAAATATATAAATGTAAATAGGTGTATTGGTAGATTAGTAATAATGTAATAATAATAATAATAATAATGATAATAATAATAATATTAATAATAATAATAATAATAACAATAATAATAATAGCAATAATAATAACAATAATAATAGAAGTAATAATATTAATAACAATAACATTAATAACAATGATAATAATAATAATGATAATAATAATAATATTAATAGAATATAGAAATATGAATAAGAAAACAATGTATAGATAAAAGAATACTACTCTGTGGCACCATCGACATCGACCCGACGTCATGACCAAAAAGTCCCCAGTTTGATCACCAAAAGCCACTTGGTCTGTGGTTTCGTCCAAACAACGGGTAGCGTCTTCGGCCGCAGGTCAGCTGCTCGTGGCGGCATTCCTCTCGTTTTGATGGTGTTGTGGAAAAGGAGATGAGAGACAGTGTTGATGAAAGTGTATTGGGATGGTGTGGACAAATGGAAAGAGGAAATGAAGAAAGAATAATAAGAGAGATGTGGAAGGCAAAGGTGGATAGAGTGAACCTGAGGGGGCGACCGAGGATGAGGTGGATGGATGGGGTGAGAGGGGCGGTGAGCAGAGAAAGTAAAAGGCAGGAGATAGGGATGATTGAAGAATGGCTGTGTAGAGATATTGTGATACATGGAAGGGAGTGAGTGGGAGATCGGAGGGTGGGGTTAGGGAGTGATTATCTAAGAATGATATTTTGGCGCAGTCCGAAGGGATTCTCCCCGTCTGATATTATTCTGCATGAGGAGACTGAGACGGGAAGTCGCCAGTTAAGTGAAGCGACCGTGCTGTGGATGTGCTGTGTCTTGCTGCATTATTTCTAACCCAGGGATGTTGGCGGGATGCAGGGATGACCCGTCATCCATGAGGAGCTAAGATGAGAGAGAGGAATGGGTGGTGGGTGGGAGTGGAATGGGTGGGAGTGGAATCATACCTTTTGACTTTGGCTACCTCCCTGGTGAGGGGGGGGGGAGCCCTTGGTGTGTGTGTGCGTGTGTGTGTGTGTACATACATATACCAACGGCTTTTTCCCTCTACAAAGGAGGTAGCCAAAAAAAGGCATAAGATCCACTCTCATCAATTCCATCCCCATACACTCCACTCCCATTCACCCCCTCCCTCCCTCCGTCTCTCCTTATCTTGCTTCATTCTGGATGACGTGTCATCCCTACATCTCGCCTACTGCCCTGGGTCAATAGCAGTGTAGCAACACACACACACACACACACACACACACACACACACACACACACACACACACACACACACACACACACACACACACACACACACACACACACACACACACACACACACACACACACACATATATATATATATATATATGTATATATATATATATATATATATATATGTATATATATTAGTGTATTTTGGGGGCAGGTTCTCTTTTAAACATGTTTGATTGAATACGACAGCATTCTGGAAGTTGTTGATTTTCTTTCTTGTGTTCTCTCTCTCTCTCTCTCTCTCTCTCTATATATATATATAAATATATATAGATATATATATACTATATATATATATATATGTCTTTTATTTATTTATCTATTTATTTATTCATTTATTTATTTTGACAACATCTCCCGAGAAGAGTCGAGGAATAACTCCAAGCCAGTAACCCACTCCTACCCCGGGGATGGGGGGATGCGGGGGTTTGGGGGGGGGGAGAAGAGGTCAATGGGATGGACTTCCATGTATATATAAAAAAAAAAGTGCGGAGAAAGATTTTTCAAAATCTCCTAAAGATGAAAATCCCCTCTTTCCTGGAAGCTCCTTGCCTCCCCCCCCTCCCCCCATTTTTTTATATCTTCCTCTCCTCCCCCGTCACCTTGATTCCTTATTCCTCCTCCTCCTCCCCCTCTTCCTCCACCTCTTCTTCTTCCTCTCCACCCTCTATGGACGGCTTTATTCTCTGGAAAATCAAAACATT
>NC_134779.1:52581407-52591407 GCF_046742065.1 Oratosquilla oratoria | reverse complement strand
GGTTATTACATACATATACCAAAGGCTTCTTTCCCCCTTACAAGGGGGGTAGCCAAAAAACAAAGGCATGAAACCACTCCCACCCATTGCATCCCCACCACACTCCTCTCCCCTCCACCCCCTTCCCTCCCTCTTATCTTGGCACCTACTGGATAACGGGTCATCCCTGCATCTCGCCCACCGCCCAGATCAGAAGCAGTGTCACAAGACACAGCACATCCGCAGCAAGGCCGCTTCATTAAATCGGCGATCCCCCCTCTCCGTCCCCTCGTGCAGAAGGTAAAGACGGGGAGAAGTCCTCTCGGGCTGCGTCAAATTATTTCTCATACATACTCCCTCACCCCCTATCCCCCACCCACTCCCCCTCATGCATCACAACATCATCCATATACAACCATTCACCATTCACCCCTATCTTCTGTCCTCTCTCGTCCTTCCTCAACAGACATTCCACTCTTACCCAGAGCCTCTTTTACCACATCCATCCATCTTATCCTAGGTGAACCCCTCATGTTCACACCTTCCACATCTGCCTTCCACGCCTCCTTTACTAGTCTTTCTTCACTCATTCTTTCCATGTGCCCAAACCATCCCAATATAGCGTTCTCACATATCTATCTTACCACAAAAATTTGATCTATACAACCTCTACCTGTTCTAAACCCACACTATTCCTCACCAATTACGCCCTCTGTTCCTCTCCTAATCCTTTCAATCAAGACCCTCCCATAAGCCTTCCCAACTACACTTAACATGCTAATCCCTCTGAAACTACTACACTCGCACTTGTCCCCTTTTCCCTTGTAAAATGGAACTATACAGGCACTCCTCCAGTCCTCTAGCACTCTACCCTCTCTTAAACAAATATTGAATAACCTCACCAGCCACTCCACCATCACTGTACCTCCTTTTTTCAAACATTCTGCATGACATCCATCCAGCCCAGGTGCCTTACCTGCTCTCATCATCTTAACAACTGCCTTCACTTATCTTTCCTTATTTCTCCTCCATTTTCCTCACTCATCAAGGTCATTTTCCTAGAACTTCCCACTGCAATTATCTTTCCTTCCCTCTCCTCCTTTATATTTAGCTATTTTAGGTAATTACAATAATAAGAAGAATATTAGTATGATATTGATAATAATAATTTAGCATGATATTGATAATAATAATAACAATAATAATGGTAATAATAGTTGTAGTAGCATTGGAATCATTACTATAAAAACAATAACGATTTGTTTATCAACGTTGTTATTGTTGATAATTTTGATAATATAATTGATAATAACAATATTGATAATAACAATGCTAGTGATAATACTATCATAATAATTATACTGATACTACTACTAATAATAATATAATGATAATAATAATAATAATAATAATAATAGTACTAGTAACAGTAATTAGAAAATAATTATAATAACAATCATAATAATGATAGTAGCAACAATAATGATAGTTAATAACGATAATAGGAATGGTAACCACAACATAAATAACAACAACAAACATGGCCTTCATTACCTGGTGAAACCGTGGCTCCCGTCAGGTCTTCTTCGTTGTTGGGGGAAGAAAAGGAGGAGGAGGAGGAGGAGGAGGAAGAGGAGGACTGGAAGGGATGGTCCTGGAAGGGTTCCCGCAGCCTGGAGAAGTAAACTTTGGGGTTTTCGAGACGAATTCGACCTGGAACGCAAAATATAATGTCTTTTACATATGTTGGTTCCTCTTCAGTCCTGCGACTTAATTTATGTTATTTATTTATTTATTTTATTTTGTTATTGTTATTATTATTATTATTTTGTATAGGTGACGCCTTGTGATTTGTTAAGGTGGCACAGGGAGCCATATTTAAGTTAGAATATGTCTTCTGTGCAAGTGTTGTGTGTCTGTGTGTGTGTGTGTGTGTTTGTGCGTGTGTGTACATGTATGTGTATTAGTGTGTGTGTGTGCGTGCATATGTGTGAGTGTGCGCATGTATGTGTGTAAAAGCAATAACATTTAGTGACAAATGGCATTTCCCCGCTAGCCAAGTCCTCAATCATAACAGTAATGATAAAAATAATAAGGATAAGGATAATAATAATAATAATGATAATAATAATAATAATGATAATAATAATAATAATGATAATAATAATAATAATAATAATAATAATAATAATAATAATGATAATAATAATAATGATAATAATAATAATGATGATGATGATGATAATGATAATAATGATAATGATTAGCAATAGCAATAATAGTAATGATAATAATAATGGTATTAGTAGTAATAATGATAATAACAATAGCATTAATCATAATAATAGTGATAATAATAAAAATAGTAATAATGGTAATAGCAATGACAGTAAAAATAACACTAATAATGATAAGAGCTGGAACAAATCGAGGGAAAATTCGTGACCATCTTCTTTATTAGCGTGTGGTCGTTCTTGGGGGTGGGGGGGTGGGGGGCACACAGACCCCTGCGAATGATGCCAGGGGGGGAGGGGGGGCTTCTGTGGGGCTTCGTGGTTGGCCAGAGGTTGCTCTCCCTTCCTCCTCTTCGTCTTCCTCCTCTTCGTCTTCTTCCCTTCTTCGCCCATCTGTGGTCGGAATTTTGCGGGTTTCCCACATAGAGGGAAGAGAAATTGTGTGCGTGTATCATATGTACACAATAACAAATACACACGTACACTCACACACACACACTCGTACACTCAACAAACACAACACACATACACATTCACACGCACACATACACAGTCACACAACACACACACAGTCACACACACACACACACACACACACACACACACACACACACACACACACACACACACACACATACACACACACACACACACACACACACACACACACACACACACACACACACACACACACACACACACACACACACACACACACACACACACACACACACACACACACACACACACACACACACACACACACACACACACACACACACACACACATACCTTTATGAGATGTAATCTTTGCATTTGAGCCAGAGGTAGCCGTGATGTCCCCACCCCTGGCCTCGATGCGGGTGGTCTTGGCAGAGTGAATGAACAAACCACGAGTTTGACTCTCCAATCTGGGATTAGAAAAAAAAAAAAAAAAAAAGTTTCAAAGTTTAGATCAAGTTAGTCTGTTCTTTGTATCACTGTGAATACTAAGGACAAAATCAATTGTCCCTTTCCCTTTATAAGGTGCAGGTGGCTTTATAAGGTAACCCAACCTTCACCTAACGCTCACCTATCACCTAACACCTATTTGCTGTCCCATCTACCTTACCTACTTGCAGATAAAGGGCTATCTGATGAATGGGTGAATGAATATATAGATAAGATTATAAACAATATAGACATAGATAAATAGACAATGAAAAAGTGGATTATATTAACCATTAGGGTTATCAATTTAGTTAGATTTACAACTTAATCGCTTTCCCCTTATCTGTTTTATCTTAGTTATGTACTTAGTTGCTTAGTTGTTTGATATCTTTAATTTCACCTGACCTGACCTCACTTCACCTGACCTGACCTCACTTCACCTGACCTGACCTCACTTCACCTGACCTGTCCTTACTTTACCTGACCTGTCCTGACCTGACCTGACCTGACCTCACTTCACCTGACCTGACCTCACTTCACCTGACCTGACCTCACTTCACCTGACCTGACCTCACTTCACCTGACCTGACCTCACTTCACCTGACCTGACCTCACTTCACCTGACCTGACCTCACTTCACCTGACCTGTCCTTACTTTACCTGACCTGTCCTGACCTGACCTGACCTGACCTCCCTTCACCTGACCTCCCTTCACCTGACCTATCCTCACTTCACCTGACCTCCCTTCACCTGACCTTCCTGACCTGACCTGACCTCATTTCACTTGATCTGTCCTCACTTCACCTGACCTTCCTTCACCTGACCTGACCTGACTTCACGTGACCTCACCTGAACTCGTGAGTGTTCCGGGAGTAGAGTTGGGGCGTCTGCATCGATCCCTGGAACCGGACGCCCTCAGCACCTGCAACAGGAGAGTCTTGCGTTTTCACTTGACTCTATTCTATTTCATTTGTATATTATTTTTTATTAATTTATTTATTTATTTGTTTATTTATTTATTTATTCATTTATTTATTTATTTATTTTGCTTACATAAGAACACAAGAATGAAGGAGACTGCAAGAGACCATAAGGCCTACACTAGGCAGCTCCGTATCCATCACCACCTGTCATCCCCATCCATAAAGTTGTCTAATCGTTTCTTAAAACAACTGATAGTTTCAGCGCTTACTACATGGTTACTAAGTTTATTCCATTCGTCGACCACCCTATTAGTAAACCAATTCTTGCCTATTTCCTTTTTAAATCTAAATTTGTCCAGTTTAAATCCATTACTGCGAGTCCTGCCCTGTTTTTTAATATGATGACCTTGTTTGCATCACCCTTGTTAAAGCCTTTGATCCACTTGAACACCTCTATCAGATCACCCCGCACTCTGCGTCTTTCCAGAGAGTGTAAGTTAAGGTGCCTAAGCCTCTCTTCGTAAGGTAAATTTCTGAGCCCATGTATCATTTTGGTCATTCTTCTCTGTACTGATTCTAGTGAATTGATGTCCAATCTGTAGGACGGATACCAAAACTGTACCGCATAGTCAAGGATGGGTCTAACTATCGCTAGATAGAGTTCATTAATTACCTCTGCACGTCTATTCGTTACCGTCCTAGTAATGAAACCTAATGCTCTGTTAGCTTTATTCCTGGCGCTAATGCGCTGTTTCCTGGTTTTAAGTTCCGGACTCACTAGAACTCCCAAGTCTCTCTCGCACTCAGTTTTCTCTAAAAGCGTGTTATCTAAGCTGTATTTATTTTCGGGGTTGTGTAACCCTACGTTTACGCGTTATTTTATACATTTTTGTTTCTTTTATTCATTTATATGTGCTAATTTGGTTCCATTATAATTATCATCATTATCAATATTATCACAATTACTCTTTTTATTCAGTTTATTCTAATTTAATGCGTGGTGTACAATCATCAGCAATTATACAGTCGCCATATGAACAGGATCATGACCATTGAGAAAACTTTTGTGAATCTTTTTCTATTTGGTGTTTTTCTGGCGCCAGACCATTTTATTCACTGAAGAAGGGCCCTGTTATGTGCCCCTGTTGCTTCTTAGAATCATTTAATGTCAACCAGAATAATACTGATAAAGAAGACCACAAAAGTTAATGCACTATTCTCTTGATGACTCACGCAGGTTAGGTTAGGTTAGGTTAGGTCAGGTTAGGTTAGGTTAGGTTATTTTTTAACAAAAAAAATCTACCAACATTTCTACGGACGGGCAAGGTAACTGTTCACAGAGTTTCTCTGTGTGTATATTTTATTATTCTATTCCAATAAATTTCTTTATAAAGAATTTTTAACATTTTTGTTCTAGCACAGTTTTATCAAATTTGTTTGCTGTTAACTATACGTTGATTTAACCCAGAATTAGGCATCATTGACATATTGTCTCGCAAGTTTAATGTCGTTGAATCCAAGGAAGTGTTGATTATCTCAATAGTGCGGAAAGGAAATCTGAAAAATCGGGAATAAAAATGGAAATAATCGGGAGGGGGGAAAGGGGCAACTAAATAAATCAATCAATCAATCAATCAATAAATCGGAAAAATCGGGAATAATCGGGGGAGGGGGTAACGGAACAATAATATCGGAAAAAGGGGACGGATTGGAAAAATGAAGATCAAAATCAGAAAAGAACTAAAAAAAAAAATCTGAAAAATTTCAGACAAAAAAATAAATAGATAAATAAACAAACAAACAAACAAATAAAAATCGGAAAAATAAATCGGGGAAAACGAATTCTCCTCTGGTTCTCCCCGGTCCATCCGGACAAGGGAGGTAATGAAAGCAATAAATAACATTCGAGTCTGACATGTCCACCACAGACACGTGTGGGACGTCCACAGAGGCGAGAGAAAATGACTTTTTGATGGAGAGGTCCTAAATGGCCGCGCCCGACGGACAGACGGACACACAGACAGACTGACAGCCTGACTGACGTTCGTTCTGAGGCCCCAATCGCAGGTCACTGCAAACCCATCAATGGTAACATTGGCTCTGTGGTGCTGATGCTGCCTTGTGTGCTTTGCTTCTTGTTCCTGGGTTTTTTTTTTTTTGTCTGTGTTGTTCTTGTTGCTATCGTTACTGTTGTTATTGATGTCATTGTTGTTGTTATGATTATAGTTATTTGTTGTTGTTATTGTTATTACTTCATAAGTTTTGTTGATGTTATTTTGCAAATTATTTTATTATTATCATTATCATTATTATTATTATTATTATTATTATTATTATTATTATTATTATTATAATTATTATTATTATTATTATTATTATTATTATTATTATTATTATTATTACTATCAATGATAATAATTTATTATAATTTTCATTATCATCATTATTGTTATTATTATTATTATTATTATTATTATCATTATCATTATTATTATTGTTATTATTATTATCATTATTATTATTATTATTATTATTATCATTATTATTATTATTATTATTATTATTATTGTTGTTGTTGTTATTATAATTGTTATTATTATTATCATCATCATCATCATCATCATCATCATCATCATCATCATCATCATCATCATCATCATCATCAATCATAGCCCATGGCCATATAAGGCGAAAAAGTGTGTATGTGTGGGTGTAGATATATGGTTGTGTGTGTGAATATGGATGCGTTATCCGGAAGTTAGGACCTCCCGGAATGGACCCTAACTCCAGGAGGACCCTCCGGTCGGGTCATAACTGTCATGAATTACTTTTCTGGCCGGAAACTCCTCAACCTGAGGACCGAGAACGCCAGCACCCTCCTGAAGAAGGAGAGGAAGATCGGTGAAGGCACCCTCGGGTTGGTCTTCGTAGGCCGCCTGCATCAGAGGCCCATCGTCTTGAAGGTCTTCAAGAGCCCCTCGGCCTTGAACGAGATGCTTCGGGAGTGGAAGATCCTTCGGAAATTAGTTGATGTTCCTGGGGGTTCCTCGTGGCTACTTCGTGTGGTCTTCCCCTGTCGACCTCGTCATGAGCTTCGGCAGGCCGACCACACTTCGCAGAACCCTCAAGAAGAACCCGGTTACTCTCTGCCGAAGACAGCTTCTAGACGTCCTCTTTCAAGTCACCAAGACCCTTCAGGACCTTCAGGAGTGGTGCGAGGAGGCACACATCGACCTGAAGACCGACAAAATGCTCCTCCGGGTCGAGGGGGACCGTTACACAGCGACCACCATCGATCTAGACAACGCGACGGACTTTGGGAGAACCTACCCAGGGCTCGAAGGGAATCTTTTCCCGCTCATTGCTCCCGATCTGTGCCGAAGACTCGACACCTCGTCCAAGTCTGACGTCCATTCGATGGGGCCTCTCATGGCTTCGGTCGTCGGTCGAGTGCTGGCGCTCAAGGCCGACCTTGAGCACCTAGTTGGAGGAGAACTTCGGGAAGATCCCGAAGGAAGGATCTTCGCCCACGACCTGACTAAGGGACTTCGGAAAGCGCTCGTCGATGACGAAGACTTGGAAAAAGAACCCAAAAGTGAAGACACCAACGCTGCCCTAAGAGGCACTCCTTCGAAGGAGGCAAAACCTGGAGTAAGACCTTCAACCTCCATCTCTCCTCCTCAGAAGAAAAAGACATCAAGCACGACTCCAGAGACTTCGACCTCCAGCCCAGGAAACAAAAGGTTGAGGTCTAGCCGTCCCTCGGAGAACGACGTTGCTCGTCCTTGAGGTGGTCCTCCAGAGATCCATTACCCTGAGCAAAGGTTCACCAACGCTTTAAGGTCGCACGAAAAACAAAATGGCGTCAAGACACAGGAAAGAAGATGGCATCAACAGAATGAATATGGAATATGAATCATTAACGTGATTCATTCGCCACAGAATGATTCATGTTAATGTATAGAATCACCTGGCGAGGGAATGCCAATCCAGAACTCAAAATACTCATGAGCATCAGAAAGCGTCCAGTTAAAAAGTAGATGAATAAAAAGAAAAGGTAAATAGATAATTAAAACGATATTATCGATAATATTAATCTTATCTTCTTAGAAATTAAACTTACAGTTTGGTATCTAAACACATAAACACACACGCGCACACACACACACACACACACACACACACACACACACACACACACACACACACACTTCAACGAATGGACGGCTTAGAAGACGTTCTGAAGAAAATTGAAGTCTGTGGATCCCAACGCAAAGAGAAGTGCCTAGTGTTTTTGCAGGGTGGGGGGGAAATTGCTCGTGGAGTAGTGGGAACGTAGGGAAAGAGGAAAAGGGGAGGGATTACTGAGGGAAATGGAAGGAAATGAGGAGGGAGTAGACTTTGCCCAGCCAGACAAGCGGAAGGTAAAAAAAAGACTTAGCGAGGATCAAATGTCTAATAAAAATGTAAAGATTAGAAGTATAGAGAGGAGCAATACAGAAGAAAGTGACGAGAATATGTTCCAGGGATTTAAAGAGGGTGGGGGGGACACAACCCCCCCCGACTGATAAGACTAGAAGAGAGAGTTGATAAGGTGATCGAGGACTTGGAACGTAAGTTAGGTAATGTAGACTCCATTTTCCAGAGAATTGAAAGGTTGGAACAACTAGAGAAGGCTAACAGAAACTTAACTGAAGAAATAGAGGACCTAAAAAGACAGTTAGGAAATGTAAAGGAGGAGAATGAGAAATTGAAGAAGAATAGTAATGAAAATAGAGAGAAAATAGCTACAGAAGTTAAAAATTGGAGAATAACTCAAGAAGGAAATAAGGTTTCATTCACTTACATAGTCAAACAGCAATTGAAAGAACATAATGAAGACTCAGTTATTAAAGTGATGAGACAGAAGGAGAATATAGTAAGAGAATTAGCTGACAAAAAGAAATGTATAATTATATTAGGAATGGAAGAGAAACATAACCCAGATAGAACCGCAAGAATCAAGGAAGAAAATGAAAGAGTAAGCAGTTTATTAAAATTAGTCCAGGAAGATGAACCAGAAATTATAAAGGAAATTGAGGAAAAATTCAGACTAGGAAAATATAGTACAGATAAGACCAGACCAATTAAGATTAAATTCAGGTCACAAACAACGGCAGAGAAAATTCTATCCAAGACAGGGAAACTAGCAACAAATGATCAATATAAAAAGGTATGGATAAAAAGAGAAATGAATAAGGAGGAAAGAGAGGCAGAAAAGAAGAAAAGAATTGAAGCTAAGGCAAAAAACGAGGAAAGAACGGAGTCAGAGAAAGAGAGATTCTATTGGAGAGTAGTGAACATGAAAATAAAGCAGTTCGACATACTAAAGAAAAACATAAGGGAAACAGAGAACACAATGGAAGTGGCAGAAAACTAAGAGTGTCTTACACAAATATAGATGGATTGATAACAGGATTGAATGAACTGAATGATTATTTGAAAGAAAAAGAACCGGACATAATGGGAATTGTAGAAACAAAATTAAAAGGCCCACTACCACCCAACAGTGTAGGACATGATACATACAATTATTGGATTAGAAACAGAGAGAAAAAACAAGGGGGTGGAGTTATGTTCCTGACTAAGAAGGATATAAACGTGAAAGGTGTCATATATGGAAAGAATACAGTAGAGATGATTATGATAGAAGTGGAAGACCGAGATAAGAAGAGCAGAAAATTTGTGATCAATTATGTGCCTCCGAAAACAGCCTCATGGGAGGAGAGTGAACATAAAAGTATGTTAGAGGACACAAAGATAGCATTAACTAAAATAATGGAAGACGGAGGAAGAATAGTTATGATGGGCGACTTTAATTGCAAAGAAATCTGCTGGGAAGAAATGACAGTAAAGAGTGGTGATGACTCATGGGGAAATGCTCTACTTGAGATG
>NC_134779.1:52575625-52578125 GCF_046742065.1 Oratosquilla oratoria | reverse complement strand
GCGTAGTGTTCCAAGCAACGACATGACGTCACAATCTTCTGCATTTCACTTCTTATAACAACGTATCATTTAAAAAAAAAAATGATCCAACATACATTTATCCAACATACATATCTATATATATATATATATATATAAAATTGTGATCATCTTGTTTGTTATCATGTATGCATATATACCGTATATATTTATACGTATATACACATATATACATACATATATATATAATATATATATATATATATATATATATATATATATATATATATATATATATATTCTGGTCCCCATCCTTTGATTCCCTCTCCTTTTCCTTTTCTTCATTTTCCTATTTTTTCTTCCTGCTTCTAATCCTTCGTCCTCCTCCTCCCCTTATTCCTCGCCCTCCTCCTCCTTCTTTCCGTCCTTTTCCTCTTCTCCCTCCTCTTCCTCCTCCTCACTCTTCTTCCTCCCCCGCAGGCAGCTGGTTGTCCCCGTAGCAAGATTGCCTGTCAGGTGACTCACGTGGCGCCGCCGTCCCTGCCCCCTCCCACCACCCTCACCCGTGACAGCGTCAGGAGGGCCACGTCCTACACAGTTTGCAAAAAGGTGGGGTAACGGGGTGGGCTTGATGGGGAAGGGGGATATGTATGGTTGGGGATTTTTTTTTTGCCCGGGATCGTGTGTGTGTGTACGTGTGTGTGTGTGTGTGTGTGTGTGTGTGTGTGTGTGTGTGTGTGTGTGTGTGTGGGTGTGTTGCTGTACATATATATATAATATATATATATATATATATATATATATATATATATATATATATATATATATATATACTTAGATATAGAAAAGAAATCCACATTTGGAATGTAGCGAAAACATCGACCTTCTCTCTTTCTCTCTCTCTCTCTCTCTCTCTCTCTCTCTCTCTCTCTCTTCTCTTTCTTTCTCTTCTTTTCGTTGTCTGGATCAGGTAATTAACAAAAATAAATAAATATATAGATCAATAAATAAAATAAACATGACAGCTGAGGTAACCAAAGGGAAAATAGCGTTTCCACGAATATTTTTATTTTGTTTTTATTGAACAAACAGTTTTATAAAATACACAAAAAACACACACACACACAAACACAAACTCACATTTTGGTACTTTTAAACGTTTCACTGCAGGAGGAGGTACCATGGATGTGTTAAAAATCGCCCGGTGGAAGACAGAAAACACACAAGTAGAGCGTAGCAATAACCAGCGTTTCTATCCTTGGAAGTGGGATCCATAAAGAAGAGATTCAAGGAAATATAATTTTTTTTTTTTTTTTTTTTTTTTTCATGTTATTCATGAAGAGTGATGCGGGACTCTGGTCCGCAGGGGTATCAATAAAGTCCCTCTAAAATACTGATATGTAGATCACTGTTATAAAAAGTCACTAGAACTATCATGGACGAGCACTAAGTCCCTCTCGCTAGACTATCCAAACACAAAGGGCAAATGTGGTAGTTTCAGCCGTGGTTAGCGTCCCTGCCTCCAACACCGGAGACCACTAGATCGTTCCCCGGCAAGGTCAAGTCTCACTTTGGTAGCTCATCAATCTCGCATTTCCTTTGTTGTGTGTTCGAGTCCTCCACTTCTCTCCGGTTTTAGGCAGTGACTGTCACCTGCTCCTTACCAGTTCTCAAAGTGCATAAGAGGGCAAAAGTGACGGCTCCGGCCGCAGCTGCTCGGGGCCTCCTGGCGTAAGCTCATCACGTCAACGGTGGAAATCATAAGGACGGTATACCAGTAACATAACATCAGTATGACTAAGCTTAGAGCATTGGTTTCATGTTTGGTTCACAACCACTGCAGTGAGGTGCAGAGGCCGCATTGTCACCCAGGGGAGAGGTAGGTAGTCCTGCAGTGATCCAAAGGGGTTAACACTTGTACTTTTTATTTCACTGAAAGTAGAGGTGACATGAAGATGTATAAAAAATTAATATCTTAGCATTATATATATATATATATATATATATATATATATATGTATGTTTGTATATATATGTGTTACATATGTATATATATATACATATATATATATATATATATATATATATATATATATATATATATATATATAAATATATATATATATATATAAATATATATATGCGAATAAGCCACAAAAAACACGTGATTCACAAAATGTGGTAATAAAACCACTTGGAAATTGAAAGGTGACCGAACGTTTTCGTCTATTTGAAAATGTCTCAAATAGACGAAAACGTTCGGTCACCTTTCATTTTATTTTCCAAGTGGTTTTATTACATGTACATATACAGTATATTTATATATATATATATATATATATATATATATATATTATATAATATATATATATATATTATATATATGGTTCAGCCTTAAGTAGTCTACTGCAGGACAGTCTTATCCCCTGAGGGGCCTCTGGACCTCAACACGGTGGCTTAATCAGCTTGGTAAGGTATTTCATGCTCGAGGTCTTCTCAGAAAACCTTCGAGCTCTTCTCG
>NC_134779.1:52563125-52565625 GCF_046742065.1 Oratosquilla oratoria | reverse complement strand
GGAGAGTAGGTTAGGTCATATGAACACCATTTTAAAAAGGGTTGAAAGATTGGAAGAACTGGAAAAGGCGAATAAAAACTTAACTGATGAAATAGAAGAACTAAAAAGACAGTTAAGAGAGGTAAAGGGGGAGAATGAGGAATTGAAGAAGAATAGTAAAGAAAACAGAGAAACAATAGCTAAAGAAAGTAAAAATTGGAAGCAAACCCAAGAAGGAAATAAGATTTCATTCACTGACATAGTCAAACAGCAATTGAAAGAACATACTGAAGACTCAGTTATTAAAGTGATGAGACAAAAGGAGAATATAGTAAGGGATTTAGCAGACAAGAAGAAATGTATAATTATATTAGGAATGGAAGAGAAACACAACACAGATAGAACCACAAGAATCAAAGAGGAAAATGAAAAAGTAAGCCAATTACTAGAATCAGTTCAGGAAGATGAACCAGGAATTATGAAACAAATCGAAGAGAAATTTAGACTCGGAAAGTATAGCACAGACAAGACCAGACCAATTAAGATTAAATTCAAGTCACAAACAACGGCAGAGAATATCTTATCCAAAACAGGGAAACTAGCAACAAGTGAACAACACAAAAAGATATGGATAAAAAGAGAAATGAATAAAGAGGAAAGAGAGGAAGAAAAGCAGAAAAGACTGGAAGCTAAGACAAAAAACGAGAACAGAACGGAGTCAGAGAAAGAGAGATTCTATTGGAGAGTAGTGAACATGAAACTAAGGAAGTTCGACATACAAAAGAAAAACATAAGGGAAACAGAGAACACAATGGAAGTGGCAGAAAACTAAGAGTGTCTTACACAAATATAGATGGATTAATAACAGGATTGAATGAGCTGAATGATTATTTGAAAGAAAAAGAACCGGACATAATGGGAATTGTAGAAACAAAATTAAAAGGCCCACTACCACCCAACAGTGTAGGACATGATGCATACAATTATTGGATTAGAAACAGAGAGAAAAAGCAAGGGGGTGGAGTTATGTTCCTGACTAAGAAGGATATAAACGTGAAAGGTGTCATATATGGAAAGAATACAGTAGAGATGATTATGATAGAAGTGGAAGACAGAGATAAGAAGAGCAGAAAATTTGTGATCAATTATGTGCCTCCGAAAACAGCCTCATGGGAGGAGAGTGAATATAAAAGTATGTTAGAGGACACAAAGATAGCATTAACTAAAATAATGGAAGACGGAGGAAGAATAGTTATGATGGGCGACTTTAATTGCAAAGAAATCTGCTGGGAAGAAATGACAGCAAAGAGTGGTGATGACTCATGGGGAAATGCTCTACTTGAGATGATTACTGACCATTCAATGACACAATGGATACAAGAGAACACTAGGTATAGAAATGAAGAAGAACCATCGAGGCTAGACTTAATAATTACATCTGAACCTAGAATAGTGGACAAGATTGAATATAAAACACCAATAGGTAAAAGTGACCACATATTGATTGAACTGGAACTTAATGAAGAAAAATATATGAAAAGAAATGAACAATATAGAAAAGGAAGAATGATGTATGAAAAAACAAACTTTGATAAAATAAGAGAATTCTTCCAACAAGAAAACTGGGAAGAAATATACAAAGAAGAAACATCAGTGGAAGAGAAATGGAATATTTTGACAAAAATTTACAAAAAAGGAGTGGAAAAGTATGTCCCAAGACAAAAACAAGAAAAAGAATATGTAAAATGCTGGTACAACAAAAGTTGTAGGGAGTTAAAAGACAAAAGAGACAAAGCCTGGACCAGATGGAAAAAAGACAGAAGACCTGAAAAATGGAAAATATATACTGGTTATAGAAATGAATATGTACAAAAGTGCAGAGAGAAAAAAAGAAAATATGAAAAAGATGTTATAGAAAAGTGTAAAGATCAGCCAAAACTATTCTACAGATTTGTAAACAATAAACTGAAAAACAAACAAGACTTGGAGAAATTGAGACAAGGAGGAGTTGAATACACTGAGGAAATGGAAATGGCAGAAATTATGAACAAACATTTTAAATCAGTGTTTACAAGGGAAAATATACAACCTGAAGAGATTGAGTGGAAAGAAAAAGTCCCCCCTATGGAAGAAATAGAAGTAACAAAGAATGAAATATTGACACACTTGGGTAATTTTGATGTCAGAAAATCGCATGGGCCAGATGAAATAGCAAACTGGATTCTGAAAGAATGCAGGAATGAACTGGCAGACAAAATACATAGCATAATAAGCAGTTCCTTAAAAGAAGGAAAAGTTCCAGAAGATTGGAAAAAAGCAAATATAGTACCTATATATAAAGGAGGAAATAAAGAAGAACCTACCAACTATAGACCAGTCTCTCTAACAAGTACAATAGCAAAAATTTGTGAAAGAATTATCAAAAGTAGATGGGTAAAATACTTGGAAAAAAACAACGTACTAAATCCAAGGCAATTTGGATTCAGACAAGGACGGTCATGCGTCACCAATTTAATAGGTT
>NC_134779.1:52555625-52558125 GCF_046742065.1 Oratosquilla oratoria | reverse complement strand
TCAATACTATTATTATTATTACTATTATCATTATTATTATTATTACTATTATCATTATTATTATTATTATTATTATTATTATTATTATTATTATTATTATTATTATTATTATTATCATTACTGTCATTATTACTATTATTGTTATCATTATCATTATCATTACTGTTATTGTTGTTGTTGTTGCCATCATTATTACTATTATTATTATCATTATTATTATCATCATCATAATTATTAATATTATTATTACTAATATTATTATTATTGTTATTATTATCATTATCATTATTATTATTGCTATTACTATTATTATTATTATTATTATTATTATTATTATTATCATTATTATTATTATCATTATTATTATTATTATCCTGATTATTATTATGGTTATTATTATTATTATTATTATTATTATTATTATTATTATTATTATTATTATTATTATTATTATTATTATTATTATTATTATTATTATAATTAATATTATTATCATTACTACAACTGTCATCATTTTCGTTGTTATTATCATTGTTATGATAATTATTTTCATGATTATTATTATTACTATTATTATCATTGTTATTATTAACAGAAGTAATAGTTGTAGTAGTACCGGTAGTATTGGTTTAAAAACAATAATTTATTTATCAACGTTATTGTTACTGTTGGTTATTACATACATGTACCAAAGGCTTCTTTCCCCCTTACAAGGGGGGTAGCCAAAAAACAAAGGCATGAAACCACTCCCACCCATTGCATCCCCACCACACTCCTCTCCCCTCCACCCCCTTCCCTCCCTCGTCGCTGGGCACCTACTGGATAACGGGTCATCCCTGCATCTCGCCCACCGCCCAGGTCAGAAGCAGTGTCACAAGACACAGCACATCCGCAGCAAGGCCGCTTCATTAAATCAGCGATCCCCCCTCTCCGTCCCCTCGTGCAGAAGGTAAAGACGGGGAGAAGTCCTCTCGGGCTGCGTCAAATTATTTCTCATACATACTCCCTCACCCCCTATCCCCCACCCACTCCCCCTCATGCATCACAACATCATCCATATACAACCATTCACCATTCACCCCTATCTTCTGTCCTCTCTCGTCCTTCCTCAACAGACATTCCACTCTTACCCAGAGCCTCTTTTACCACATCCATCCATCTTATCCTAGGTGAACCCCTCATGTTCACACCTTCCACATCTGCCTTCCACGCCTCTTTTACTAGTCTTTCTTCACTCATTCTTTCCATGTGCCCAAACCATCCCAATATAGCGTTCTCACATATCTATCTTACCACAAATATTTGATCTATACAACCTCTACCTGTTCTAAACCCACACTATTCCTCACCAATTACGCCCTCTGTTCCTCTCTTAATCCTTTCAATCAAGACCCTCCCATAAGCCTTCCCAACTACACTTAACATGCTAATCCCTCTGAAACTACTACACTCGCACTTGTCCCCTTTTCCCTTGTAAAATGGAACTATACAGGCACTCCTCCAGTCCTCTAGCACTCTACCCTCTCTTAAACAAATATTGAATAACCTCACCAGCCACTCCACCATCACTGTACCTCCTTTTTTCAAACATTCTGCATGACATCCATCCAGCCCAGGTGCCTTACCTGCTCTCATCATCTTAACAACTGCCTTCACTTATCTTTCCTTATTTCTCCTCCATTTTCCTCACTCATCAAGGTCATTTTCCTAGAACTTCCCACTGCAATTATCTTTCCCTCCCTCTCCTCCTTTATATTTAGCTATTTTAGGTAATTACAATGATAAGAAGAAGAATATTAGTATGATATTGATAATAATAATTAGTATGATATTGATAATGATAATAACAATAGTAATGGAAATAATAGTTGTAGTAGCATTGGAATCATTCCTATAAAAACAATAATGATTTGTTTATTAACGTTGTTATTGTTGATAATTATAATAATATAATTGATAATAACAATATTGATAATAACAATGCTAGTGATAATACTATCATAATAATTATACTGATACTACTATTGATAATAATATAATGATAATAATAATAGTACTAGTAACAGTAATTACATAATAATTATAATAATAATCATAATAATGATAGTAGCAACAATAATGATAGTTAATAACGATAATAGGAATGGTAACCACAACATAAATAACAACAACAAACATGGCCTTCATTACCTGGCGAAACCGTGGATCCCATCAGGTCTTCTTCGTTGTTGGGGGAAGAAAAGGAGGAGGAGGAGGAGGAGGAGGAAGAAGAGGAGGACTGGAAGGGATGGTCCTGGAAGGGTTCCCGCAGCCTGGAGAAGTAAACTTTGGGGTTTTCGAGACGAATTCGACCTGGAACGCAAAATATAATGTCTTTTACATATGTTGGATCCTCTTCAGTCCTGCGACTTAATTTATATTATTTATTTATTTATTTCATTTTGTTATTATTATTATTATTATTATTATTATTATTATTATTATTATTATTATTTTGTAT
>NC_134779.1:52545625-52553125 GCF_046742065.1 Oratosquilla oratoria | reverse complement strand
CCACTTGAACACCTCTATTAGATCACCCCGCACTCTGCGTCTTTCCAGAGAGTGTAAGTTAAGGTGCCTAAGCCTCTCTTCGCAAGGTAAATTTCTGAGCCCATGTATCATTTTGGTCATTCTCCTCTGTACTGATTCTAGTGAATTGATGTCCATTCTATAGGACGGATACCAAAACTGTACCGCATAGTCAAGGATGGGTCTAACTGTCGCTAGATAGAGTTCAATAATTACCTCTGCACGTCTATTCGTTACCGTCCTAGTAATGAAACCTAATGCTCTGTTAGCTTTATTCCTGGCGCTAATGCGCTGTTTCCTGGTTTTAAGTTCCGGACTCACTAGAACTCCCAAGTCTCTCTCGCACTCAGTTTTCTCTAAAAGCGTGTTATCTAAGCTGTTTACGCGTTTTTTATACATTTTTGTTTCTTTTATTCATTTATATGTGCTAATTTGGTTCCATTATAATTATCATCATTATCAATATTATCATAATTACTCTTTTTATTCAGTTTATTCTAATTTAATGCGTGGTGTACAATCATCAGCAATTATACAGTCGCCATATGAACAGGATTATGACGATTGAGAAAACTTTTGTGAATCTTTTTCTATTTGGTGTTTTTCTGGCGCCAGACCATTTTATTCACTGGAGAAGGGCCCTGTTATGTGCCCCTGTTGCTTCTTAGAATCATTTAATGTCAACCAGAATAATACTGATAAAGAAGACCACAAAAGTTAATGCACTATTCTCTTGATGACTCACGCAGGTTAGGTTAGGTTAGGTTAGGTTATTTAAAAAAAAAAAAAAATACCAACATTTCTACCGGTAAGGTAACTGTTCACAGAGTTTCTCTGTGTATATCTTTTATTATTCTATTCCAATAAATTTCTTTATAAAACATTTTTGTTCTAACACAGTTTTATCAAATTTGTTTGCTGTTAACTATACGTTGATTCAACCCAGAATTAGGCATCATTGACATACTGTCTCGCAAGTTTAATGTCATTGAATCCAAAGAAGTGTTGATTATCTCAATAATGCGGAAAGGAAATCTGAAAAATCGGGAATAAAAATTGAAATAATCGGGAGGGGGGAAAGGGGCAACTAAATAAATAGATAAATAAATAAATCGGAAAAATCGGGAATAATCGGGGAAGGGGATAATGGAACAATTATAGCGGAAAAAGTGGGCGGATCGGAAAAATGAGAATCAAAATCAGAAAAGAACTAAAAAAAAAATCTGAAAAAATTTCAGACAAAACAAATAGATAAATAAACAAACAAACAAACAAACAAACAAATAAAAATCGGAAAAATAAATCGGGGGAAACGAATTCTCCTCTGGTTCTCCCCGGTCCATCCGGACAAGGGAGGTAATGAAAGCAATAAATAACATTCGAGTCTGACATGTCCACCACAGACACGTGTGGGACGTCCACAGAGGCGGGAGAAAATGACTTTTTGATGGAGAGGTCCTAAATGGCCGCGCCCGACGGACAGACGGACACACAGACAGACTGACAGCCTGACTGACGTTCGTTCTGAGGCCCCAATCGTAGGTCACTGCAAACCCATCAATGGTAACATTGGCTCTGTGGTGCTGATGCTGCCTTGTGTGCTTTGCTTCTTGTTCCTGGTTTTTTTTTTTTTTTTTGTCTGTGTTGTTCTTGTTGCTATCGTTACTGTTGTTATTGATGTCATTGTTGTTGTTATGATTATAGTTATTTGTTGTTGTTATTGTTATTACTTCATAAGTTTTGTTAATATTATTTTCTAAATTATTTTATTATTATTATTATTATTATTATTATTATTATTATTATTATTATTATTATTATAATTATTGTTATTGTTATCATTATCATTATTATTATTATTATTATTATTATTATCATTATTATTATTATTATTATTATTATTATTATTATTATTATTATTGTTGTTGCTATTATTATAATTGTTATTATTATTATCATCATCATCATCATCATCATCATCATCATCATCAATCATAGCCCATGGCCATATAAGGCGAAAAAGTGTGTATGTGTGGGTGTAGATATATGGTTGTGTGTGTGAATATGGATGCGTTATCCGGAAGTTAGGACTTCCCGGAATGGACCCTAACTCCAGGAGGACCCTCCGGTCGGGTCATAACTGTCATGAATTACTTTTCTGGCCGGAAACTCCTCAACCTGAGGACCGAGAACGCCAGGACCCTCCTGAAGAAGGAGAGGAAGATCGGTGAAGGCACCCTCGGGTTGGTCTCCGTAGGCCGCCTGCGTAAGAGGCCCATCGTCTTGAAGGTCTTCAAGAGCACCTCGGCCTTGAACGAGGTGCTTCGGGAGTGGAGGACCCTTCGGAAATTAGTTTATGTTCTTGAGGTTCCTCGTGGCTACTTCGTGTGGTCTTCCCCTGTCGACCTCGTCATGAGCTTCGGCAGGCCGACCACACTTCGCAGAACCCTCAAGAAGAACCCGGTTACTCTCTGCCGAAGACAGCTTCTAGACGTCCTCCTTCAAGTCACCAAGACCCTTCAGGACCTTCAGGAGTGGTGCGAGGAGGCACACATCGACCTGAAGACCGACAAAATGCTCCTCCGGGTCGAGGGGGACCGTTACACAGCGACCACCATCGATCTAGGCAACGCGACGGACTTCGGGAGAACCTACCCAGGGCTCGAAGGGAATCTTTTCCCGCACATCGCTTCCGGTCTGTGCCGAAGACTCGACACCTCGTCCAAGTCTGACGTCCATTCGATGGGGCCTCTCATGGCTTCCGTCGTCGGTCGAGTGCTGGCGCTCAAGGCCGACCTTGAGCACCTAGTTGGAGGAGAACTTCGGGAAGATCCCGAAGGAAGGATCTCCGCCCACGACCTGACTGAGGGACTTCGGAAAGCGCTCGTCGATGACGAAGACTTGAAAAAAAAGTGAAGACACCAACGCTACCCTAAAGGCCCCCATACCCTGTCAATCATGATTGCACAGTCATCGAGATTGTGCAAGCAGTATTTGGGCCACACACTGTCAGTAAGATTGAGCAATCATTACTTACCTCTTGGAGTTTGTGGAGTTGGATGAACTCCCTCCAAAATTCCTGAGTGTCCTGTGTGCTCGCCATGGTTACAAAGGAAAGACGGAGCTGTTGGCGCAATCATCGACAGTAACTATCACTCATGATGGTGTAACTACTATGCTTGAGCTTACAAAATCAAACCGAGTTGGAAATTCCTCAATCATCTGCGCAAACACTCAATCACACCCACTCACACAGGATATGCTTGCGCAATCATGAATATTGTGCAATCATGACTGACAGTGTGTAGGGGCCTTAAGAGGCACTCCTTCGAAGGAGGCAAAACCTGAAGTAAGACCTTCAACCTCCATCTCTCCACCTCAGAAGAAAAAGACATCAAGCACGACTCCAGAGACTTCGACCTCCAGCCCAGGAAACAAAAGGTTGAGGTCTAGCCGTCCTTCGGAGGACGACGTAGCTCGTCCTTGAGGTGGTCCTCCGGAGATCCATTACAATGAGCAAAGATTCACCAACGCCTTGTGGTCGCACGAAACAAAATGGCGTCAACAGACAGGAAACAAGATGGCATCAACAGAATGAATATGGAATATGAATCATTAACGTGACTCATTCGCCGCAGAATGATTCACGTTAATGGATAGAATCACCTGGAGAGGGAATCCCAATCCAGAACTCAAAATACTCATGAGCATCAGGAAGCGTCCAGTTAAAAAGTAGATAAATAAAATAAAAGGTAAATAGATAATTTAAACGATATCATCGATAATATTAATCTTATCTTCTCAAAAATTAAACTTACAGTTTGGTATCTCAACACACACACACCCGCACACACACACACACACACACACACACACACACCACAGGCGGACTTCTACCGTAAGGTGAATAAAATCGCCTGGCGACAACCAGAAAAAATATCTAAAGCCCGCCACTGGAAAGAACTGAGTATGTGAGGTCTTTCCTCCTCAGATTAATAAAATCGCCTAACGGCAGCGAGAACGTAATTCGGAGGATAGGTCTAAGCAGACAGATCCGATAGATCGAACTGCGCAAACTTCGGCCGAATGTCGTAAACTTAACAGTCAAATTGCGCAAACTTACCAGTCGAACTGCGCAAACTTACCAGTCAAATTGCGAACTTAACATTCGAACTGCGCAAACTTACCAGTCGAATTGCGCAAGCTTACCAGTCGAACTGCGCAAACTTACCAGTCGAATTGCGCAAGCTTACCAGTCGAACTGCGCAAGCTTACCAGTCGAACTGCGCAAACTTACCAGTCGAATTGCGAACTTACCAGTCGAACTGCGCAAACTTACCAGTCGAATTGCGCAAGCTTACCTGTCGAATTGCTCAAGCTTACCAGTCGAGCTGCGCAAGCTTACCAGTCGAATTGCGCAAACTTACAAATTGAACTGCGCAAACTTACCATTCGAACTGCACAAAGTTACCAATCGAACTGCGCAAACTTAGCAGTCGAACTGCGCAAGCTTACCAGCCGAAATGCGCAAACTTACCAGTCGAACTGCGCAAACTTACCAGTCAAACTGCGCAAGCTTACCAGTCGAACTGCGCAAACTTACCAGTCGAACTGCGCAAGCTTACCAGTCGAACTGCGCAAACTTACCAGTCGAACTGCGCAAGCTTACCAGTCGAACTGCGCAAACTTACCAGTCGTACTGCGCAAACTTACAAATCGAACTGCGCAAACTTAGCTGTCGAACTGCGCAAGCATGCCAGTCGAACTGTGCAAACTTACCAGTCGAACTGCGCAAACTTACCAGTCGAACTGCACAAAGTTACCAATCGAACTGCGCAAGCTTACCAGTCGAACTGCGCAAACTTATCAGCCGAACTGCACAAACTTACCAGTCGAACTGCTCAAGCTTACCAATCGAACTGCGAAAGCTTACCAGCCGGACTGCGCAAACTTACCAGCCGAACTGCGCAAACTTACCAGTCGAACTGCGCAAACTTATCAGCCGAACTGCGCAAGCCTACCAGTCGAACTGCGCAAACCGCTCAGTTCAAACCACAAAGGAACTTAATTAGTCCGACCGACCTGTGACGGTGAAGAGCTCCGATCCAACCCTACTGCCTTGGGCGTCGACTTCGAAGTAGCTCGTCTCCCCGTCAGAAGGATCGACCACTCGGAAAACGTTCGACGTCACTATCACCCCGTCGTTGTCTGTCGAGCAGGAGGAGAAGAAGGTCAGGAGAAGATCGCGTCATTGCAATTTTTTTCAGTTATCATCGTCATCGTTACTACAATATTGTGGTCATTACTCTTAGTATATTCATTGCTATTTATTGTTGTTGTTGTTATCACATTACTAATAATATAATAATATGATTATTAGTGTTACTATCATTATTATTATTACTAATATCATTAATGTTGATATTATTACTGATAGTAGTAGTAGTAGTAGTAGAAGTAGTAGTAGTAGTAGTAGTATTGTAGTGTACACGTAAGGTGATCAGATAAACATATTCCAGGAGATTATTTTCTGCAACGCCACCTTTGCCCCTGGTGCTCGGATAGCCAGAAAACAAAAGTTCATCTATACTTTTTCCTCTTTTTATTTCTCTCCACCATAATACACATCTTTTAGTTTTTTCAATATTTCGTAAAAAAAAAATCCTCGTTTTTATTATATATTTTCTTACTTCTCTTGTGTTGTCATTATTTCTCCTTTTCTTATTTTTTCTAAGCCTTTCCTCCACTTATTTCTTCTCTTTTTCTTTCTTCTGTTAATCTCCCGAGTTGATCCAGACTCAGTGATCAAATCACCTGGAAAGATAAGACGCCCATTGGCCCTTCCTCCACCAATCACGGCCGACCCAAAGGCGACGACTCTGATTGGTTGGGCGGTCGAGCTTGGGGGGTAGGGGGGTGGCGTTATCATATTTTTCAGGATTGCCTTCGACTGTATCTGAGGGCGTGTAGATATACGTACATCTGTGTGTGTGTGTGTGTGTGTGTGTGTGTGTGTGTGTGTGTGTGTGTGTGTGTGTGTGTGTGTGTGTGTGTGTGTGTGTGTGTGTGTGTGTGTGTGTGATTCACCTTGGTCTTTGGATCACGTGTTGGACTCGTGATCGACAGCTATTTCCCTCCCGGAAGAGAGCTCAGAGCTCGTATGACCGATCTATGGATAATGCTATGACCTTACACGCACACACACACACCCAACTCCCCGCCCACGAGAGTTGGAGTAACGACTCGAAGCGCAGCAATACTGAAATAATTTCAGCCCCGGGCAAGATTCGAACCAGGTACCGCCGGCACCGCCGTACTGACAGTCTGGGACTCTACCAACCGCGCCACCGAGTCGTGTGTGTGTGTATGTATGCTTGTGTGTATATTTTATTGTTAAATGTGTATATTATGTATGTACGCCCGCGCGCTCGCGTGTGTGTGTATTCTCTTGTGGTGTATTAGGTTTGTATTTATTTACGTAAACATAAATTACACCCCTTTTCCCTACCCCCAGCCGTCAGTGACCACCACTAACCCGAGCTACACTAGCACACTGCGCAAAGGTGACGGTTTCGACAAAAATCTGCCCGTCTCTTGGCTCGATGCCATCACCTCGAGTAGGACTTGGCTCGTGCGAGAGTGAGTTTGGAGGTCGACCTACTCACTGATTACGAGGTGTGGGGTGGTCGCTCCCGGACGGCTCAGTGTGATGTTGTAGTCCGCCTCGAAGGAGAGGGGCGTGTTCTCACGCCCATGCACCAAGCCCGCAACCGACAGCTGTGGGAGGGGGAGGGGGAGGGGGGAGAGAGGGGGAGGGGGGAGAGGGGAAGGGCGAGAGGGAGGGGGGTGAGGTAGAAGAGGAGAGGGGGAAGGGGCAGAAGAGGAGGGGGAGGGTAGGGGGGAAGTTGGAGGGGGTAGGGGTGGAGGGGGAGGGTAGGGACAGGGGGAGAGGGTAGAGGTGGAAAGGGATAGTGGAAGGGGGCAGAGGTAGAGGTGGAGTGGGATAGAGGAGAAATGGAGAAGGGGATAGGGGGGAGTGGAGGATTGGTATTTGGGGAGAGGAGTAGGAATAGGTGGAGTGGGAGGAGGAGGAGGAGGTGGAGTGACAGGGATAGGGAGAAAGGGGGAGAGGAGGAGGGGAAGAGGAAGAGGGAGAGGAAGAGGAAGAGTAGAATAGGGAGAGAGGAGGAGGGGAGGAGGGGAAGGGGGGGCAGGGAGAGTGGAGATGGATAGGGAGAGAGGAGGGGAAAAGGGATATGGGTAGAGGAGGAGAGGTAGAGGAAGGGAAGATAGGGAGAGGGGGGTGAGGGAGAGGAGGAGAGGAGGATGGGGAGAAGGAGGGGGAAGATAGAAAGAGTGGAGAGGGAGAGGGGGATGGGGGCAGATGAGGAGGGGAATAGGGGAGAGGAGGAGGGGGATGGGGAGAGTAGAGAGGAATAAGGAGAGGGGAGGAGACGAGGGGAAGGGTGATAAGAAATAAAG
>NC_134779.1:52530625-52533125 GCF_046742065.1 Oratosquilla oratoria | reverse complement strand
CACCTACCAAGCTACATGATTGTAACTCCCCTCCACACACCGTTTCATGCCACATTAATAAACATGAATACAGTATTTAATACTTCCACTTTAATGTAAATAACCCACTTGTGTTAATGTAGAAAGTAAGTATAGGTAACCCCACACAAGGCCAATGATGAAGTTGTTTGTAAATACATATACGGTGCGACTGCGCCGTCACAGATAGAGGAGACTAGGGGAGACACTCTCTCTAAGACTTGGTAAGGGAGATATTTTCCCTTTGGGAGACATCCCACGCTTGTAAATACTGGAAGTCCACCTCAATGGATATAAAGTCTAAACCAACACTTTAACGTCACCCCGCTGACCCTCTTGTGTAGCCAGACCCACGCCCCCGAAGAGGAGACTGCCCGTCCACGACTAGCCACGTCTCCAGGTCTGCCGACTGCCAGGCCATCTGTCATCTTCTGTCTGCCCGCTTGCACTACCAGAGTAGCCCAAACTTACGGCTACATATTAGTGTTGCAGCGGCGGTGACAGCCCGCTCGCTACCTCTCGACCCCTCCGGTACCCGACTAAAACCGTCGTCGCCTGCCAGGTCTGCCAAATACCAGATTGTCTACTGTCTCCCGTCTGCCAGCTAGCACACCCACCAGCTCGACTGCCGTCATTGCCTGACCAGGTTTGCCGACTGCCACAGGTGTAACTTGTAGTTGTAGCTATCTTGATGAAAGACCCTCGCACTGCCAGAGTACCCAAACTAACGGCAAAATATTTGGTGTGCAGCAGTGGTAGCACCAACCTCCTCCCCCACCCCCCGGCAGAGTGTCTTAGTAACCATTCACCGGTTACACGACTAAAATCGTCAGCCTAGAGCAGTGATTCCCAGCAACGTAACATCAATATTTCAATCAACCCAACGCATCACCGAATCAAGCTCCAATCAAACCACAAGAACTCCCAGTACAACGCATCGAAGCCCAGTATCAATCAAGCCCAGCGCATCGGCTTTGAGACCTCAAGCAAAAGATTTCATTCAGCGCACTTCCCAGCGAGTGACGCATCCTATACACTACGCCTCACTTCCAAGCGACGATTGAACTTCTATACACACCACTCAAGCCCAACCGATGTCGCCAGTCACCCTACATGCAACCTCAGCAAAAACGCACTCCGCAAGTAATCTCACTCATTCCCCAATAGGTCACCAGGGACCCAAGCCCAGCGCGCTGACTACAAAGTCGGCAGTTTCAACCGACTTCATTCGGCGACGAATCACTGCCCAGTCCGTCTACACACCACCCATCCAAGCGGCGATTGCAACCTCTTCCCACCTCAGCACCCCCCAACCCACCTCGCCAACCATCGTGAGTACTAATTCACATACATGAACTAATTTTATTTAATATTATCTAGTACGGAGCCTGACGAGACCTCGACCACCCACCTCTCCCTCCACGCCGTGACCCACGGCAAGGATAGAAAATTCGCGTCGGCCAGAGAGATTTACCTTGACCCTCCACCCCCCTCCTCCACACCGTAACCCACGGAAAGGATCAGGAACTTCGTGTCAGCCAGAAGCTGACCTCAACACTCTACCCACCTCTGCACCTACACCCCCTTCCTCCACGCCGTGACCCACGGCAAGGACCAGGTGGAGATCGGCCACGTTACTTCAACCACCTCCGCCTACTCCACCAATTCCCTCCGCCCGAGACACGTCAAGCCGTCAACTGCAACGTCAACCAAATTTTACGACAACCCAACAACAAACCAAATCCTTCAGTCTATCGTCCCTACCCACACAATCAGGAGAGGATTATCAGCCCGTCATCCCGGTAAATACCCTCGTTATATTATTGTTTATACATAACTACACAAATACATCCAATATAAATATAAATTCACAAACAAACTAATAAGTACATGCACATACAGGAGAAACAATTATTACATAATGCATTAAACAAATCCAACATACTAAAATGTAAAGTGATAAACACCCACATAATCCACTGCCAATTCTTCAAATCAACATAACTAAAGCACTCAACAGAATCGACATACATAGACGCGAAGTAAATAATACGCGAACAAATATTTAAATCCACATACATCTACCAAAATTGTTTTACATATTAACCAATAGCTATGTACTGACAAATAAACCAATAATACACAAACAAGTATATAAGTGAATAGAAGCTCCAGTATATCAACCCAGCCAACAACTAAATACAAATAAACAAAAAACTAGAGATAGTATTCTATACATAATACCAAACATTATGTGGACATATCAATTCTCAGAAATATAGTGCATTTTGACATAATATACTTGCAAGATATTTTTCAAACGCATTCTTTAAAAAACAAAGGCTGCATAACTATCAAAAGTTACAAACCACAATACTAAGACACACTGACCATAGTATCAACCCGCCATCATGTACACTCAAATATAACAACTCAATACCACATTAACTTTAAACTAAATCAGCCTAATACACCCAGCAAA
>NC_134779.1:52485625-52520625 GCF_046742065.1 Oratosquilla oratoria | reverse complement strand
TGAGATGTATAGCAATCTGGCAGATCTAATTATTAATGCACAAAACACATTTATCCCCCTAAAGTCAATACGAAAAAATAGTAATACTCCCAAATGGATGACGGACAGATTGAAACATGAGATCGGAATTAAAAGAGGACTTTACGTAAAAATAAAAAACGGGGAATCACACCTTAGATCAAGATATAACGAAATGGCAAAGCTGGTTAAAAGGAATACACGTTCAGCGAAACGTAATTATGAAATCAAGGTTGCCAGTCAAGCAAAATCCAACCCAAAGGGTTTCTTTCACCTCTATAGAACAAAAAATAAAGAAAGAATAGGACCAATTAAAAACGACGAAAATGTCATGATAGAATCGGAAGAAAAAATGAGTGAGGAGTTTAACAATTATTTTCTATCGGTGTTTACTAATGAGAGGTTAGATAAAGTACCTGACTGCGATCCGATTTTTAGAGGGGATGAAGAAAATAGCCTAACTAATATCAGCATTAGTAAAGAAGAAGTTATCAAGCAGATTGACAGACTTAAAGCTACAAAATCTCCGGGTCCGGACGAAATTTTTCCAAGAATGCTTAAAGAGTGTAAATTTGAAATCTGCGACCAGTTAACTGAAATATTCAATAAATCGGTAGACACTGGTTCTGTTCCAACTGCTTGGAGGCAGGCAAACGTTGTTCCTGTTTTTAAGAAGGGAGATAGATCGACCATATGCAACTACAGGCCAATCAGTTTGACATCGGTTATAGGAAAAATGCTTGAATCAATAATAGTAAATAGACTCAGAGAACACATTGAAGGGCATAATTTAATTCGTGATTCACAGCATGGTTTCTCCAAAGGTAAGTCATGCGTGACTAATCTTCTATCATTTTACACTAAGGTATATAAGGCGTCAGACAACAATGAAAATTACGATTACCTTGACTTTAGCAAAGCGTTCGACAAAGTGCCACACCAGAGACTACTAAATAAAATCAAAGCCCATGGCATAGGAGGAAAAGTGTTAGAATGGATTAGAGCTTGGATTAGTAACAGAAAACAGCGGGTCACCATAAATGGAATAAAATCTAGGTGGGGCAATGTTACTAGCGGGGTCCCCCAGGGCTCGGTTTTGGGTCCCTTATTGTTCATTATGTATATAAACGACTTAGACGATGGGTTAAATAGTGATGTTAGTAAGTTTGCGGACGACACTAAAATAGGACGCCTAATTAGGTCAGGAGAAGACGCCCAGATTCTGCAGGATGATCTTAATAAACTGTTAACATGGTCGGTGAAATGGCAAATGAACTTCAATATCTCTAAGTGTAGCGTGTTAAACGTAGGGCTACACAACCCCAAAAATAGATACAACTTAGATGACACGTTTTTAGAAAAATCTGAGTGCGAGAGGGACTTGGGAGTTCTGGTGAGTCCGGACCTTAAAACCAGGAAGCAGTGCATTAGCGCCAGAAATAAAGCAAACAGAACATTAGGCTTCATTGCTAGGACGGTAACAAATAGAAGTGCAGAGGTAATTATTAAACTCTATCTAGCGATAGTTAGACCCATCCTTGACTATGCGGTACAGTTTTGGTCCCCGTCCTACAAAATGGACATAAATTCACTAGAATCAGTACAGAGAAGAATGACCAAAATGATACAAGGACTCGGAAATTTGCCTTACGAAGAGAGGCTTAGGCACCTAAACTTATACTCTCTGGAAAGACGCAGAGTGCGGGGTGATCTAATAGAAGTGTTCAAGTGGATCAAAGGCTATAACAAGGGTGATGCAAACAAGGTCATCATAATAAAACAACAGGGCAGGACTCGCAGTAATGGGTATAAACTGGACAAATTTAGATTTAAGAAGGAAATAGGCAAGAATTGGTTTACAAATAGGGTGGTCGATGAATGGAATAAACTTAGCAACCACGTAGTAAGCGCTGAAACTATCAGTTGTTTTAAAAAACGATTAGACAACTTTATGGATGGGGACGACAGGTGGTGATGGATACGGAGCTGCCTGGTGTAGGCCTTGTGGTCTTTTGCAGTCTCCTTTATTTCTTATGTTCTTATGTTCTTATGTTTGTGTTAACTAAACTACACTACAATTAAGGAAACAGGGCAACTAGGCGATAGAAGATGAACTAACACTACTGCTATCACTATCCTATCCAATTAATCCAATTGCGATTAAATGTCTGGTTGTCATATCTTTTATTGCAAAGGATAATATTTTATTTGCGGATTAGATTCCAAGTATTTATCTAAGCGATTTTTAAATGTTGTTATCGTGTTACTTTCAACGACAGTGGAAGGTAACGAGTTCCACACGTTAACAACCCGGTTAAAGAAGAAGTGCTTACTTTCGTTCGTAGAGAATCTTTTGCCAATTACTTTGAAATCGTGGCGTCTTCTTGTATTTGATTGGTCTAATAAGAAGTAATCTTTGACATTAATGTTGTCAAAGCCTTTGAACATTTTAAAAACCTCAATCAAATCTCCACGCATTCTTCTCTTTGAGAGGGAGAATAAATTTAGATTTTTTAGTCTTTCTTCATACGGCAGATTTTTCAGCCTTGGTATCATTTTGGTCACTCTCCGTTGTACTCTTTCTAGGAGGAGGAGGAGAAGGATGATGACAGTGATTATGTTGATAATGAAGCTGTTCATGGTGATGCTGGTAGTATTGATGATGATGATAGTGGTGATGGTAATAGTTGTGATGATGAAAACATGAAAAAGATGATGACAGTGACGACGATGATAATAGTGAGAAAAGAAAGAGAGAGAGAGAGAGAGAGATAGAAAGACAAAAAGAGAAAAGAGAGAGAGAAATGACAGTAGGCACCCTCAACTTGTTGTCGAGTCCAAGAGAGAAAGAGAGAAAGAAGGAAAGAGAGAGAGAGAGAGAGAGAGAGAGCCGCAGATAGTTACAGTGTCTGTCTGCCTGTCTGTCTGTCTGTCTTTCTGTCTTTCTCGAGCGAGTCTTCTCGAGGTTCGAGTTTTAGCCCAAACTTTCTTTAATTGACGAACTCATCCGATTATTCCGCACCCAATGGGTCCAACTACCCCCCTCTCCCCCTCTCCCCCTCGTCCTTCTCCCCCTCCCCCTCCTCCTTCTCCCCCTCTCTCCCTCCTCGCCTCTCTCCATCTCTCCTTCTTCCCCTCCCTCTATCCTTCATCTCCCCTTCTTTTCTTCTCTTTCCCCTCTCCCCCCTCTTTCCTCCCTTTCCCCCCCTCCCCCTCCCTCCCCCTTCTATCCTCTTCTTCCCCTCCTCTCCCCCCATTCTTCCCAGTCTCCTCCTCCCTCCCTCCCCTCCCCGTCTCCCCTCCCTCCCTCCCTCCCTCCTCCATTCCTTCCCGTCTCCTCCTCCCTCCCCCGTCTCCTCCCTTCCTCCCTTCCCATCTCTTCCCTCTTTCGCTCTCCCTCCCTTCCTCTCCCTCTCTCCCCCGCTTCCCCTCTCCCTCTCCCACACTCCCTCCCTTTCAGCTGAAGTCCTGGTGAAGTCGGAAAGAATACATTTCAGGATGAGGAAGAGGAGGAAGAGGAGGAGGAAGAGGAGATGAGGGGGGAGGAGTCCTTCGCCCACGTGTTCAGTAACCCAATGAAGTGACTGAAACAGCCCAGCAACGTAACTGTAGGCTCAATGGTGTCTGTATTACAGTGAATTGCAGTGATGAAGCATTTAGGCCCACAATAGAACTTTTGGTCCAGAACGAGGTAGGATTAATATATATATATATATATATATATATATATATATATATATATATATATATATATATATATATATATATATATATATATATATAATATATATATGCAAGGTAACCACTTTAGAAAATAAACAAACGGAGCAGATTGCTTTCGTGTATTACGTCTTAACTGAAGATGTAATATACGAAAGCGCTATGCTCCGTTTGTTTTTTTCTAAAGTGGTTACCTTGCATTTATAAAACACACGTTCCAGTGATTTTATTGCATATATATATATATATATATATATATATATATATATATATATATATAACACATGCTTATATATATGTATATATGTATGTATATATATGTATATATATATATATATATATATATATATGTATATATAAATTTTATATATATATATATATACATAATAATAATAACCCATACATACATACATACATATACCAAAGGCTTCTTTCCCCTTATAAGAGAGGTAGCAAAAAAACAAAGGCATAAAAACTACTCCCAACTATTCCATCCCCCATCACACTCCACTCCCCTCCACCCTCTTCCCTCCCTCTTATCTTGGCACCTACTGGATGACGGGTCATCCCTGCATCTCGCCCACTGCCCTGGGTCAGAAGCAGTGTCGCAAGACACAGCACATCCACAGCAAGGCCGCTCCATTAAATCGGCGACCCCCCCTCTCCGTCCCCTCATGCAGAAAAGGAGAAGACGGGGAGAAATCCCTTCGGGCTGCGTACAATTATTTCTCATACATACTCCCTCACCCCCTATCCCCCCGCCCATTCCACCTCATGCATCACAACATCATCCATATACAACTAGTCTCCATTCACCCCTATCCTCTGTCCTCTCCCGTCCTTCCTCAATCCACATTCCCCTTTTCACAAAGCCCCTTTTACCCCATCCATCCATCTCATCCTAGGTCGCCCACTCATGTTCACTCCTTCCACCTCTGCCTTCCACACCTCTTTTACTAGTCTTTCTTCACTCATTCTTTCCATGTGTCCAAACCATCCCAATACTCTTTCATCAACTCTATCTCCCAACTCCCTTTCCACCCCCGTTCTCCTCCTCACCTCCTCATTTCTCACTTTATCCAGTCTTGTAACCCCTATCATACTTCTCAGGCACCTCATCTCAAACACACTCAAACTCCTTTTCTCTTCCTCTCTTATGTTCCATGTTTCTAACCCCTTAGAGTGTTGTCGGTACAATCACTCCTCCATACAGTCCCCTCATAGCATCCATTCCCAAATATCTATTTCTCATTACACTTTTTAATCAACTATGGCATTTACTCATATCTCTTAATCTACATTCTACCTCCACCTCCACTCCTCCCTTTCCTGCCACATTCGCACCCAAGTATCTAAAACAATCAACTTCCTCCAGTCTCTTTCCCTTAATACTCACTTCCAGTGTGCTGCCACTTTCTCCCCATGTACATCTTATCACCTTACTTTTACCCATATTTATCTTCAACTTCCTTCTTTCACACACCTTCCCAAACTCTGTCACTAACTTCCTCAATCCCTCCTCTGATCCTGCTACAAGTGCAGTGTCGTCTGCAAACAACAACTGACTTATCTCCCACTTTTCTCCATTTTCTTTAACCATCTCCAATCCCTGACCCACTACCTTGTATTTACCTCTCGCACCACCTCATCCTTGTATAAATTGAACAGCCAGGGCAACATAACACATCCCTGACGAAGTTCCACCTTTACCTCAAACCACTCTCTCTCTCCGTTTCTAATCCTAACACAAGCTCACTACTCTCATAAAAACTTTTGACTGCTCTTAACAGCTTTCCTCCTATCCCATATATCTGCAATACCTCCCACAGTGCCTTCCTGTCTACCCTAGCATAAGCCTTTTCCAAATCCATAAAAGCAAAAAAAAAAAATCCTTACCTTTTCTACAGCTTTCTCACATACCTGTCTTACCACAAAAATCTGATCTACGCAACCCCTACCTGTCCTAAACCCACACTGTTCCTCACCAATTACTCCCTCTGTTCCTCTCCTAATCCTCTCAAAAATCATAATAATATAATAATTATAATGAATGTATAATAATCATGATAACGACAACAGCTATAATGACTGTAATAATAGCAATAATGAAAATTATAATGATGATGATGATGATGATGGTGAGGCTAGGACAGCCCCCCTTACAGGACTTTGTAGGATTGAATTCAATGAAACATGCCCTTGGTTCAACTTCACCGGTGGCAGGATGCGAACCACCATCCCTTTGACCATCGCCGCAAGTAACGACGCCCTAACCTACTCGGCCAGCGAGCTTCTAAGCAGTTTTATTTATAAAATGATAATAATGATAAAGATTATGGTGATTACAACAGTAATTATAATAGTAATAAATATAATAATAGCAATAATAATAATAGTAATAATAATGAATAATAATAATAATAATAATAATAATAATAATAATAATAATAATAATAATAATAATAATAATAATAATAATAATAATAATAATAATAATAATAATGATAGTAATAATAATAATAATAATAATAATAATAATTTCAATAATAAAGATAATGATGATGATATCAAATGATAAAAACAATAACAAATATGATAAAGATGGAATAAGAAATACAGTCCCAATAAAATTCGAATTGTATTACATGCAATTGTCTCAGTTGGAAGTTCATGCCTCTCACTGACATTCTACCTTTGTTCTTACTGCCACCCCCCCCCCATGAGTTTTTGTTCAGCCGAGGACGGAACCCCATGCTGATAGATGGGGGGGGAGGTGTCTCTTTCTAGGAATAAAATCACTTGACGACAGACAGAATGAACATAAAAACAGCCTACGGTTCAAGAGTTGAAAACTAATCAAAATAAACAAACGGATAAGATAAATACATTAATGAATAAGTTGATAAAAAACAAAAATAAATGGATGAATATATCAATTTAATAAATAGATGAATAAATGACCGATTGTGTAAATTCGAGAATAGATAATAGATAGATACTGTACCTTTGATAATTGTCACCGTCTCCTCCATTGCTGACACCGGCAAAGCCATGACTGAGATGCGGGTTGCCCGCGCCGCTCTCTCACAACACTCGCACACGCGCACACGCGCGCGCGCGCACTCACAATTCTGAGTATTTTGGTCGACTGGGGAGCCCCACTGTCGCCGCTTCTCTCTCTCTCTCTCTCTCTCTCTCTCTCTCTCTCTCTCTCTCTCTCTCTCTCTCTCTCTCTCTCTCTCTCTCTCTCTCTCTCTCTCTTTCTATCTATCTCCTTCTCTCCCTCCCTCCCTCCCCCATACTCTCTCTCTCTCTCTCTCTCTCTCTCTCTCTCTCTCTCTCTTTCTCTCTCTGTGTGTCTGTCTGTCTATCTCTCGTGTGTACAAACACACGCCACCTGGGGGGGGGGGCTTCGGCAGGGGGGTGGGGGCTTCCCGGGGGCTTTGGCCCAGCCCAGGTACATCCACAGAACCTCCCCCCCTCACCCCCTCTCCCCCCCCCCAGTCGCCACATTATTCTGTTCATATTCCTGGCATTCACCCCCTCCACCAACGGTGGCACTGAATCCCTTACGTACCTGCTGGCACGTTCTGGCTGCCGTCAAGCGATTTTATTCTTTTCGGCGGCATCTTGTGTGTCTGTATGTATGTGTGTGTTTGTGTAAGTGATTCACCATGGTCTTGGATCACGTGTTGAACTCGTGAGCGACAGTTATTACCTTCCCGGAAGAGAGCTCAGAGCTCATACGGTATATGACCGATCTATGGGTAATGATGTGACCTTACACGCACACACACACCGAATTCCCCTCCCACGAGAGTTGGAGTAACGACTCGCTGCGCAGCGATACTGAAATTATTTCAGCCTTGGGTGGGATTCGAACCCGGACCGCCGCAGTGGCGGCCGCAAACGTTACCACTGCGCCATCGTGTGTGTGTGTGTGTGTGTGTGTGTGTGTGTGTGTGTGTGTGTGTGTGTGTGTGTGTGTGTGTGTGTGTGTGTGTGTGTGTGTGTGTGTGTGTGTGAGAGAGGCGGGGAGAAATCCCTTCGGGCTGCGTCAAATTTTTCTCACACATACTCCCTCACCCACATCCCCCATCACAGCATCATCCATATACTACCGTTTTGCATTCACCCCTGTCTTCTGTCCTCTCCTCTCCTTCCTCAACAGACATTCCCCTCTTCCCCAAAGCCCCTTTCACCCCATCCATCCATCTCATCCTAGGTCGCCCCTTCATGTTCACTCCCTCCACATCTGCCTTCCATACCTCTTTTACTAGTCTTTCTTCACTCATTCTTTCCATGTGTCCAAACCATCCCAATACTCTTTCATCCACCCTATCTCCCAACTCCCTTTCCACCCCCGTTCTCCTCCTCACCTCCTCATTTCTCACCCTATCCAGCCTAGTAACCCCTATCATACTTCTCAGACACCTCATCTCAAACACATTCAAACTCCTTCTCTCTTCCTCTCTTATGTTCCATGTTTCTGCCCCATACAGTGTTGTTGGTACAATCACTCCTTCATACAATCTCCTCTTAGCATCCATTCCCAAATGTCTATTTCTCATTACACTTTTTAATCCACCAAGACATTTACTCGCTTCTCTCAATCTACATTCTACCTCCACCTCCACTCCTCCCTTTCCTGCCACATTCGCACCCAAGTATCTAAAACTATCCACTTCCTCCAGTCGCTCTCCCTTAATGCTCACTTCCAGTCTGCTGCCACTTTCACCCCTTGTACATCTCATCACCTTTTACCCACATTTATCTTCAACTTTCTTCTTTCACACACTCTCCCAAACTCTGTCACCAACTTCCTCAATCCCTCCTCTGATCCTGCTACAAGCGCAGTGTCGTCCACAAACAACAGCTGGCTCACCTCCCACTTTTCTCAATTTTCTTTAACCATCTCCAATCCCTGACCCACTACCCTTGCATTTACCTCTCGCACCACCCCATCCATGTATAAGTTGAACAGCCAGGGCGACATAACACATCCCTGATGAAGTCCCACCTTTACCTCGAACCACTCACTCTCTCCATTTCTAACCCTGACACATGCTCTGCTACTCTTGTAAAAGCTCTTTATAGCTCCTAGAAGCTTTTCTACTATCCCGGATATCTGCAAAACCTCCTACAGTGCCTTCCTGTCTACCCTGTCATAAGCCTTCTCCAGATCCATAAAAGCCCAAAAAAACATTCTTACCTTTTCCCATAGCTTTCTCACATATCTGTCTTACCACAAAGATCTGATCTACATAACCTCTACCCGTCCTAAATCCACACTGTTCCTCACCAATTATTCCCTCTGTTCCTCTCCTAATTCTCTCAATCAAGATCCTCCCATAAGCCTTCCCAACTACATTTGATAAGCTAATCCCTCTGTAACTACTACACTCACGCTTGCCCCCTTTTTCCTTGTAGAGTGGAACTATACAGGCACTCCTCCAGTCCTCCGGCACTCTACCCTCTCTTAAACAAACATTAGATAACCTCACCAGCCAGTCCACCATCACTGTACCTCCTTTTTCTAGACATTCTGCATGGCATCCATCCAGACCAGGTGCCTTACCTGCTCTCATCATCTTAACAACTGCCTTCAGTTTATCCTTCCTTATTTCTCCTCCATTTTCCTCACTCATCACAGTCATTTTATCAGCACTTCCCACTGCAACTATCTTTCCCTCCCTATCCTCCTTCACATTTAGCAAATCCCTAAAATACTCTGCCCATCTTCCTCTTACTGCCTTCTCTTCCATTATCATCTCTCCCTCTGCACCTTTTACCTTTTCTTCTCTACTTGATTCGCCTCCTCTTCCTCTCTTAATTTCTTTCCAAAACATCTTTTTATTACTTTAAAAATTTTCTGTCATACTCTTCCGCCATTTCACATCTGCTTTCTTATTTTCTTCCTTTACCTTGGGCTTTACTTCTCTTCTCTTTTCTTTGTACCTCTCATATGTAACCAATCTGTGAAAGCTCGCTTCTTCTCTTCTACAACATTTTTTGTTTCCTCATCCCACCACTCACTTCCCTTCCTTCTATTTCCTCCCGTCCTCCTTGTTCCACACACCATCTTTGCACACTTTGTGACTCCCTCCTTGAACCATCCCCATTCCTCCTCCACTCCTAGTTCTACTCTATCCTTCACTCCCTCCCACTCCTCTCTCAGCTTCTTCTTCTTGTACTCCTTCTCCTTTTCCTTCTCATTTAAAGAGTTCACTCTAAGCACCTCCCTACCTTTTGTCCTTTTCCTCTTTCTCCATCTATCCTCCACTCTCAACTTACCTTCCACCAAAAAATTATCTGATATTCCTCCACTCTCTCCCCTTAGAACATGTACATCCTTAACTCTTCCTATTATACTCCTGTCTACCACTACATAGTCCATTAACGCTCTACCACCCTTCCATCCACCACCCTCTCCCATGTGTACTTATGCTTGACTTTCTTCTGAAACACTGTATTTGTTATCATCAACTCTCTTTCTAGACACATATCCACGATCAATTCTCCACTACGATTCTTTCCTGGAACTCCACATTTCCCAACCACTCCTTCAATTGGTTCATATCCTACCCTAGCATTAAGGTCTCCCAATACTACTACATTGACATTCCTCCCTAATCCCTCAATGTATTCATTTAAATCTATCCGAAAAGCTTTCCTTTCTTCTATACCGCGTTAATAGATTTGTTTGTACACAGTTTTGTTGTTTTCGTTAGCCGCTAGCCAAAAAGTTACCAGCAAAAAAATTACTCTGTGGAGAATACGCAAGAGTTTGCTAGCAAACCCAGTAGCAAAAGTGAGAAGTATACTAGTGAGGTATGCATGGTGTGCCACCACCTTTATTGTGTAAATTGAGGTAAGACCAAAAATGTGCAATAATATAAGTATTAGCAAAATGAATATATGAATAGATAAAAGCTACAAAAAATTGAACCTAAAATGAATGCAGACTGTTATTCTTAATAATTTTGCAAGCTGCTAAAATTATGTATGGCATGGTTGATTTATTTCCCTTTTTTCAATTTCCTAATGAATTCCTTTATACCAACATTAGAAAAATGCAATTTTCTTTTATTTTACTTCCTTGAACATTTTCTTTGACTAATTGAACAATGACTTTAGAATGTTACTCAAATTTGTGGAACAGTATCAGGCAGAGTATCCGCATGATTTTTTTAAGGGGAGGTGCAAAATTAAAGAGATACATATATAATTAATGTAGGGTTATATCAAGATATACACTTCACATATTTACTTTATCTACATGAGTTACATTTTGACTTTCATCAGCCATACATTGATAGTCTATAGCTTAAAAATACGAAATTATATATTCTACGTGTTAACCGGCAAAGTTCCAAACACACACTGAATATTTAGGGGAGCAACTGTCCCCTTACCCCGCCCCTAACCTCTCTGTACACCCATGGGAAGTATGGTTAGCCTCAGATTAAACCTTGCACTACATTTGTACAGTGCCTAATTTGTGTGCTTATTTCCGATATATCATTGGTACTTTTGGCCAAATTTCACATATATATTCTGCCATAGAATTATTTAATGGAGTTAACCTTACACACAAGTGAGAAACTTGCACCGTTCGAATATAAATGGCAAAATGATAATCATAGGTAATCCTTTGGAAGAGGAATATGTATAACCCGACAATCGTGACTGAAAATATAAGATGATATTTCATTTTGTGTTTTAATTCTTTACCTAACATTGATATGGGCTTTAGATTGTCTTTGATTTTTTCCTCCACAATTTGAAATGTTGATATTATGACGACATCGACGAACGTTTCAATGTCGACAGAATCAAAACAAACCGAAGAGCAGAAAATTCAAGAGTGTCCATGCGAAGTAGGCCTAAATGAAGTTGTCAAGTTGCTGGAAAGATCAAATATGAATATGTAGAAACATATTTGCAGCAAGAGCAGAAGTGCGTAAATTGTAACACAACAACACTGGTCAAGAAAAACCTATTAAAGGTGGGTAAGATGAAATCTACCTTCGATGTTATAAGTAGATTGTGGAACCAATGACTGTAACTTATGAATGCCACTCTTGCTCGGTTTTATAGTTGGGAAGACTACAGAAACGCACAGAAAACATTCCAGAAAGAAATGCGACATGCCGAAACTAGTTACATTGCTACTTTCCTTACAAGCAACGGACAAAACCCCAAGAAATTTTACAGCTTTTTCAAAGCACGCAGACATGACTACCGGTATTACAACAGTTACACCAGTACACAAGTGACAATGACTCCTTGGTTACACAGTCACATGAAAAAGCACATGCACTAAACACGCGATATCAGTCCGTCTTTTATCTTTACACAAGAATATGCAGATCAACCAGACATACCACAATCACCACGTCCACACCCAACAATTCCTCCCCTGTTAACATTAAATAAAGGAATCGAAAAACTACTCTGAGGTAGATACAACTGAAGTGACTAGACCTGACAACATACCCTACAGAGTGCTAAAGGCCAATGCTGATGTATTGGTTCCGGTCCTGGAAGTTACTTTCACAGAAAATTCAAAGTCAAACTAGAGCTCTTCTCTGTGATAGGCTCTTGGGAAACATTACACCAATTTTCAATTCCAATGACAACCCTCCCATCCAGTTATAGTCCTGTCTTAATTACCTCAGTCCCTTGCAAAAATTTAAAAAATATTATCCATAGACTTAAAATGGACCACTTTGATAGGCAAAAAGAAATACCAACTAAAAATCAGCTGAGCTTTTGCCTTTCGACCTAAATGCTTATTCTAGATGCATTTACCAGAGACAACACATGACATATCCCAATTACATATCTTATTCCATGTAGTTAATAGTCCCACTCTTGATACTATTAGAAATAGGATCGCCTATCACTATCTCCCTCTTCTCAATTCAAATACCAGTCCTGACCCTAATTATGATCCCACCAGGATGATAGTTTAATAAATTGTATGGTCTGATCTCTGGGTAATTAGGTTGTGTGTTCTGTCAGATGGGTTATTAATGAACTGAAAACACTCGGTACAGACTCTCTTTGCTGTTGGACCTTCAACTGGTATGCTGTATTGTAGCAAAAATTGTAATTTTTCATAATTACACACCTGTGCAAAATAGTAATAGAGAATTAGATATTAATTTTTTAAATTATAATACATCAGTGTAATATATGTTTTCCATGGGGGAAATCAATAACAGAAAAAGTTGCTAAAAGTGATAAACTAACAAACTGATCCATGATGACTGCTTGAGATGCCATCTTTGTTTTGATAGGTGCAGAGGTCAAAGAAATTAAAGTATAAATTTGCCTAAACTACCTAACCAAACCTACATTTAGTAATGTGGTACCTGTAATTCAAGAGGTCATCAGGTATTTGATGGCCATTTGTGGCATCTGATCAGACTGCGGTGTGTAGAGGAGTTTCATAGCTTGAAGAAAAGTATGAAGCTTAGCTCTGTAGCACTGGTTAAAAATATTTAGTGTGGTGATGTCACTTGGAGTGGGCAAACACCCAGTACACAATGTCAACCCCGTCATCAAACTGACATTGATGGGACTGGACAGATGACAACATGGCTTCTCAAACCTATCGTCACAGCTCTGTTCGGTTGTGTATTTGCTTTTAGCAAGATTTTTTTTGTTTTTTTCCTCCTCTCTCTCTCTCCATTGATTTCTGCCAAGAAAAAACTTGTATTATGTTGATGTATCATAATTTACAAAATAGATATTTAATTTTCTATTGCTATATTGTATAGGTGTGCACTTCTAAAGAAATGCTGCAAGAATAATAGTACATTAAGACAAAACCATGGATGAATAAAACTGTTTTTCAGGGAGTCATGTACTCCTATTGCAACTGTTATTGGCAAAGTCCTAATGACTTTCTGGTAAGCACAACCTTGCCTTCATCTGTGGTTGTGAAGGATTGTCACCTTTGCCCTATGTGCTTCAAGTGCTGGGGCAAGTAACAGTCACTACTAGGAATTGGTGAGAAGTTCAGGACTCAAACCTGTGACTGGGAAGTTGAGAGGGTAAAATTCCAGAATCAGAATTACATTGCCTAGTAGATCCTAACCTATTCCATAGAATAGTAGATTTTTGAAATAGAAAAAATTAAAGTGAAAAATGTGTTTGTGTGATACTTGAATAATGCCCATGGGAGACCCCACTTAGTAACCATGTAGTAAGCACTGAAACCATCAGTCGTTTTAACCCCTTCACTCCGGGCCAAAATCTAGCGGGCAGCATTAGCTGCCAGACATGCGATATTGTGTCATAATACTCGCATTATAAAAAAATAAAGTTACCGCTGTATTGCTCGTTCTCTTTCACCCGTGAATTTTGATAACCATAGAAAATATGATGAAGCCAGTTTACAGAGTATGGGGGTCACGCAGGTACAACTACAATATATATAATCAAGACGCCGACATCGGCATCCTCGCGTACCCACTTGCTCCTCATGACGCCTACGTAGGCGTCATCGTATCGAAGGGGTTAAGAAACGATTAGACAACTTTATGGATGGGGATGACAGGTGGTGATGAATACGGAGCTGCCTAGTGTAGGCCTTATGGTCTCTTGCAGTCTCCTTCTTTCTTATGTTCTATGTTCATATCATAATGCCAGTGTACATACATATACTAAAGGCTTTTTCCCCCTTACAAGGGAGGTAACCAAAAAACAAAGGCATAAAATCCACTCTCATCCACTCTGCTACTCACTGCCAGTGTGATTGCTGAAGCCAGTTTCTGCTGTTGTTCAGCTTGGCTGAGTTTTTGACATCCAGTTTCTTATATGCTTTCAACGGTTCTTTCCATCTCTTTAGAGTCAGTTTTGCTCCCAGTTGAGTGCGAACAAGGAAGTGGTCTGTTGAAATCCTGCACCCTGCAGGGCTTTTCTTGAGAGAACTTCAATTAAGTTCATCTTGTGAACTACTGCATACCAGGAGATGGAAATGCTTGGACCATGGGTGCATACAGATGTAATAGAACTTAGAAGGTGTTAGCTATGCTAAGGTCATGTTCAGCACCAAAGTTCAGAAGGAGCTCGCTATTAGTGTTCTTTCCCCAAACTTGCCAATGATACCTTTATATGTTGTGTAGTCTTTACCAACCCATGCATTGAAGTCTCCTAAGAGAAGGACTTTGTAGCAGGAATGCTCTCTGTGATAGATGCTAGGTTTTGATAAAAAGATTCCTTTTCCCCATCAAGGTAAATCGTTGTTGGAACATAGGCACGTATCAGGGTCCAGAAGCAATCTTCTCTAATTAGGATGTGGAGAGGAACATAGGCATGTATCAGGGTCCAGAAGTGGTCTTTTCCAATTAGGGAGGAACATAGGCACGTATCAGGGTCCAGAAGCAATCTTCTCTAATTAGGATGTGGAGAGGAACATAGGCATGTATCAGGGTCCAGAAGTGGTCTTTTCCAATTAGGATGTGGAGACTCATGATTTGCTCAGAGATTCCAGTCGGCAGAGTAAGCATTGTTCAGTCTATTCTGTTGGAAACAGCAAATGCCACACTTGCATCTCTTCTCCCCTCTGGCTCTCCAATCCAGTAGAAAGTGTGTGTGCTCTCCTGAATCTGTCTTTGGCCTTTGATTCTTGTATCTTGAAGGGCGGCAATGTCAATGCTGTACTGTTCAAACTCGTGGGCTATCAGAGAGAAGCAAGTAAATTCCTTGGTGGATTAAGAAGAGGGCTATCAGAGCAGTCCTTTGTTCTGGTCTGTTGTCTTTGTCTAACATGGTCTGAATGTTGCATCTTGCTACAGTGAGTGTCTTTGGTTTGCTTTTTTGACCACGTATGGAGACCTGTGGAGGTAGAATGTAGATTGAGAGAAGCGAGTAAATTCCTTGGGGGATTAAGAAGTGGGCTATCAGAGCAGTCCTTTGTTCTGGTATGTTGTTTTTGTCTAACATGGTCTGAATGTTGCATCTTGCTACAGTGAGTGTCTTTGGTTTGCTTTTTTGACCACGTATGGAGACCTGTGGAGGTAGAATGTAGATTGAGAGAAGCAAGTAAATTCCTTGGTGGATTAAGAAGTGGGCTATCAGAGCAGTCCTTTGTTCTGGTATGTTGTCTTTGTCTAACATGGTCTGAATGTTCCATCTTGCTATAGTGAGTTTCTTTGGATTGCTTTTTTGACCACATATGGAGACCTGTTGGCTGCAACATGCCAGCCAGGTGAAAAATATATGGACAAGCTTTGTTTACCCCCACCTTTTCTAGGGGCATCCCATTCCAGGGCAGGCAATGCTTTCCCTGAATAGGACTGCCCTGATCAAGCTGTTGCCCATTCTTCAACTGGAATACAACCATCAGGTGTGGGTCACCTGTGTGCATAGCTCCCGCTAGCAGCTCCTGGCATCTCAGGCCTGCTGCTGTCACATTTACTCCATCACCACAGGATTTGGCATTTCTCATCATGATTTGCACAATGTTGAAGACAGATGGTGTCATGCCTCTACCATCTAGTCTCTCTGGGCCTCCAAATCTGATCAAGGTGGTGTGTTGGTGCACACCAGCTCTGGTAGATAAGGAGGCAGCCCTGCAGTAGCAGCTGTCTTGCTAGGTGATGCCATCTGTTGACCAAGAACGTGGTTCCTCTGCATTCCATCTGGTGATGTGCCATTGACCTCATAGGTTCTTCTGCCACAGAGCACCAAGAACACCCTGCTGCCGATGTTCCTGTAAGACATACCCTGGTCAGTGGGAGTAACGGCAACTGAGGGATCGCTCCACTCTCCCCACAACTCCAATTTTCCCAAACTGCCGCAGATGCAGTTTAATATACAGTAAGTCCTCGTTATACGGTACATATGCATTCCTGAAAACCTTACCGCAAATTGAAATTACCATATACTAAACCCATTATAACATGAAATAATAGGATATGGCAGACGTACCTTCTCCCTGCTCTCTCCTCTTCAAAATATCTCACGGATACCGTATCTGTGAATTTTTCTTACCATGAATAGAATCGAGGGTAGTAATTACCAAATACTGTAACTGTGAATTTACCGGATAAAGAATTACTGTATAAGGAGGACTCACTGTACAAGGCCATATACTTCGTCAACTGTGGACCACATACCCACAAGGAGGAAGTGTGTGATTCTTATTTGTGGTTGTGTGTGGTTTTGGATCCATTGTTTTCATTCAAACAAACTGAAGTGAGACCTGATAGCAATTGAGTGTAGTAGGCTGTACTGGGATTACCATACTTCTCTAGAATTACATGTGGTTGAGATGTCTGTTTCATGGGAGAAAAGTAAAAAGATCAGTGTTAACATCAAGTATCTGATTTTATGTATTTATGTTACAGATATGTTGCATACATTAAATACGTACCCTACAAGGCCCTACCGCCGTATAATGGGGATGGTGTAATATTCAATGCTTGCCTAACACAAGGTGCTGAGGAGTTGCTCCTTCATACAGTGGCACTAAGGTGACGAAAGAAGAATAGACACCCAAAGGCTCTCCAGATCTTGTGCCAGTGGCTGATACAGGATCTGGATAGCAAAAACAAACATACATACATACATATACCAAGGCTTTTTCCCCCTTACAAGGGAGGTAGCCAAAAAGAAAAAAGCATAAAACCATTTCCACCCATTCCTTCCCTAAATACACTCCACCCTCCCTCTTATCTTAGCACCTCTGGTCATCCCTGCACCTTGTCCACTGCGCTGGGTCAGAGGCAGTGTCGCAAGACACAAACACAACAACAACAACAACAAACAACACAAGAAACAAACACATCAATAAAACAACTCATAAAAACTACTTAACTTTGTAACCATTGTATGGTATTCAACAGTCAAGAAAATAAAACAATACATGAAGAATAACAACGGGCTACACTAAAACAAAACCAATAGAACATCTACACATAAGAACTAAAATCATTCCAATAAAGCAGCATTTTAGAATAATAGGCACACAGATGCAAGAGCCCTTGAGCCAACCCACTCCTCATATCATATCACATTATACAAACACAACTTAAAAACAGCCACAGGAGTATTGTACCCAAATATCTACAACAACCTATCTTCAGTACCCATCAGCTGTTGGATCATTTTATTCAGCCAGATGAACTGTGTGCAGCAAAAGTTGCATGTTAATGACCTTATAATTGTATTTCAGGGGGTTGCTGGTCCGGATGACATCAACACCACATGCACGTCTGTTTTTGTGCGAAATTGAATTTGATCCAAAGGAAGTAAAATTTCATGCAAGAGGGAAAGAAGTATCTCGAGTAGAAGTGATTGGAACTGTTGTTTTTATAAACGTGAGAGAGAAAGTCACAATATTTAGAAGTAAGTTCTTTTGCATTTCCATTTTGAGTTTTATTTAATTTTACAAAACCATATGGCATGAAGTAAGCGCAACAGAATTCATGTGTAATATATATTTTTCCTCAGTTGTTTATTTGTACATTTATTTGTTTGCTTGTTTTTCATAGTTGATGATGGTACAGGTACAATACCATGTGCAAGATTTGAAAAAAATGAAGACACTTCGCCTGAAGAAGATTTAAGCTCCCAAAGTCCTCTTGCCAAGTTCATAGAATCGTGCACGTATCAGCCAAGAGCTCTCAAGCTCGGTGACTTGGTGTGTATACGAGGACGTCTAAACTACTTCAGGGATGAACCACAAATCGTTGTCAATAATTTGCGTATCCTTTTATTTTAGTTGTTGGGGATGCATTGGATGTCTGCATGGAAGCTTGCTAAGTGTGACCCCCAGATCTGTAGGAAAGAGGGTTTATATGTCTGCACCAAAGATTGTGTATCCTTGTCGGTAGAATGATTTTGCTTATGTAAATGAAGATAGACCACACTCCTTATGAAGGGAAAAAGACCTGTTAGGTGTATATATATATATATATATATATATATATATATATATATATATATATATATATAGATATATATAGATATATATATATATATATATATATATATATATATATATATTGGAAGTTTAGATTAGAACATAAAAATGAAGGAAACTGCAAGAGATCACAAGGCCTACACTAGGCAGGTCTATGTCCATCACCACCTGACATCCTCATCCATAAAGTTGTCTAACAGTTTCTTAAAACAACCAATAGTTTCAGCACTGTTCCATTCATTGACCACCCTATTAGTAAACCAATTTCTTTCCTATTTCCTTCTTGAATCTAAATTTGTCCAATTTAAATCCATTACTGCGAGTCCTACCCTGTTGACTTGTTTGCATCACCCTTGTTAAAGCCTTTGATCCACTTGAACACCTCTATTAGATCACCTTTACCTCTGCCTTCCACACCTTTTATACTAATATTTCTTCACTCATTATTTCCATGTGTCCAGACTGTCCCAGTACTCTTTCATCAACCCTGTCTCCCAATTCCTTTTCCACCCTCATTCTTCTCACCTCCTTGTTTCTTATTCTATCCAGCCTAGTAACCCCTACCATATTTCTCAGGCATTTCATCTCAAACATATTTAATGTCCTTTTCTCTTCCTCTTTTATATTCAGTGTTTCTGCCCCATACAGTGCTGTCAGCATAATCACCCCTTCATACAATCTTCTCTCAGCATCCTTTCCCAAATATCATTTCTCATTACACTTTTGAATCCCACCAAGGTATTTACTTGCTTCTCTCAATCTATGTTCTACCTCCACCTTCACTACTCTCTTTCCCACCACAGTCACCCCCAAATATCTAAAGTTATCCACTTCCTCCAGTCTCTCTCCCTGAATACTCACTTCAGTTTGCTGCCATCTCCCCTTGTACATCTCATCACCTTATTTTTACCCACATTTATCTTCAACTTCCTTTTTTTTCACACACCTTCCCAAACTCTGTCATTAACTTCCTTAATCCCTCCTCTGATCCTGCTACATGGGCTGTATTGTCAACAAACAACAACTGGTTTATCTCCCACTTTTCTCCATTTTCTTTAATCATCTCCAGTCCCTGACCTACTACCCATGCATTTACCTCTCACACCACCCCATCCATGTATAAATTGAACAGCCATGGTAATGTGACACATCTCTATTGAAGTCCCACCTTTATCTCAAACCATTCACTCTCTCCATTTCTAGTGTTAATACAGGCTCTGCTACTCTCATAAAAATTCTTGACTGCTCTTAACAGCTTTCCTCCTATCCCATATATCTGCAATACCTCCCACAGTGTCTTCCTGTCAACCCTGTTTTTTATAAAGTGTGAAATACTTGCTTGTTTTCCTTTTTTCAGTGATTTATGTACCCAGAATTGCTTTTACTTTGTTCTTTTGATTCTTTGAGACTCTTCTTTCTCTTCCAAAAAGAGTGCCATCACTATCAAGTCTGTAACACTAAAAGTCTTAAACATGTCTGTCTCTAAGCATGATCCTTTTGGGAACAGGTTGAAGACTGTATTGTGGGAGATTGGATGGATAGTGTGAATGCACATGCTTTTTACAGAGGGTGACCTTACAGTAACTGGTAGATCACATTCCGTTTACATACTGGTATAGTGTGAATTGGCCCTTATGGGATGAACCTTTGGCTGTGGCCCACTTCCTGGGGTCTGTGGATCTGTTTCAAGAGAGAACTAGGTCAGTGAATGGATGGTACCTGATTCTGAAGGCTTCTTTATTATTATTGAATATATATAGATAGATGGATACATTTGTGCATATGTGTGTGTTTGTGATGAACAACATTTGATTTTGTAAAGATATATCCTTAACACATCTATCAAGGTTTGGTGATGGATGTAAATGAGGAGTGGCTACGTATGCTTGAAATTCAGAAGTACTTAAAGGTATGTGGAGCAATTTTTAGGTAATATGTGTGTATCCTTTTGTGAAGGGGCAGCTGAATTAGCACACACCCATGGTAATCAAATCAATTGTTGCCTTGAGTTTTGCTAAGTGGGAAATCCACAGCACCACAGTGGCTTTCAACAATCTCCAGTGCCTCCCACAGGTCTCTGGGAAGAAACTTTGGACTGTTGTCTGAGTATGGGACAGTTTCAGTGTCACTAGTTGAACCTTGGGATGGGCATGCTCAGAACTGTTGCTTTATGGCATTTGATTCCCACAAAATATTAAGCAAATATTCAATGCATTATGCCTTCCAATAATGTAGAAGATGTAAAGTTAATGCAGTCTGCCTTTTGAGACTCCAATATAATTGTAAGACAAGATTAACCCACCTTAAGAATAAGGTTCATCTCTTTCTGCTGATTCCATAGATACCAAAATTGCAATATATATATATATATATATATATATATATATATATATATATATATATATATATATATATAATATATATATATATATTTATATAATATTATATATAAATATATTTTTTTTTTTTTTTTTTTTTTTTATTTATGAAGGGAAATGAGTCCCCAGGAGTGTATAGCCTTCCTTGTGAAGATTGTGATTTAATGTACCTTGGTCAAACCAGAAGGGATCTTAACATCAGGTTAATGGAGCACAAAAGATCCATTAGGTATGCCCAAGAAAATTCCGCAGTGTTCCAACACATCAGTACCAAAAATCACAGTCTTGACTGGGACAAAGCCAAAAAAAATTTCAAGTCCAACTGTAGTTTTAGAAGAAAAATTGTTGAATCAGCCTTAATCGAAGAATGTCCGAACTTGAACATCTCCAAAGGTCAATGGTCCCCGGACTCTAACGGCTAGCTGTGAGCCGCTTGGTTAAGAATGATCACCCTCCTGACCCTTCTTCCTGCCCTTTCTCATGACCTCACACCTCCACCCACACATCCCCTCACCTCTGACTCTGCCCTGCATGACGGGTCGTCCTGTTTTAACTCTGCGTGTTCCCCTTCTACTCATATCTCATTGTACTTATGTCTCTGCAAATTCTTGTAATCTGTACTTTCCTGAAGAGGGCTATAGCTATTAGCCGAAATATAGAAGTTACACATTCTTCTAAAGTTTCCTTTTTATTCCGACTGTGTGTTCTTCGTGAATATTAATTACACATGTGCCACAACATTTTGTCAAAGTGATATATATATATATATATATATATATATATATATATATATATATATATATATATATATATATATATATATATATATATATATATATATATATATATATGATGGTATGGTTTAATGTCACACACTCTCCCCCTATCGGGAGGCTAGGACGGTGCCCCTCACAGAGGGCTTTGTAGATATATATATATTGCATACACCCAATGGTGTTTTTCTTTTGGCAGGTATGTCATAACAATTCTGAAGAAACATGGAAGCCAGCGGGAGCGACTCATTAGAGAGTATTCGGAAAAGGGTGAAGGACATCAGTCATTATGAACGATCAAGGAAAAGAAAACTTGCATTTGACAGCCACCGAAAATATCTCTCTGACATTGAAAAAACCTTAAAAGTAAGTAGGTGTGCCTATAGTATCGTAGCAGTTATTTTGCAAATACAGTGTTCCAGGTTTTCATTATTTCAAAAGATATTACCTTTTTTGTATTCATAAAGGCTACCACTGTTTGTATATATGTGTACATATGTATACATGTATTTACAAAGTACTTACCTAGTGGTGATTTTAAAGGCTTGAACTTACATACACCAAAAGGCATTTTCCCCATTGTAATGGAAGGAGCCAAAAAAGACAAAACCTTGGTATAATATCTTATCACTTCTAAGTAGTAGATTACAATGGCAAGTCTTGTTAAGCTAAGATTCATTTGGCCATACTGAAGCAGGATGCAAAGATGAATAGAAACAAATAGATTGATGAAATGGACAGACATGAAATTAGGTTTGCAAACAAACTGAGTAACTCTTGGTTGCAGGCACCAACCCTGTCAGAGATGGCAGACTTATGCAAGAGGATTCAGAAACATAAGCATGTGGCAGATCTTAAGAAACTGCAGACTGGTCTGGCAGAAGGGGGGAAACATGTTTCCACTTGTTTCAAGGGAGGTGCTACACTTTATGCTTTGACTGGATGTTTGACTGGTATGTATATATATTTTTCTTCTTTTTTTCTCCTACATCATCATCTTCATCTTCTAGTTTTGCAGTTCTTTGAAGTTAATACCTCTGACCCAAACAGTGAGGTTGGTTGGGGGCTGGAGTGGCCTTTCACTCATGAGGAGGTTGGATTATAGGGACAATTTTATTTTATTTGCTTATTTTTTTATATATCTATATGTTTATGTATTTTTGCATCCTTCTCCCTGTAGCCACAAAGGGGACATTGCTAAAAAAAAATGCAACAGCATAAGAAGGTCTGAGAGGAGTTCTCCAGCCAGAACCCTAAAGTTTGGGTCTTTTAATGTGTGTGATGTGGTACATATGAGAGCAAAAGGGAAGAGATAGGCAGAATGTTTGTGAGGAGAAAGATGGATGTCTTGGCATTGAGTGAAACAAAGTTGAAAGGGAGGGGCAAGTTTGAGTTTGGGAGTATAGTTGGGAGGGTCTCAGGAGTGAAGAGAGGACAAGGAAGAGAAGGAGATGATCAATCAATTAATCGATCTGTTGCCCCTGGTCTCTCTTGCAGAAGACCCACAGCCTCCAGGAATTTGGCAACAGCCTGCGGTCAAGGCCATGAATCACAAAGAAAAGAGATATTGTGTTGTTGTCTGGGGATTGTGGACTGTGGAGGTGAGAACATCCGAAGCTCCCTTTGCTCTGTCTAATCATCTCATCATGAGATTGTCATTTCTTAACGTCCCCATTAATTTCCAGAATAACATTTGATTTTGTTTTTCAGGAAATGATATAATCCTGCAGGTAGAAGCAGCATGTGCCTTTGTTAATCTTGGCATGGGTACAGAGAAAGAGTGTCTGTATGTATGCAACAAGGCAGGAACTTATCTTGTGCTTCTGATATACAGTGGAAACCAACAATTACAGGTAATTAGGAACATATGGGGGAAAAGAATAGGTGATGGATAGGAATGGAATTGGGAGATGGGTGCATGCCTTGGCTGGCTACCTCACTTATGAGAGGAAAGAAACCCTTGGTATGTAGATAGATAGGAGCAGTAGCAAGTTCCTTTTGTAAACTGAGCATTTCTTCAAGTGACATCGCTCTGGAAAACACATGTATGTTTTTGTCCACATTCATTTGTTTTTCTTTCAAACAGGATTTGAGTGCTTGGTCCATCGGCAACCTCTGTGGAAACCACAAGAGAGTCTGTGAACTTTTGCAGAAACAGGGGGTAGAGGAGGCATTGCAGCATCTCCTTGCGTCCATGTCACGGCATGTCTTGCAGTCGGCAACGTACGCCATCATGCATTACATCTCTACTGTACCTCATAGAATCAAGTAAGTGACAGACCATTGTTCCCATGCTCTGTCCATATTAAGTAAGGAGTAGAAATCACTTGAATGCATGATTCTAATTTTGCAGAAAAACCACAAGGAAAAAACAGAAGAGACTGAGCACTTTCGTCTATTCAGACATTTTCACCTTGAAAATGTCTGAATAGACAAAAGCGCTCGGTCTCCTTTCTGTTATTTTCCTAGTGGTTTTTCTGCATATTAAGTATGTACATTACCTTGGGGGGATACCACTAGGAAAAAACAGAAATGTCTGAATAGACGAAAGTGCCTGGTCTCCTTTCTGTTATTTTCCTAGTGGTTTTTCTGCATATTATGTATGTATATTACCTTGGGGGGATTTCCCCTTTTAAGGGCAATGGCTGAGTCAAAGCATACATCCATCCCACACCCATCCAGAACCAATACCAAATCTGCTCATTGTTCCTCTCTCCTTATCACCTTTTGGAAGAAGGGTCATCCCTCTCCTCTGCCACACTCCTTGGGTCAGAAGCAGTGCAGCAAGATGCATCACCATAGCAGATGAAAGTTGGGTAGCATATTCTAGAAAGTGTGCTTGCCTTAAGTGCTTGAATTGTTAACACAAGTACTAGTCTGTGCTAGGAATTGAAAGGAATTATGGAATTTTAATTGATGACAAGGAAGATGCAAAACCTGTGCATTTGTGATTATGCCACCAGGTGTGATAGTTGTCAGAAAAGGAGACTGGACACCATAGTCATAGCTCCATTCCTATATACGAGGTATGTTCAGTAAGTAATGAGAAAATTTGAGGAGATACATTTATATTTTCATAAGCTTGCAAAACTATCGCTTTCATAATAAAAGCCTCTTGCATCTACACACTTCTGCAGACATCTCTCCCAATCCTGAAAGATCTTCTCAAAGTCCTTCTTCAGTAGATTTTTGTGGTAAGATGGATATGTGAGGGTTTTGGGAGAGAGTGGGGATGTTTTTTGGGCCTTTGTGGATTTGGAAAGGGCTTGTGATGAGGTAGACAAGGGGATGCTGTGGGAGGTATTGGAGATGTGTGGGATGGGAAGAAAGCTGTTGACAGCAGTCAAGAGTTTTTGTGAGAGTGATGGAGCCTGTGTTGGAATCGGAAATGGAGAAGGTAATGGTGTGTATGGATGATGATGTGATGCATGAGAGGGAGTGGATGGGGAATAGGGGGTGAGGGAGTATGTGTGAAAAATAGTTTGACGCAGCCCGAAGGGATTTTTCCTTGTCTTCTCTTTTTCTGCATGAGTGGAAGGAGAGGGGGGTTGCCAATAAATGATGCGGCCTTTCTGTGGATGTGCTGTGTCTTGCGACACTGCTTCTGACCCAGGGCAGTGAGTGAGATGCAAGGATGACCCGTCATTCAGGAGGAGCCAAGATAAAGAGGTGGGGGGTTGAATAGGAGTGGAGTATGTGGGGATAGAATGGGTGGGAGTGAATTTTATTTTATTTTGTTTTATTTATTCTTCTTCTTCTTCTTCTTCCTCCTTCTTCCTTCTTCTCCTTCTTCCTTCTTCTTCTTCTATCTCTTTTGGTATATGTATGCATGTAAGGTAATACTCCTTATTGATGCTTTGACCCTCAGGGACCCATTCAACATGAATGAGCCCCTTGGAGTCAAAGAAAGGAATGACCATGGCCTTCTCTTGCGACCTGCTCATCTTTGCCTTCTTGGGCCTGGGGGATGATGTGTGTTTCCACAGGGCATTCTGACATATGCTCTCAGGGTTGTAGGTGAACACCTAACTTTCATCGCAAGTCACTACCTTATTCAAGAAACCAAAATCAGCCGCCATCATATCAAGAATGTCAGTGCAACATTCTATATAAAACTGCCTTTGGTCATCGGAGAGAATCTTTGGCACGAACTTGGCACAGACTTTGTGGAGCTTCAGATCTTTGGTCAAAACTGTAACCACTGTGCCAATACTAATACCAACAGCTTCAGATATCATCCTCACAGTTATTCAACAATCTTACATCACTGACCTTCTCACTTCCTCAATGTTTTCCTCCTTACATGCACTATTTGGTGCTCCAGATCTGTGTTCATCCTCAACCTATTCATTTCTTTCAGAATTTTTTTAAACCATCTTTAGAAACTTGCTTTACTCATCATTTCATCTCTATAGGTCTCCTCTAACATTCCATAAGCTTCTTGTTTGGTTTTCTTAAGTTTAACACAAATTTGATGGTGTAACGTTGCTCCACATTTCCCTGGATCTTGTCAAGTGTTGACAAACTGGCAAAGCAGATCAAACTGGTTCCACAACGTACACCACTGCACTCAAACCTAGAAACATAGAAAGGTGCCATTAGGTCATTTTATAGGCAATATGTATGTGTACGTCACTTATCGAGCATACCTCATACTACAACTAGATTGGGGCTTTGAGCAAGACAGCAATATCTGTTAAGCAGGGAAGAAAGAAGGCAGGAGATAGGTGTGAGTGGAGAATGGTTGTGGATTGATGATAATTTAATGCAGCCCAAAGGAATTTTTCTTCTTCTCTATTGTGTAAACATTCTGACGGATGTGGATAGGAGGTAAAGGGAGCACGGGCTGAGGGAAATACTTTTATTCCAGACTAGTTTTGCCTGAGTGGCCTCTTCAGAGGAACTTTACTTCAAGCTATGTTCCTCTGAAGAAGCCACTCGGGCAAAACTAGTCAGGAATAAAAGTATTTCCCTCAGCCCGTGTTCCCTTTACCTCCTATCCACATTCTTCTATTTTTTACCTGTAGGAACACCATTACAGGAGGGTCACAGTGTAAATGAAGTTGCTGGACCTGCCTTAGATGCATTGTGTCTTGATGCAGTGGGCATGGGACATGGATGATTCTTCATCCACTAGGAGTAGAGGAGAGGTAAACAAGGGGGTGGTGGATGGAAGTAGAATGGGTGGGGGGTGTGCATGACTCGACTGGCTACCTCCCTTATAAGGGGGAAAAATTCCTCGGTATATAGGTAAATAGTCGTCATGTACTTATTACATTGGCTTTTTGTCCTTTTTCTTTGTGTTGATGATCAGCATATGAACACAATGATTATCAACACAGAAGAACAAAGAACCAATAGAATAAGTTCATGATGACTATCTATCTATGTATCAAGGGCCTATTCCACTTTGAAAAGTAGAAATATGCATCTAGGAATGGATGCAAAAAGAAGATTATATGAAAGGGTAATTGTGCCAATGGCTCTGTATGGGGCAGAGACTTGGAATTTAAGAGAGACAGAAAGGAGAAGTTTAAATGTGTTTGAGATGAAGCATCTGAAAAGTATGGTAGTGGTTACATGGTTGGATAGAGTGATAAATGAGGTGAGGAGGAGAACAGGGGTGGAAAAGGAGATAGCAGATAGGGATGATGAAAGAGTATTGGGATGGTTTGGAGACATGGAAAGATGAGTAAAGAACGATTAGCAAAAGAGGTGCGGAAAGCAGAGGTGGATGAAGTGAACTTGAGGGGACAATTGAGGATGAGGTGATGGATGGATGGTGTGAAAAGGACTGTCAGCAAGAGAGGAATGTCTGTTGAGCAAAGAAAGAGAAGGCAAGAGATAGAGGTGAGTGGAGAAGGGTTGTGTATGGATGATATTTTGACACAGCCTGAAGGGATGTCTCCCCTTCATCTCTATTTTCTACATGAAGGGACGGGGAAGGGAAGTTGCCATATACGTGAAGAGGCACCACTGTGGATGTGCCGTTTTGCTGCATTGCTTCTGACCCAGGATGTGGGCAGGAGATAGGGATAATCCTTAATCTCTGAAGAGCTAAGATAAGAGAGAAAGAAGGGAGTGGAATGGGTGTAATTGGGTTGTCTTTGACTTGGCTACCTCCCTAACCCATTCTCGGAGAAAGATGAGCTGAGATACAGAGTAAACTGTATATTTCAACCACTAGCTTATCTTTCTCCGAGAGTGGGTTAAAGTTTTATTTTACTCGTGTTACGACATCTACATTACTTGATTTGATATATATATGTGTGTGTGTATATATAGATAGATAATCATTACGAATGATATATTCTAAGAAAATTTAGGTTTTGGGTCGTAGAAAATTATAAATCATCTTCTCCATTTACAGCAATTTTGCCTCACAGACTGTGATTCGTCAACTTATCGATGCCTTGAACCGAAATGAAAGTATGATCAGTGAAGTGGGATGGTGCCTTTTTTATGCCTCAGTTGAACAAAATATTTGTCATGTTATAGTTGATTATGGAGGATTAACAGCCATGTTTTCTGCATGTCGGAGATTGTTACAAGAGCAGGTAAGGAACTGACTTTGTGAAATGGTATTATTGTTATTATTATATATATACTATATATTTATATATATATATTTTTTCTTTCTTTTTCTTTCTTCCTGGTGTTAGAAAAAGGGATGACTTCATCCACAAGGAGCTAAGTTGAGAGAGATAAACAAGGGTGGTGGATGGGAGTGGGTGCATACCTTAACTGGCTACCTCCCTTATAAGGGGAAAAAAGTCTTTTGTATATCGATACATACATATACCAAAGGCTTTTTTCCTCTTACAAGGGAGGAAGCCAAAGTCAAAGGCATAAATCCACTCCCACCCATTTCATCACCCACATACTCCACTCCCATTCACCACCCTTCCCTCCCTCCCTCTTTTCTTGGCTCCTCTTAGACGACGGGTCATCCCTGCATCCCGCCTACTGCCCTGGGTCAGAAGCAATGCAGCAAGACACAACACATCCAGAGGAAGGCTGTTTCATTTGATCTGCAACCCCTTCTCTCCACTCCCTCATGCAGAAAAAGAGAAAACGGAGAAATAAAGATATTTATTTATTTATTCTTTTTTTTATATTTTATTGGCATAAGTAGATGCCTTGTTAGTGTTCATTTCTGTTCAAAGATTCTTGAGATATCAATTATCTGATGGATTCAAATGTGATTTGTTTCAGAATCCAAGAGCTGAAGCCATCACACCTCTCATTCGTACCTTGATCAATTGCATGGGTTGTGTGAAAGGTGCTCCATTGCAAGCTTGCTACTATTGTGATCTTATCCCTGTGCTATCAGATCTGCTCTATTCGCCTCACCCTCACCTTCAGGAAGAAACATTGCAACTTCTTGCAAATATTGTCATAGGAGCCAGTGAAACAGAAACAGGTAGGTTTCTTTTAGTTTTATTATTTTCCTGCAGCTGTTCAGAGTAATTGAGAGTATTTATATTTACCTGAGCCAATACCCCTTCTGGGGTATTGGCTGCATGTTATTGTGGCAAAGTAGCATGCAGTTGATACTTTAGGGTCTATATGGGGTGCCCCTACAGACCAGAGCCACACATCATTTTGTCTGTGATAGAGGAAAACTCTGTTCATAGAGAAATGATGACACTTTTATACTACAACTGTCCCTCCATTATGCTGTCCCCCAACCCCTTGTTACTGTCCTGTACCATTTCTCTGAATATTCATTTCCTTTTTTTGCCTACCTTGTGGTGGGGGAAAAGAATGCTACCACCAAGTCTTTCCACTTGAGTCGTAAGAGGCGACAAAAAACTGTACGGAGGATGGGATTAGGAGTCCTGGTACCTGTAGCCCCAAAGGGGACATTCCTAAAAAAGTAAAGGCATAAGAGGGTCTGGGAGTTTTCCAACCAGTACCCTAAGGTTTGGGTCTTTTAATGTGCATGGATGTGGTACAGATGAGAGTAAAAGGGAAGAGATAGGATGATGCTGGCTTTGAGTGAAACTAAAGTGAAAGGAGGGGCGAGTGTGAGTTTGGGAGTGTAATTGGGAGGTTCTCAGGAGTGAAGAGGGGATATGTCTGATCCACAGGGACATCCCATATAGACCCTAAAGTATCAGCTGTGTGCTGCCAACCAGCTTTTAACCCCACAATAACATGCAGCCAAATACCCCTGCTGGCCATAACAAATAAAAATTATATCTTGATATTATATCCACATAGATCTCTTTTGCCTCCATATCCTACAACTAGCCAGTGGGCATCCAGAGGCCACAACTGTACTAACTCTAACCTACTTAATTTATTTTTGTGTTGGGGATGCTTGGCATACTTAGCAACCTTTATTGATGGTGTCATTGCTTGTAATCCAGTTATTTCACTAATCCACATTGCACAAAATTTCCCCTTCCCCATCAAAATCCTTTTATGACTACAAATAATTCTATGTAAATTATGTTTCTCAGTATTTCACAATTCTCCTGAGCAAGAAGCACATAAAATGACTAACCTTTATGGAGGGTGTCATAGCTTGGAATGATCCAGCAATGCTATTTTATGGCACAAACCATCCTTGAGTGTTCTCCCGTTCCTAACTCCTGGAATTGGTTTCATCCACCCAACCTCTTATATTGTCGTCTCCTACCCCATCCAGTTCCTCACCTTGGGTGACATCAGTTATGTAGAATCTCTGTTTTATATGCCTATCCCACTTTTCCAGTTACTCACAAAATGTGAAATTTTTGTCAATAGTTCAATCCTAGCTCAATACTCATGGACTTTGGACAAGGGAAAATATCCCAAGCTGGGACACCTCACCACCTGCCAACCTGAAGGGTGTGGTAGGGCGGAGAAGGTGGGCTCACGCTGGTGATGAGTCACATATGTATTACTCAAGGGAGGGCCCAGGAGATGATATGACCTATTGTCCACATATATTTAGATTCATGAGTACCCTGATTCCTGATATGCTCCTAAACCTCTAAATCTACCTATGTATACAATCCCAGCATTACCCAACTACAGTGAGTCCTCGTTATACGGTACATATGCGTTCCTGAAAACCTTACCACAAATTGAAATTACCGTATACCGAACCCAAGTTTCGACTTATGGCAGCGTACCTTCTCCCTGCTCTTTCGTCTTCAAAATATTTAATTTTACCTCCAAAACACAAGCGGATACCGTATCTGTGAATTTTTCTTACCGTAAATAGAATCAAGGGTAGTAATTACCAAATACCGTAACTGTGAATTTTCCGGATAAAGAATTACCATATAAGGAGGACTCACTGTACTCCAAACATCACACAATAAGTGCTGGACGGATTTAGCGAGAAAGCAATACCAGAATGACCAAGGGCTTTTCTCTCCATATAAGGAAGGTAGCCAGGTCAAAAGTCATGTGACCACTCCCATCCACAACCCTTTCCTCCCTTCCCATCTTCTCTCCTCATGGATGAAGGGTCATCCCGGTGCCCCACCCACTGCCCTGGGTCAGAAACAATGCTAGAAGACACCATACATTCACAGCAATGCTGCTTCACTTAGTCAGATCACCTATATATGTACATGCATATATACACACCAATAAGCCATCTCCCCCTTATAAAAGGGGTGCCCTAGTCAAAACCCACACCCACACATATGTATACAATTAATATAGGAATAATACTTGCTTGTTTCCAATCATTTTCAGTTAGTCTTTTGAGACATAGCTGCCTATATATTTCCTGTCATTGCATAAGACAACAATAATGAACGAATTTCTTTGTTATAGTTTCTAAGGTCTTCCTAATTTCATTTCATGTGATGGTCATCGTTCCTTTCAGGTCGGTGTGTGTTGGATGATATCAGTCTGAAGCCTCGTTTGAACAATGCTCTTCAGAGAGCTATGGCAGGGAAATTCTCTGACCACTCACTCGTGGCTGTTCCTTTTGATTAGTAGTGGGTTGTTGAATGGTGATTGTTTACCTTGAACTTTCCTAATGTTTACTTTTTTCTAAGAGCAGTAAAGTTAATTTTTAGTATTTTGTGTTGTTTCTGTGCATCCTTGAAACCAGAAATGAAGCTTGGTGGCTGCCAGAATAAGAGGATAAAACCTTGCTACAGATGGAGTTTATCTGCTCAACTTAGCGCCGTAAATGTGAAGATATCATTTAGATAATTTGTCTGTTTGATTCTCATTTATTATTAGTCATCCAGGAGGTGCTCAGATGAGAGGGAGGGTGGGAGGGGTGTGGAGTGTATTTAGGGATGAAATGGGTGGGAGTGTTTTTATGCCTTTCCCTTTTTGGCTACCTCCCTTGAAAGGGGGAAAAAGCCTTGGTATATGTATGTATATATAATTTTATTATTATTTACTATTTACCTGTTTATTTGTTGTTTGACTGTGCCTATGCATTTATTTATGTATTTCATTTGATACTAACATTATTATAGTTTTTATTTATTTATTATTATTATTAAGATTTTTTTTCCCATCTGACCTAGATATGGACCAAAAGGTCTCCTGTCGGCATGCTCCGCCTTTGTAATCCTTTGTAAGACACAAGACACAGTTCTCATAGATGAACCATGTCCTTGGCCCAACTCGCTGGCACCAGGGTTCAAACTGCCATCACTTCAACTGGCGCTGCAAGTAGCGACACTAACACACTTGTCAGTAAGCATCCACAAATTGGTACATAGTTTATATCTATCAATATACCAATGGCTTTTTTCCCCTTATAAGGAAGGTAACTAAGTCAAAAGTTCATGTATCCACTCCCATCCACCACCCTCTCCGCCCTTTCATCTTAGCCATTACCTGTTTGAAATGTTTAAAAATGGGTTATAGAATTCTTTCTGTGGCCACTATTAGTCAAAAACTGAACTGATTTTCATCAGCAAGTTGGTAGAATTTGCAGAGTTCAACAAAGTGTAAATAGTTACACAAGTTGAGAGATATAATGATGAGGTAAAAGATGGCCAGGGAGGAAGCCACAGTGCAGCAAACGAGTACATTCTGTTGCAAGAAAACAGGCTCATGTAAAAGTGTTTTGTAAACCTAATTTACTTCCCCTTCTGGTAAAACTCAAAACTACAGTTATACATACATATACCAAGGCTTTTTCCCCCTTACAAGGGAGGTAGCCAAAAAGGGAAAGGCATAAAATCATTTCCACTCATTCCATCCCTGAATACACTCCACACCCCTCCACCCTCCCTCTTATCTGAGCACCTCCTGGATGACGGGTCATCCCTGCACCTTGTCCACTGCCCTGGGTCAGAAGCAGTGTCGCAAGACACAGCACATCCACAGCAAGGCCGCTTCATTAAATCGGCGACCCCCCCTCTCCAGTTATACTACTACCATTAATAAAGGCTTCCCTTGGCAGAATTAAATTGATTTACATTAACCAGAAAGAAATGTGAATGTATTTGGGTACGTTTCAAGACTACTTTGAACCATTTTCTTACAAGACATTCTTAGATTTTGCTATGGTGTATCATTGGTAATTTTAAACAGTGGTGGTGAAAAGAGACCATCCTTCTACAAAGTTGAGCAAGTATCTGGGGTGTATCATCAGCTGTAGTTAAACTCGGACATTTGCTGCTGTTGGTTAGTTGGGTGTTACTTGGTTATGACATAGGAGTTACGGAGGAACCAGTCACTCTCCTGAGTATGCTGTAATAGAATTAAACATTGGATCACAATGTTGAATATAGCAATTGAAACCAACAACGTAATAAGAGAAATCTTTCAAAAAGTTTTACTAGACACTGGCCAAGCAGTAGAGGGATGGTATGTAACCACACCTGTGGGTGAGGTGGTGGCCCAGTGGTCAATTTGACCCGAAAATCTCACAGGGGTGCAAATTAATTTTTGAACAAAATCGTCAAGTCGGCCGATTTGGCCCAATCTTGCACCAGAGGGAGAGAACCGTGCACAGAGCACTATGAAGTATGTGTGAGGAACCTGGAACATAGGGTGTGTGTGTAGGGCCTAGCCAAAGTCGAGGCTCTGCCTGGAGTTTTACCTTTCCATCTGTAGCGGCCGCATGTTTGGTCTGAGTGGTCCCCAAGAGAGATCCACAGAAGGCCTCGTGGCCCTCGACCTATGGGTGAAATAGTGGCCCAATCGTGGCTGGAAGCCAAAATGATGCGAAAATCTCACAGGGACCCATGAATATCTTAGCGAAATCCTCAGGTCGGCTGATTTGGCCTAATTTTACCCAAGGATTTCTCTAATAAAACACCCGGTGATATTTTTCGTGGGGCCTAGCCAAAGTTGAGGCTCTGCCTGGCTGCATCAAAATTTGACACAGCCTGAAGGGATTTCTCCCCATCTTCTCCTTTTCTGCATGGGGAGACGGAGAGGAGGTGTTGCCAATTTAATGAAGCGGCCTTGCTGTGGATGTGCTGTGCCTTGCGACACTGCCTCTGACCCAGGAAAATGAACAGGATGCAGGGATGACCCGTCATCCAGGAGGTGCTAAGGTAAGAGGGAGGGTGGAGGGGAGTGTATTTAGGGATGGTATGGGGTGGGAATGATTTTATGCCTTTTTCTTTTTGGCTACCTCCCTTGTAAGGGGGAAAAAGCCTTGGTATATTTGTGGTATTTTTCGGGTCATTTTGGCCACTGGCTCCGATTGGACCGCCATCCCACCCACAGGTCGAGGGTTCTGCCGGTGTTCCCAGGAGGCAACGAAAACTAGACAACAGTAACGAAGCCTAGGTAGTAGTAACCGAACACTAGTATAATTAACCATTGGTAATAGTAACGAAACAATAACGTAACCCTGGTAATAACGAAACTCTGGTAAGAGTAATGAAACACTGGTAACAGTAACGTAACCCTTGTAATAATAACGAAATACGTAAAAGTTACAAACACCTGGTAATAGTAACGTAACCTTGGTAATAATAACGAAACACTGGTGATAGTAACGTAACCCTTGTAATAATAACGAAACACGTAAAAGTTACAAACCCCTGGTAATAGTAATGAAACACTAGTAACGTAACCCTGGTAATAGTATCGAAACAATAGTAACCAAACACTGGTAACAGTAACGTAACCCTGGTAATAGTAACGAAACAATAGTAATAGTAACGTAACCCTGTTAATAGTAACGAAACAATAGTAATAGTAACGAAACACTGGTAACAGTAACGAAACACTGGT
>NC_134779.1:52473125-52480625 GCF_046742065.1 Oratosquilla oratoria | reverse complement strand
ATAACAATAATTCAGATAAGCTCGGTCATTCTTCAGCCTGCACATAAAGTAAGACTTAATGTTTCCTGATTATTTATAAGAATACATGCGACCGGCAGGCTTGAGATAAAATATTATTCACGGCCGAATATTACACAAACAATGCATGCGTGCACGCGCTCACACAGACACACTCTTGTGCCACAGTTGGTAGAGTTCCCAGCTGCCACTATGGCGCGCGGCGTGCACGCGCACACACAGACACACACTCGTGATGCAATTGGTAGAGTTCCCGGCTGCCACTATGGTGGTCCGGGTTCGAATCTCGCCCAGGGCTGAAATAATTTCAGTATCGCTACGCTGCGGGTTGTTACTCCAATTCTCATGGGCGGGGAGCTGGTGGGGTTGCGTGTAAGGGCACAGCATTATACATAGATCGGTCATATATGAGCTCTGGGCTCTCTTCCGGGAGGGAAATAGCTGTCAATCACAAGTCCAACACGGTACCCGGGTCGAATCCTGCTCAGGGCCGAAATTATTTCAGTATCGCTGCGCTTCGAGTCGTTACTCCAACTCTCGTGGGCGGGGAGTTGCGTGTGTGTGTGCGTGTAAGGTTAAAGCATTACCCATAGATCGGTCATACAAGCTCTGAGCTCTCTTTCGGGAGGGAAATAGCTGTCGATCACGAGTCCAACACGTGATCCAAAGACCAAGGTGAATCGCGCACACACACACACACACAACGCACGCTAATACACACACGGCTCGACGGTGCAGTGGTAGCGTTCGCAATTGCTACTCCAGCGGTCCAAGTTTGAATCCCGCCCAGGGCTGAAATAATTTCAGTATCGCTGCGCTGCGAGCCGTTACTCCACACTTGTGGGCGGGGAGTTGTGTGTGTGCGCGTATGTTAGGTCACAACATTACCCACAGATCGGGCAATATATGAACTGTCATCCGGTAGTGTTAATAGCTGTCGATCACGAGTCCAACACGTGGTCCAATACCCGAGGCCAACGTGAGACAGGAAGAAGAGGAGGAAGAGGAAGCCTGTCCCCTCAATTTTCACTGATTGGAAACCCGCGGCCCCACAGTGTCTGGCAACGGTCCTCGGGCCATCTCACTGATCTCTCTGGGAAGAGACGTTGGAACGGTGTTGTGTTTGTATCACTGTGGGACTGTTTCTACGTCACCTGCTTACAATAGTAGGAGATTAGTCGCCGGTTGTCAGGTCGCCGTGGGTTTAAAAATAAAAAAACACAGGTAAAGTTGATAAAGAGAGACCTTTGTCCCGGTCCGGGGAACGAATGTCAACCCCCCGGGGCTGCACCTCCAAATGAAAGCGAGGAGGTTGGGTGGGTCTGAGGACGTGCACAGGGAGATCACTCTCTTCTACGTCCTTCACCCGTCAATGGTGCCACCAGACAGACAGACAGACAGAAAGATAGCCAAACTAATTAAGACACAAATATAGGAATAGACACAGAGGCAGAAACAATGTCAGATCCTGATTAATGTTGGGCATGTGTCTTATCAAGGACACAAGCACATGTGTCTTGCTGAAGTCACAAACACATGTGTCTTAACGAGGACACAAACACGTGTCTTACCGAGAGGACACAAGTGTATTTTCCTTCTTCCTTTCTTTGTCTTTTTCATTAATATCTTTGTTATTCCTTTTGTTTTATTTTTCTTTCTCATTTTCTCTTTTTCCTCCTTTCTTTTCTCTCCTGTTTTCTTCTATTTCCTTTCTTTTCTATATTTTTCTATTTTCTATTCTCGTTCCTATCATACACAAATAAATCTTCCTTCCTTCATTTCCTCTCTCTATCCTTTATTCTATCCTTTCTTTCTCTTTATTCTTCTTCTTTTCTTCTTTTTTCGCATTTTTCCTTCCCTTCCCTCTTCCTTTCTTTTCTTCAATTTATATTTTTTCCTTTTCCTTGTTCCACATTCTTATTCTCTTCTTCCTTCTGTTCTTTATTCATCAGTTCTTTGATTCCTTCTGTTCAGGGCCTCAGGAAAGTTTTTCTAGAAAGAGGTTAGGATTAAAGGAACATGTAAAAAACAAGAAATAATGAAAAAAACGAACAAAATAAAGAAGAAACAAAAAGAAAGAAGAAGAACAAGGAAAGAGGAAAAAGAATGGAAGTATAAGAAAAAAGTACAAAAGAACAAAAAAGAAGAAAAAGAAAGGAAATATAAGAAAGAAGAAGTAAAAAGAAAAATGAAAAAAAGAAGGAAGAGAAGAAAAACAAGATAAAAAGAAGGGAGAACAAAAACAAGAAAAAACGAAAGAAAAAAGAAGGTCGAAGGCAGAAGAAAAGGAAGAAAATAAGCAAGAACAAGAACGGAAGAAAAAATAAAAAGAAGAACAAGAACAGGAAGAAAAAAGGGAAAGAAAATTAGGTCAGGGTCAACATGAAACGAGGTTAGGAGGAGCAAGAGAGGAACAGGATGCTGTCGACACAGTCCTTGTCTGTAAACAAATACCTCGGCGCCTCCTCCTCACATTCTCCTTGACTGAGTAAAATCGTCTGGTTCAATATGAACAACAACAACAGTAATAACAACAATAGTAATAATAATAATAACAATAATAACAATAGTAATAATGATAATAATAATGATAATAATAATAACAATAATAATAATGATAATTATAATAACGATAATTGTTGCTGGCTAGAAGTCCTCAACCCGACAGCAACCGCCTAAGGTCCTCGGACCCTCCCGTAGATCTCCCTGGGAAGAAACTTTGGACTGTTGTCTTTCCTGTATTAGTGTGGGACTGTGTGTCTCTGTCTAAAAACAACAGGTGATCAGTCGCCGGTTGTCAGCTCCAATGTTTAAAGGTGGTATTGACGAGTTTGACGAGGAAAATAAATCTTGGGGCCAGTTTTGGGAACCAAGTGTCATCCCTTCAGGGCTGCACTTCCAAATATTCGTGTACTATGGTTTACCAGTGTTTGTTTTGAAGCAAGCGAGTTTTATAGGTTTGAAAACGGCTATGGGAGCTGATCCTTCCCAACGTCCCTCTCACATGAGCACAAGAGGTAGGTGCTTTTCATTGGTTCCTACGCCCCCCCCTTCCCAAGGCGAATAGAATTGCCTGGGGCTAAACAGAATCAAACATATAAAGTACTTCACTCCAATGAACGAATAGACTTTATTCAATAAGTCTGGAGTAGTGTTGCTCACAATAAATAAGTAAATAGATAAATGCGTAAATAAATGAAAATAATTGTTTTATAGAAAATATATATGAATAAACAAGTAGATAAGTAAAGAAATAAACAAAAATGAACTAATAAGAATAAACCAAATGAGTAAATATATAAAACAATGAATTAATAAGCTTAAATTAAATGATACAAGAAATATGAAAACCAATAGATAAAAGATGCAAGTTAAAAATCAAAACATCTAAATACACAAATAAACGATTAAACACATGAATACACAACCGAATACTTAAAAAAGGAGAAAAACATGAGAGAGACGAAAGATAAAATATACAAACGCCTACCTCCACTCGGCCCGCAAAACTCGAAAAAGTTCGCGTTTTTTCGCGAATCGCGAGCAACTTGGGAAAAACCAATCTAACTAAACGGCGGCTGCCAATGGCCTTCTCTACATAATATACATACATATATACATTATATACGTACATAATGTATACATTGTGTGTGTGTGTGAACTTAGAGAACTGTTTTTAAGTACATTTTCTGTTATAAATAGTACAGTAACAAATGAGTACTTCAGAGATCCAGTTTCGATTGGCCAATTAAGACATACGCGCACGCACACACGCACGCACACACGCACACACACACACACACACACACACACACACACACACACACACACACACACACACACACACACACACACACACACACACACACACACCATACAAGAATTTAAAAACAAACTTGATCTTGCGAGATACAAAAACGGGTCACCACGAGCATAGCTCCCCTTCCCGTAAAATACAATTAGGTAAATACAACTAGGTAAACACACACACACACAAATACGTATGCATGCACAAAACACAAAGCGTGTGTGAAGTCACTCCATTACCAATCGACCGGGCTCTATACGAGGTCTGAGATTTTATCTGGGAGAGAAATAGCTGTTGATCATGGGTGCAACACGTGATCCAAGACAGTGTTGAATCTCTCTCCTTTTCTCTCCCTCTCTCTTACACCCCCACCGATACACACAAGTACACACACGTAACCCACACATACACATACATGCAAATAAGAACATAAGAAATAAAGGAGACTGCAAAAGACCATAAGGCCTACACTAGGCAGCTCCGTATCCATCACCACCTGTCATCCCCATCCATAAAGTTGTCTAATCGTTTTTTAAAACAATTGATGGTTTCAGCGCTTACTACATGGTTACTAAGTTTATTCCATTCATCGACCACCCTATTAGTAAACCAATTCTTGCCTATTTCCTTCTTAAATCTAAATTTGTCCAGTTTATACCCATTACTGCGAGTCCTGCCCTGTTGTTTTATTATGATAACCTTGTTTGCATCGAATGAATAATGAATACCCGTGAAACACACATCAATATATATATTAACATACAGAATGTACAAAGTTACAGATTGGTAACGACGGAAACGTAAACGTGGCGGCACACTAAGCTAGCATGCTACTTGCTTTTGCTATTTCATCGTGGTACAAACGACCTCGGTGACAATATTCTAGACTTCCATAAGAACATCTTAACAATGTGTCTAACATTCGTATTTTAGGTTTTCCTCCTCTTTGTAGGTCATTCAGCATCTCACTGTATGTCACAAGAGTTATTTGACATTTGGAAATTTGAAAAACATGATCGTAACGGAAGTAATTTCTACTTCAACTATCTATCTATATACTAAGAGCTTTTTCCCCCTTGTAAGCGAGGTAGCTAAGTAAGAGGCACGTACCTATTCCCATCCATTTCACTCCCCTCCACCACCCCCCCTCCACCCCTCCCCATCTCAGCTCCTCATGGATGACGGGTCATCCCTGCATCCGCCAACTGCCCTGGGTCAGAAGCAATGCAGCAAGACACAGTACATCTACAGCAAGGCCGCTTCACTTAATCGGCGACCCCCTCCCCACCTCTCTGACCCCTCATACAGAAAAAGAGAAGACGGGGAAAAATCCCTTTAGACCGTGTCATAAGCACCCTCTATCTCCAAGCCCTCCTTTCCTTGCATAACAGTAGCATCCATACACAGTAATTCCCCACTCACTACTATCTCCTGATTTATCTCATTGCTCAACAGGAATTTCTCTCTTACTCAATATCCTCCTCACCCCATCCATCCATCTCATCCTCAGTCGTCCCCACAAGTTCACTCCCTCCACCTCTGCCTTCCACACCACTTTGACAAATATTTCATCACTCATTCTTCCCATGTGACCAAACCATTCCAATAATCTTTCATCAGCCTTATCTGCCATCTCCTTATCCATTCCCTCTCTCCTCCTCGTTTCTTATTCTATCCAACCTTGTAACCCCTAGCATACTTCTCAGACATTTCATCTCAAGAACATTTAAACGTTTCCTCTCTGTCTATCTTAAAATCCAAGTCTCTGCACCAAATACCTAAAAATATCCACTTCCTCCATCTTCTCTCCTTTTAGGCTTAGGGCGTCGTTATTTGCGGCGAAGGTCGAGATGAGGGCGGTTCGAATCCTGCCGCCAGCGAAGTTGAACCAAGGTCATGGTTCATTAAATTCCACGCTACAAAGTCCTCTGTGAGGGGCACCGTCCTAGCCTCCCGATAGGGGGGAGTGTGTGACGTTAAACCATATCATCATCATCATCCAATTCACTGCCATCCTCTACCCTTGTATATCTCAACACCTTGCATTTACTCACATTTACCTTCAACTTTCTCCAATTGCATACCTTCCCAAACTCCGTCACTAACTCCCTTAATCCCTCCTCTGCCCTGCTACAAGCGCAGTGTCGTCAGCAAACAACAACTGGCTCATATCCTACTTTTCTCCATTTTCTTTACCAATCTCCAGTCCCCTACCCATTGCCCTCGCCTTTAACCTACACACCACCCCATCCATGTATAAATTGAACATCCATGGCAATATGACATCCCTGACGCAGTCCCACCTTTACCTCAAACCACTCGCTTTCCCCATTTTCCATTCTAACATAGGCTGTATTATTTTCGTAAAAAAATTTTGACTGCCATTAACAGCTTTCCCCTAGTCCCGCATGTCTGCAAAACCTCTCACAGGAGGAGCGAGCCAGGCTCACGTATGATGCTCCGTGGCGATTTGAATCTTTGGCGTTAGTTCATCCTTTATGTATTCGGGCAGACCCGTGCTCCTAATTGGTGTGAGGTCAAATGTGATGCGAGGGAAGTCGGATGCAAAAAAGTTCTCAGGCCACTGACTCAGGTAGATAGAGGGTATGAGGCGGGTATCGCACGTGAGCTGCAGTTACAATGATTGACAACTTCTCCCTGCAGGATCTGGCCAAAGCTCAGCGTGAGACCCTGTTTGGTCTGCTATACAGTTAGTGATCCCTGATTTTCTAGTCCCTGTTGTTCTGTCTCTTGCTCAGCATGCCCCTCAGGCTGGTCGCCCAGGTCGTGACAAATATCTGGCTATGACTCGCAAGATATATTATTGGCTTAAAATGTGTCTGGACATTACCATTCATGTAGCCCAGTGTAGCTCTAGTGCCCAGGACAAAGGTTCTACGTACACTGCTCCTATCCTAGAGTACCCTGCTCCTTCTCGTCCTTTTCTGACTATGGCTGTAGATCTTTTACAATTGCCTCGTAGTATTCAAGGTTCTGTGTAATTCCTTGTGTGTGTGGAGCACTTTCGTCGCTTTGTAATATTGGCTCCCTTACGTATCATGTCTGCTCCGGTAGTTTCCCCTGCTTTAGTTTCTCATGTTTTTTGTCCATACACTATTTCTTCAGTGCTCCTCAGTGACAATGGGACTGAATTTAGGAACGAGGTTTTAACAAACGTTCGTGAACGTTACGGCATCACTCAAACCTTTGTGACTGCTTACTATCCTGTATCTAATGGTCTAGTAAAACTGGCGAATAAGAAGATTTTGGACATTCTCAGGCACGTTGCTAGTAGTCTCCATGAATCTTGGAAGGATTGGTTTCCGTATGTCAGTGCTTGCGTTAAGAGCCCAATTAAGGTTTCCACGGGTAATACGCTTCGTTACGTCATCTATGGAGTGGAAAAACAGCTCCTATATGATGTGTTAGACAGTCCTACTCGTCTCCTCTACAATTTTGATGATTATAGTCAACTCCAATGCCACACATTATTTAGGATTTATGATTCTGTGAGAGAAAAACATGATGGCTCCAAGTCCAAAATGTTGAAACACCAGCATAGCAAGGATACGCCTGCTAACATAAGTGTTGGTGATCATGTTTATAAAAGCATGCCTGATCAAGAAAGATTATCTCTCTTGATAGCGTATCGGTTTACGTCACTAACTTTATTA